>NW_015090797.1:2969604-3153242 GCF_001431845.1 Calidris pugnax | reverse complement strand
ACTTCAAATATGCTGAAGTCTTAGTCTTTTTTTTTTTTTTTTTTTTTTTTTTTTTTAATATTTACAAGCTAGGTCACATGAAGACTATGGTGAATGCAACTCTTAAACTATGTGATAAGACCCAGACTTCAGAAAACACATGAGGAGTGAGAAGGTCAAAGCTAGCCATGGAAGGAGCTCATAAAGAACCCAAATCACATGCTTCCCAGTTCTCCATGCCCTAAAGCCTTGGCTGGAGTGTGTCTCAGCTTCAGTTATCTCTTCTTGCATATTTTTACCTAGACTAATTTTGAAATAAGCCTCAATAAAAAGTCAGCTGTTGCTATGCTAACTTCATTCCTTCCTTTTAAATACCATTACTGCAAATTCAATAGTTGCTAGATGTGTTTGCTGTATTCCCTAAAATGTGTTAGTAAAGTAAAGCCAAACAAAGATGCAAAAAACCCCTACTTTCATAGATGTTTGTACAAAATATACTTTTCCATAAGCATCTATTAGGTACTGTAACTTAAAAATATTATTAACCTGACAGGAGTAGTTACAGGTTATATTCCTTGATTGCATTCTGTTTTTCATCTTGTTTAACACAGAGAAACTCTGGTTTTCCCAAACAAACAAACAAAAAGAAAACCTGCAAACGTGAAAAAACGGTTCAAACCAAGTGTCATCAGCTAAAGTCAATGATATCACTGAAAGCAGCCTTGGCTAAGATACAAGTCAAGAGAAAGGTCAAAACTTTACGTGCAGTAAGAACGGTGGTTTAATGTTCTTCCACTGCCTTTCCCCAGCAAAATGCTTCTCACTTGTCTGAGGTTAATCCTCTCAATTTATATTTAAGAAGTGATTTGATTGTCGCAGGGCTGTACTGACCTAAAGTGTCAACAGAACTTGGTTAAGAAGAACTGTGGGGTTTGTCTCCTTGGGCTTGTTGAAAGCAGCATTGCAAACTGAACATGAAAATGCTATTATGCCCCAAAAGTGAGGGGATTTAAAACTGATGTTAAGTTTACCTTATTCCTCTGTAAATTCTATTTTATATTACATATTCAAGAGCACTTGAAACATTTGAAATAATCTGGGTCTCCTCATAATGGCAGAAATACTCATTAAGGGCAATCCATTATCCTTGTCTCTATTTCCTTTGAAAACACATCATTTTCTTTGGGGGTTTCTCTGTTTGTTAAGTATACAAATCCATTCCAAGAGTAATTTGTTTCTAGATTAACATGCAGCATTTGGGAGTGGAGGTGTTTGTTTTTCCTCCTAACCTTTCTTGTTCCTTTTCAATGGAGAAAATTTTTTTTTTTTTTAAGTTTTATAAAAAGAACTAATACCTTTAGATGGAGAGAAAGGTATCTCTCCTTGTAGTCTTCTCCTCTGTTTCTTTCTGCACCTTTTATGTAAATCATGCTATAAAATTCCTAGTAAAAGACTTCTGGATGTTCTGATGGCTCCTGTCCATGGTTGTGCTTGTCATTCTGTGCTTGAATATCCTACTGTTACTAGTGATTTCCCATGACTTATTTAAAAATCTGATTTAATGAGTTGTGTGAAACTTAAAGACCTGAGTACCTCATCTTTTTGAATTTTAGTAAACTATATTCCTGTTATCCATACTTTTCCCTCAGACTAATGATAACAATATTATTGCCTGCCCCTTAGTGATCTTCTGACGATGCTTTGTAATTATTAAGCTGTCATTCTAGCAAAAGCAATGCAGATTTATAGAAATAACCACCAAAAAATGCTGAGATCGTGCTTCTGTGTTGTGTTACAATGGACTTTTTACAACTTTCTGGTGAAGGAGTTTCCTCCAACTCCAAACAAGCATGTTTGTTACACAGGAGAAGACTAATGAGCTTATTATTTGTCTGTGTACAGACAAAGCTTACAGAGAGGATTTTGTGTGTGACTGCTGCAAATAAAGATTTGTATCCATTCCATATGAAGATAGTAGGTTAGTCTGGATTACCTACAAAATTCTGGTAAATAGGCTTTTAATTTTTTTTTTCTCTTTCTAGAAAGGAAAAATAAGTCTGATACTAGGAGAAAAATTATTCATTAAACCTATTTCTTTACAAAGGTAAGATGACCATCTCAACATGTTTTTGGAATTAGCATGTATTTCAGTCGTGGTTAAGTTTCACATGAATTTGATGGCTTTTAGACCTGAATTCCTATGCTGTTAACAGTGATAGTGTGACAGATGTGCTAGAAAACATACCGCTTTTTTTGACCAGAGCTCCATTCCCTTTACTTATCAATTGTTTGCCCAAGACACCTTGAAAACGGCAGTGTAAGACCACATAACTTACCCAGTAGCAAAGTCCTGCCAGCTTCCATCTGCAGCCTTTTTAAAGACTTTAACAGCTACGTTAGCTGCGGGACTTCCTCTGACTGCATCCAGCACTTTCACCATCAGAGGGCATTTGGAATCAACAGAGCCATGGGAGACCTTGGGAAAAGCAGGAGAGGTTGGGTAGGAGCTGTTCACCAGCCCTGCAAAAGCCTTCTTTCAAAGAAAAGATGGATCCTTACTGTGGAATTAATGTCGATTTAAAAGCGAGTTTGTTGCCAAATGGTGTTCAAAGCAAGTTCACAAGCATCTATTTCTTACAGCAGAGTATCTTAGAGATTTCTACGGGTCACTTTATTACACACAAACAGCTTGCTTAATAAATATTTAGAGTTGTATATGGCCCTGAGGAAATATTATAAAGTACATCTTTTTAATGAGGTCGCAAATAAGAAAATAGTAAATTATTTTAAGTATAGGCAGAATATTAGTCTAGGAACCCAACAATTAAATACCATTTGTATCCCTAGGGCTGAAAGAATATTTGTTTCTTAAGCTTCATTACACTATAAGGAATACTTGGTCATACTTCAAAATGTTTTTTAGTGCTTTAGAGAAGCACTTATTTGGTGAAGAAAGTAAAGATACCTTTATATTGAAGATATGGGATGTGAGTCACGAACTGACAGAAACAGACAGAAATAAAAGGTCACACCTGCTAGATCCCTGATCCTTCCTTAATATCCTAAAATAGATGAGTAAATGGCAAAAAGTTTTAAGAATTCTGAAGAAGCTACTTTAAAAATGGTAGTAAAATAACATTCCAGCAAAGCCTAATGGTTACAGAATTTCATGGATGAGGAGGATGCTAGTCATGTAGAAAATCTAGCTTATCATTCTTGTAATGATTGAGTTTGAATAAAGAGAGACTCACCAGTGGTGCAGCTTCAGAGAAAAATACCAGTCCAGCTAAGAAAACAAAGAGCACAGAGTGAAAGGCCATTCTGCTTGCTGTTAGTGAGCCTTGGTGCCAGCAGCTAGGAGCTGAGAGGATTTGGGATTTTATACCCGATCCTACAACAAAACAGGCTGCTTATTGGGTGCCCATATGACTCCAAATCTGCTGATTCTGATTATTTGCTTAGTAAACAGTCCAATCCTAGAGTCAGTCCATGAATAGCACTGCCATTGCAGTCAATGGAAAGACTGCAGGATCACTAGAGCAAAGAGAATAAGTAACGGACACAAACATGACCCTTGCCTGGGGAGATTAGACTCGTAGAAAGCCCTCCACAAAATAATGTAAATGACCTTTGTTTGCCCAGAAATCCAACCAGTTCTAGGAGATCTCCTTTACCTTGCCCTTAGGTTATGCACGATAATGCCCCAATGCTTTCTCTGTGCCTACTCCATGTTTCTTCTCAATGTATTCAATACTTCTTGAAGACAAGTACCCACATATAGATGCAGACAGTATATGGGTGATGGAGTTTTCTCATTGTCTGGCTCAAACTGTGGTAATAGTCCATTCTGAGAGAGAGATTTCCAAGCAGTTCCACTGCTTGTTGAAAAGGAGCAATGTTTCTTTTTGAAACCTAATTTAGATAGGAATTGAGAACTTCTGCCTCTCACCATAAATTCCTAAGTATCCATCTTGCCTAATCTTCAGGTAGACATTGAAGTTTCCTCGGAGTCACTGAGAAGACACCTGAAAAGATCTGTCCCCTTGGGAAGATAACCATCTCAGAAAAGTGAAGTGAGTCCTCTCTTGCTCCAGAAGGAGCCAAGTCAACCAGCTTCTTTTAACATCTATCTAGCATTCTACTTGTGAAACTCGTATTATACTGGAAATGTTATTGTTATGTTCTTAAATGTAGATTTAGGTAAGAGGTTTTTAAGGGATGGACTTGACCCCAACTGAAGTTGGAAGGGAGAAGTCAAGTAGGGGAGTAAGCATGGTGTAGATGGGTTTCTCTGACTGCATCTCACAAAAATTGTCCTGTGCTAGTTGAGTGACAAAGAAAGAGTCCTGTTTGGCATTTCTTTCTCCCCATGTCCTAAACAACCCTGAGGCTACACTTCTAATTCTTAGGAGCTGGCACACTTAGTTTTTACTGATTTCATAGTATTCTAACAAAAAGCAGTTTTAGGTCCCAACTTGTATAAGATTATGATGAAGGTCTTAGAGGGGAGTCATGGACAATATTCTCCAGTGGCTTTCATGCCTTCAGGCTGCTTTGTGCAGTTGTTCTCTTTAGGCAAGTTGTGTTTTGAAAAAATCTATATTACAGTAATCTGAACTGGAATCAAAGTGCCCTTTGTACTTACAGCAAAGCAGGCTGATACAGAGGCAGGATTCTACGCTCACTTTGCATGTACGTGAAAGTCAATGCAAGGTGCCCAGCAGCAACAAATCATACTGCAATCTAGTGCTTGTGGGTTGCATTCAGATGGTGGAAAGGTAAATACATCTTACATCTGTGCATTGAGACTTGACTTCATTATTTTGCTCTCATTGTTTGTAAATATTTCTCAGAAACAGTACAGCTTTGTATGTCAGGAAGGGAAATTATCTGTATTCTAATACAAGCAGACTGTCCTGTCATTTGCTATCAGCTGTTCTGCAAGGAAATAATGCCAAGGACCTAATGCCTGCATGTGAAATTGTTCTCCTATGGGAGAATGACTTCAAAAAGTAATTATTTTTCCTGAAAGGTAGCAGTTTCTGAAAAAAAACAGTCTAAAGGGATTGTACATTTCAACTGTCCATATTATCTAGTTTACTTTCCTTTTTTTTATAACATTGATGTTTTGGCAACTCGTTTTTTACAGTGAATAAGGAGCATGGAAATTCTAACCCCAAAGATAAGGGCTTTTTTCTTGTCCTTCATATGCTGTTTTTCTCAAATCTCACCATCCCATGCATAGCCTAGATAGGGATGCTTTGGCTGTTAGCAGGGGCACTGTTTTGGAGGGAAATTAGACTTTGTGTGTTTGTGAATCTCTATTCACACATTTTGCAGGTAAATAGATTATTTCTGTAAATATTAAGATACAAATGGACTCAGTGAGAAGAAAAAAAAAAAAAAAAAGCCTTTATTATTTCTCCAATCTGGAAGGCCCCGGAACATCTAGAATTTATAGAGAAATTATCAAAATCCTATGGGAACCTAATTTTATATCACTGTAGCCTAGTGACCTAGTGAAACCAATGCCAGGCAGATCTTCCCCCTTCCACTGTCAGCCTCAACCTGTTAGCACTATATGCTAATGCTTTCCGTAAAATGTATGGGGGGGCTGAGGAATTTGGAATAGCCGGCTGGGAAGAATGATTCTTTCCTAGGGGAGAATCAAAACATGTGACTGTGGAAGGGAGAAGGAGAAAGGGGATGTAACTGCTGCGTTACATCAGCAGTAAAGGAAAGTAACTGCCGAGCATCCGGGAAATGCTGATTGACTGTTGTCTGTCTGGTGGTGTTAATCCTCTTCTGTGCAAGGGGATTCTGAAGCTAAGTAACTTCTGAGTAACTTATCCCAGCTCAAAAAAATATGGGAATGTGCAATGACAAGAGGCTGAGCACTGAGGAGTAAGTAGGCCTTCTGAAGGAGGTGCCATGAAGAGCAGAAAACACAGCATCTCCCAGAGACTGACAGGGGGATACAGGCCACAAGGAAAGCAGCACAATGCAGAGCCTTAGCACAGAGCAATGGCATAAAAGCCCCACTGTAAGAAAAGTATAAACAGTCACTGAGAACTCCTCAGAAAGAGATATTTAGGAATCCTGGTGTAGAAGAAACAATAGGGTTACAGAGCTAATACAGAGCTAGCATAAGGCTATTTGGGGGCTAGGAGACACACAAAACCCAGAAGCTGGGGTGATCACCCGGCATTCAGTGTGGTTAGAGGGCTGGGGAATAGAATGGCAGAGAGTCCCTGGTGTGCACAGGAACCTCAGCCTTAGGGAAGCCAAGAACTATGAGACCCCCGGTTATGGAAAAAATTTAGATAATCCCCAAATATGTAAATGCTTTAAGGCTTATCTGAATTCCAAATCAGTTGAAGTTCATCTCTAAAGAATTAGAATTAATGCCTATTTTTAATGAAAGTGTGTTCCCTGCTTGGAAGCATTACAGTGTTCGGGTCAAGAACGAACATGTCCCACTAATACTCTTGTTGATGTCAAGGATTTTTCCAACTGCACTACATTTTTCTCTTTCTTCCATGTAGTCTCAAACATTTATGCTTCTTTTACACAGATAAGCTCCTTATTCTCTGCTCCATTCCTTTCTATTTGATTTTATTTAGAAATCCAACTGCTTCTACATGACAAAATGCTCAGACAGGCTGGAATATCTGACTTTGACCATAAAAACCTGTAAGCTTCTCCTGTGACACTGAAGTGAAAGGGCTTGATAGATGGTAAGCCATTCAGTAATCTGGATAGATTTCCCTAGCGCTTTCCAAAGAATTAATGAACTCCTGAGCTCTGAAAAAATCCTTTTTATAGTGCAGACACCTGGATGTGATACCTTCTTTCACTTTTCTGGAGTAACGTTCCATAGGGATTTGTAGGAAAAGACCTGAGATTTACCTCTCAAAGAAGTTTGCCTGAATTTTCTGAGACAGAGTCAAGAACTCTTTGAGTTTTACTCCATGTGTCTGCCACTGAGTTGCTGTGGCAGAACTCTGGCACGTCAGCGAGTGCTCAATGCAACAACTGCTGGAGCCAGTGAGAGATTTTCTGTTGATTTCACTATTTGCTAATTATGTAACATTTTCCCTCTCTGCAAAGCCAGGGATAATACTTTTCTAATTAAAAATGTGCTCAGGGAGGTTCATGTTTGAGCTTGAATTTATAAAGAATCGCATTAAAAAATAAGGGCATTTCAGGTGTGTGTATTGTGTATGTGTTTGTCAGCCTGCTGCCCACTTGGATTTTCTATGAGGAGTATGTATTTAGAGTTTTAATGATCATTCTCAAATTTCTTTGTTCATAGGACTAGCACTGGTTATTTTAATGGAAAGTAAGTAAACACTACTGATCTATAACAGAAAAATAAGAAAATCATCCTTATCTTGTATCTTATATCAAATCCAGTTAATATGAAAATAAGTAAGTGTAAACTGTTAACAACCAATTTAGAAAACAGATGGGTTGTTTTGGGCTTCAGGTATAATATCACAGTTTTGGATCATTTCAAGGTTATGTCCAAGGAGCATCCTGTCCAAAAGAGGAAACATCTAAACGGAAGATTTTTGCTTTGGGGCATTTGTAATGTATGAATTCACCTGGCACCTGCTCATCTCAGCAGGCTTTTGCTCTGAAGAAGTGATTAAACTCGAAGGTCACTGGGCACTGATAACTATGAGATGCTACTTCATTAGCTACCCCTATAGTCCCTGTGATGCCTCTAAAACAAACTTCTCTTCTTCAACTTTAATACGTATTCATGTCTACATACTAATCCATCAGTCTGGACAAGTGATTGCAAAAAAAAACAACAAACCCAAATCAATTTATACCCATTGCTAACTGAATAGCCTTGTGCCAGCCCCAGTGCCTTAACCTTTTCTGTTGCAGAAAGATGCTTGGAACTTGCCATGAGATCAATGTTTTTAAAGGTCAATTTCTTTGTTAGCAAAATGATTAGATGGTTTAGTTAATAAATTTATTTTCTGTTCTCTTCTTACAGTAAGGGGTACACAATAAATGTACAACAGGATGCAAATGTTTCTGATAGCAAAAAACATTAACAGAGGCCATTATTTTCACAGGGTCTTGGCTGGGCTCTTTTGGGAGTGTATGACATTTTTTAGGGGAATCTCCATAAATTCTTAATTCATTCTCAGTGGACTGCAGATGTCAAATGAATAATTAGATCAGCCACAATAATGAAAATCTTCTCCTAGCTATTATGACCATTAAAAAAGATTCTGTAAGGTTAAATTATCTTTACTTAGGTTATATATATATTTGCTAAAGCTATTGCAGCCGTGTACTTTGCTCAGCATCTTGCTGTTCAAGATTGTAAAATGCTGAGTCTAAGGCCCTTCATTCTGGTAGCTGAATACAAACAGGTGTGTGGAAATGCCTGTTTTTCCAGCATGCAGGGCCACCTGGGTAGTCTCTTCAAAAGCTTCTTCAAATTTGCACAGGGCCAAATTAGCCATTGGTTAATGGCTAATTATCCTATAATGTCATTTAAATGACTCAATTCTTTCTTTAATGGAGATCACAGAATCACAGAATGGTATGGGGTTGGAAGGGACCTATGGAGATAATCTAGTCCAACCTCTCCGCCAAAGCAGGTCCACCCAGAGCAGGTCGCACAGGATGGCATCCAGGCAGGTTTTGCATGGCTCCAGAGATGGAGACTCCACCACCTCCCTGGGCAGCCTGTTCCAGTGCTCTGCCACTCTCAAAGTAAAGAAGTTCCTCCTCATGTTTACATGGAAGTTTTTATGTTCAAGTTTGTGCCCATTTCCTCTTCTCCTGTCACTGGGCACCACTGAAAAAAGACTGGCCCTATCCTCTTGACACCCACCCTTTAAGAATTTATAGGTGTTGATCAGATCCCCCCTCAGTCTTCTCTTCTCTAGACTAAAAAGACCCAAGTCCCTCAGCCTTTCTTCATAATAGAGATGTTCTAGGTCCCTAATCATGTTTGTAGCCCCCTGTAGATCCATATGTGGAGATCACCACATGTACTCATCTGGATGCAGCTTGGATGTGAACTGTTGCTGGAGTTCTTGTGAGTGCCTTTCTGCTCTGCCATGTGTCCTAGGCTGCCCAGCCCCTATATTCCTCCTGCCCATCTGCCCCACCTCGGAATAAGATCCTCATTTGCCCTGGAATAAAATCCACTGGGCATACTGATGAGTGGGAAGCCACTAAGTTACAGTGACATTCATGCATCTATGCCCTTCTTTTTGTTAATTGAACCAGTGCCTGCTTCCTGCCAAAAGTTCAGAGGAAATGCTGTATTAATCACTTTATCTCATAAACAGTGTTCCTGTGTCTGCCATGGCCTTCACTGAATTTTTGCATCAGCTCCCTAGTACATTTTCCAGTGTCACTGGGCTGGCAAAACCAAATGTGTAGTGCATGAAAATGGATCTGAGAGGAAACAACCTTGTATCTTTTGAGGGATAGAAAGAAAAAGGTATTTTTAAATGGTATTCTAAAACGTATTTTTAAAACAGGGAAGATTATGACCCTTACGCACAATACAGTAATAACATCTGGATTTCCTTTTTTTTTTTTTTTGTCTTTTTGCTCTTCCTCAACTTCTAAGAACAAGAATAAATTATACAATATTTCTAGGGGAAAAACTGTTGAAAAAGGGCTAGACACTTCTATGCTGTGGAACCAGCAAACAGTGTGATGCATCAGCAGAAGGAAAGAGTTAATAGCTACTGAGACCAGCCGCTGCTCTTAGACTTGCCTACCTGAACCCAAAGCTGTTGCTGGTTACACATGTAGTAGATGTGAAAGCTAATTCTGTGAGCAAGGTAGGAAATAGGTGGTGAAGGTGTACTATGAAAAGTATGGGTAGCTCTGAGGCTCCTAGTGCTTCTCACCACATTGCTGGTAAATCGAGCTACTCTTGTACTACAGGGGTCAAAAATCAGATGTACTCATTGAAATGCTGTGGGCTACATGAGCCTGCAGGAGAGTCACTGGCAGTCATGACTTTTTATATTGGAAGGGAAAATCTAGCTTGTCTATGTTTTCACATATGTAAATGCACAAACTCTCCCGTATGCATCCTGTATGAAGCGCTGCCTGCTTTACATAATTGCAAACACAGATTGTGGCTTTAAATGGATGAATAGAGGCAACATGCGTGTATTTTTTTCTGAGTAAACCTCTGTGGTTATAACCTCCTTTACTTACTGCCAGCCAAGTTGCGAGACTGAATTCTAATCACGTAACAGGTACATGCTCAGGTTTATAGAGTGCAACCGTGTGAATAGTTCAGTGCAACACTTGCTGGGGATAAAAATAGCAGTGTCTTTGCTCACTGTCTCTGAACTAGGTTCAGAACATCTCTTGTAGCACAAAAATAAGATACAGAGTGGTGGAGGCTACAACTTAGCTCTATGTACAGCCTTTGTGCCACTGTTCTAGATCTATAATCACAGTTACTATAAAATCTGATTTTTGTGGTTGGTGTGTGCATTTTATCCCTACTCTGTGCCTGTGTATGTTCTTCCTGGGGAGTGTGTAGCTTCTTTTTCTGGGCCTGCATTGTATATGGGCCCATCACATACCATTGCCGAGAAGCTGTTCAGCGACAGGAGCATTCAGAACTTGTTCTGCACCCAGGGGTGCTTTATTAATAACAATAATGAAGCAGAGGTCAAACTCAAGCAGAACAACAGCTACCTTATCCAGCAGACCCTTCTCTGTGTCATGCAGTATGTAGAGTCCAGGGGTGAAACAGTAGCTGGGTCTCTGCTGTAGGTAGGAAAAGAGACATACTGAAGTCAGAGAGGCAGGAAGTTTGAGTTCCTGATTCCCAACAGCTTGTTTTACAAATCTGGACTCCACATAATGTTTTTAAGTGTTGTGTAAAAAAAACCCACCGTGCAGGTGGGGTGATCCACAGTGCTGGATGAGCTGTGGGGCTTTCTCAGGGAGTGACTCCCACTGCCTACTCTCATGGGATATGGAGGTCTTTCAAGCAACCTTCTATGAAGGCTCATTTTCCTTGCTCGCAGCAATTCGAGTTAGTAGCAGAGGTGTCCAAAGGATCACTCGATACTGGATGTTTGTCCACTGAATGCTATATAGCAATAATTTAACTTCATTATAAGCCCACAGGTCTTCCATATTCAGGCAATTAGTCTAAACCCTTCTCCTTGCTTGGCTCTAAAACCTATACATTCTATATTGGAGATTATGCTGTAGAACCAATCAGTGAAATATGCCTAGGTTGTGTTTAACCTTTTGGGACATCTTTTCCTTTAGATGTTGAGTTTGGTGTTTTTTTGAGATCCCTGAGGAGTTTCACTGTTACTTGGTTAAATTAATCCGAGAAAACCTGGAGTCCTTACAGTATGAACTGTGGTCATTGTAGTTGTCCTTCTAATAGCAGTTCCCAGACCACAGCTCAGGGTTCTCTCCTGCTCCTCGTTGCCCCAGAGTTCGTGCAGAGCTAATCTGGGGGATGCACAAGGCCTCCTGCCCAAAGGCATCGGCCGGGTAGTGCCCTCCCTGTTTGTAGGGCAGCACTAGGGTCCCTCTGCCACCGCAGGATGCCGTGCACAGCACCCCACGCCTTCCTGAAACTGCATCACAGCCCATAATATCAGAGCCGCTGGAAACCAGCTTAGGGAAATATGTACTGGTAAACTAAATTCGTTTAATCCTCTTCATCTATGTGATTTTCCCCTCGATGCGTGTTTCAAAGGAATTTTAATCCTCTTTCGTGTAAGCCAGAAAAGGCACCAAGGTTAGAAGCTTGTCCACACCTAGCAGAATATTTACCAGGCTTTACATTTGCATACTGCCATAGCTAACTCTCAAGTGTGGCCAAATAGACAAGTCCTTAGGATCGCTTGGATGCCTCAAAATGCTTTGAAATGTCGGATGGATAAATCCTTATCCACTGTTGCTAATTAGCATTCTCCCTCAACAGAGGACAAAAGACTTATGCACTCTGGACAATTTTCTTTATTCTGCTTTCCCTCATGCAATCAAAAAGATTTCCTTTGTCCTCGGTATTAGACTTCTCTACACTATCAGGTACTACTTTGTACTGATGATTTCCCATGAGCTTGACATTGTTAGCGATTGGGCTCCTGGTGACAGGGAAAAAGTGAATTTTAGCTTTTTCTTTAAAGATAATACTCAGCAAGTGCTTTAGTCTTTGAAAAATAATGAAAGCAGCATAGTCTGAGATGGACAAAACCAGCAAATAACTCCAGCCCACGACTATTATCTGGGGAATATTTGACTATAGAGACAATTTCAGATCTTTTATTAGTATCAGCTTGATGAGCCTATTGAAGTTCCCCCACAAAGTACGAGGAGTCACATAAAAAGAGGAACACATACTAATTTTGCTCCTTCTTTGTACCATTATGTGAGGAAGGCTGTAAATAGCAGGGAAAGTGTGTAATTGCTAGTCACACTCCTTTCCGTTGAGCAATTTGTCTTTTTTTTTAAACCCAGGGTTGGCATGCAGAAGCTGAGAAGAGCTCAGTGTATGAAAGCACTATACATGGCTTATTAGACTTTTCCAACCCCCCCAACGGCCTGAAGTAGATGCACAAGTGCTTGCTGCATACACATAACTGGCTTGGGGATGGTGGGGCATCTTATGGACCTATGAGGTCTATGGAGGTCCACTTATGGACCTCTCCTGCAGAGGTCCATAAGTACTCTAGTAACATCTACCAACACAGGTGCAATTGCTTTGAGAAACCACCTCCTGGGCTCTTTTGAAAGCCAGAACTCCTCTGGCTGCTCCTTTCACCCAACCACCCAAAAAAGTAGAGGTAGTGGAGTGCCTTGTTCTGCTCTTCCAGTTCACCTGCCTGTTGGCTCCTTCCCGAGGGGACCCTGTCCTGTGGCCCCATGGCAGGGGGTCACCCAGCAGTTGTGGAGGTCTGCAGTCCACTTGGCCAGACCCACGCCACTGCCGCTAGTCTGGCCTGGGAATAAACAGCTCCAACAGCCTGGAGCGGTGTTGTGTCGTGGTACAAAGAGACTGTTAAACAGGGTTCATGGGTCTGGCATAGACAGGTCTTGGCTGCTCAGGTTCAGAGCAAAACATGACTGTAAAAAATGAAAAAAAAAAGTCACGTCCTTGACTGAAGATAAACAAACCCAGTAAAACAAAGTTAATCCTTTTAAAATGTAAATATTAAATTAAACTGTAATTTTAACAGCACCCTTGGGTCTGTTGGCCTTTGGCTGGAATACCTCCCCTCTCTCCTCTGCTGCTGGGCAGCACCACTGGGATGGGAGCCCATCCCTTCTGCAGTACGGGGAACAAATTGCTCAAGGTGGGAGGAAGCCGTCGTCGCCGGAGTCTCGTCCCCAAGGATTACAGCACATGCAAAGAAAAAGGCATCTGAGCTGGACTATGGGGGGGAGAATCTGCTGATGGTTTGAATCACAAGTAGGGCGTGCAGTCTTACCAGCCGCTCCGAGATGGAGCTGAGCTGGGCTGTCAAGCAGCTCATAGCATGTCTTTTAACTGCATCTCTGCCCCCAGATTCATAGCAAGACTGCCAAAGATGACGGCTTGTTTGGCTGCTTTAATTGAAAAGCAAAGGAGAAGGAAAAAAGGTAAGAGAAGGAAGAAGAAGAAAGAAAAAAGGTAAGAAGGAGATGGAAAATAGCTAAACTTAGGAGAAGGTTGAGGAAGGATGGCACTCTGTCCAGTGCAGAGTGTCTCTCAAAGATAGGACGATGAGGGCCAGTGGCTCTGGGTAGGCATGGCTGCAGTAGGATAACACCCTCCTGCACCACTCTCTGAGCATCTCTGAAATTTTGGATCCCCCAGAAGGTGTGATGACTGTTGTTTATACCCACCAGTTAGAAGTAATTTCCAGTGCAGCAGTTTTAGCCCACTGGTCCCTTCTTCCACATTCCTCCTGCCTACAACATATGATCTTAATGCAGTGGATGCCTTTGTTTGGATTAATCCTGTGTTTCTGTGAGTAAAGTTTGCTAATTCTTATAAACAATTTTATTTGCCCAGCTAAGCTGGACTTTGAGCAACTTGAAATTCAGGTGTGTGCAGAATAGTGCTGAAAGGCACAATATAAGCAGTACCTGGAAAACCTGTTATGCTTGCCCAGAGAGGAACCTTTTCTCCTCTCTGCTTAGCAAAAAGAGGAATTTTAAGTCAACTTGGCTTTCCATCCTCAGTTTGTAATTCTGTTGCTAAGTGGCAATGAAAGAAGATTATCGGATCATAGATTAACAGAAACCTCTATTCAGTGTTCTTGTGTAATTATACATTTCAGTTACTTATTTGAGAACTGATTTTTAGCTGCTGTGCTCCTATCCCACCCTCACCCCTCCATAGATCTGTCATCCTCAAGGGCTGGTCAGGATCCTCAGGGAGACACTGGCCCTTCCTTTCCACACTCAGCCTCTGTGCCCCAGGGTGGCTCTGTCTATTAGGTACCCCAAGGGTCTTTAGAGGGGTCTCAGAAACTAAGGTCCTACTCCTGTCATTCTGAATGGTTTATTTTGGGAGAAAGCAAGAATGACTGTATAAAACATATTAGAGAGTTCAGATCTATTTCTAGATCTAGTCTCTATTTCTCTTTTCCCAGCAAATGTGGTTCCATTTTCTCAAGCAAAAGTGATCAAGCACCTTCAGAAAGCAGAGGGAGAAACAAACCTGAGTGGCCAAGGTAATTACAGAATCACAGAATGGTAGGGGCTGGAAGGGACCTTCGGAGATCATCTAGTCCAACCCCCCTGCCAAAGCAGGTCCACCCAGAGCAGGTTGCACAGGAATGCATCCAAGTGGGTTTTGAATATCTCCAGAGAAGGAAACTCCATAACGTCTCCTAACAGCCTGTTCCAGTGCTCTGTTATTAGGTATTAAATGTCAAGGGTGAACCTCTGGCAGAAATTACTTAGAGTGGCGTTTGAGAGGGAACCAACAAAAAGGGCACAGAAAAATAAGGAAACAGCACAGCTGGCTGGTGTCGGGGATGCAGACAGGAAGGGAGTCTGGGCAGGAGGTGCAGTCTGTCAGCTGGGAGGAGGGAATGGTCATGCACAGCATGTGCATTCACAGAAGCATGAGGAGCAAAGGCCCTCTCTTGTAGCAAAGCAGTTTACATGATTTTAAGAAGAAAAGCTGCACCAAGGAGAAACATGCAAGGAAAAGGAGAAAGAAAGAAGGGCAGAGCTGCATGAGGACCCATCCCTGGGACTGAGGGCGAGGAAAGAATGTGAGATGAACATTTAATAAGAGTGGAGAAGGGGAGGAGAAAAATTGCCTGGCTAAAATGGAAGGAAAGTGTAGGTTTGGCATGATGGGAAGCTGCAAAAGCAAGAGAATGGAAGGATGTGTGGAGGGAGAGAGGTAAACAAAAGGCTACACTTTCAGGAGGTGATGGACACAGACTGTGATGCAAATAAAACACAAAACCAAAAAGCAGCAATGTATAGGAAAGCAATTTTGTGGGCCGTTCAATACACCTGCTTTCCAGGGGATGTTGTATTTTCAGTGTCTTTTGAGTCTCCCAGGGAAGCAGTAACTTGAGAAAAAACAAGGCTGAACTGATATTTTCTGGGGCAATCTCTGTGTTTTAAACTGTAGCTGACATTAAATGCGTGCTGCCCTTGTGCCTACTTAAGGCCTTATGTTTGATGGACATCCCACTTTATGGAGCACCTTGCCAAGGAGGCATTGGGGATTTCTTTTGGTGTCAAATTTTAGAAGGAATGAATATGCAGTGTCCTTTTTTTTCTGAAGAGCTTGTGTAAGTCTCCTGTCCCCCCACTCTGCCTTAGCTTTGCGTGTCATTTCTCTTTGGAGGTAACTGCTGTTTTGAAGCAGAGCATTGTGCTTGCTAAGATCAGGTTTAGCTCACTGGCCACACCAGGGTAGCTAGTGGCCAGAGTAGTGGTTCCAAAAATGGGAGTCTTTCTTGCTGGGATGTGCTAATTCCGCTGATCAAACACAAGGCAAACATTCACTTTGCAGCTCCTAGCCCAGAACAGATTTTTCCCATGTATGTTATGGGTTTCTCTTAGACTCAAAGAGGAGAATCAGTTTTGATTTCTCTTCAGCCTTAGCTGCAAGGTGCAGGAGGTGTTTGCTGCCCTTGAGGCTCTTTTGTTTTGGCAGAGCACCCTGGATGAGGACAGGGGGTTGCTCCCTTTCCTTCCTTCCCAGCTGAGTCCACCCAGATCTTCAGTTCTGAGACACGTTTTTTGGGGATTTCAGTCTGAATGGGTGGCATCAACTTCTTCTTGGCAGTGCCCAAGGACAGCTCCAGAGGAAGGGACCTGGGAGAGTTTGCAGCGTGGAGATGGTGGAAAGCAGAGAAGTCAGCAGACAGCATGTACTTCTGAGCAGTGATATGCACAGCCTCTGCTTTTGATTGCTGCCCCCATGAATAGTCTGCTTTTGGGAAAAAAAAAAAAAAGATTTTGCCTAAGATCAAGTAGGGCCCTTCATTTGAAGTCATTCTGGAAGGAGGAAAAATACCCTTCAAAAGCAGAGAGCATTCTCTTTTCATTCCTACAGACATCCTACTGTCTTTGTGATTAGTTATTCGTGGTCTAAACTCCATCTTTGACCAGAGTTGTCAATAACTACATTCCTTGCACCCATGAAAACTGAATGACTAGGACCATGGCAGCCTCACTCTTTGTCAGAATATCCAGTTATGACAGGGTGACTAATTTGTCCCTGACCTTGTAATTACCTACGTTTCCCTGTATGACTGCTCTGAGTAAGGTAGCAACTGCCATTAGAATTACACTTGCCTCTTGTCTCAGGCTGAGCTCTGCTCAGAAGGAAAAGGACTCTTGTGCCCTTGCCTAGATGCTGAGGAAAATACCAAATAAACCCTGAAGAAGAAAATGTAATAGTGCCCTCATGACAAACAGGGGCTCGTCTTGACCCTAGGCAGGGTCTAGTCTCCTTTTAGGACTCTTCTGGAATAGCGAGACGGAAAGGATGAACCACATAAAGCAGCTTTATGTGAAAAACCTATAAAGAAAGGGGAGAGAAAGGGGTGAAAAACATACTGTGTTGCATAACACATAGCAAGACTGTCAGCTTGCTGAGGGAGGGAACCTCCTATGCTGCTTTGTGTGCTTTGCTCCAATTTCATCTTAATTTTTGCTGTTAAATAAAAATACATCCATAATAGGTGTCTTTTCTAAAGGTGTCACTGATTGGCTGTTCCCTTTGAGTTAAGGTGACAGTCATGCAGAAGCCACCGCACTATGAATTGGGATGCTGGGATGTCTATATTCCCGCTGTATCTTGACTGATATCCTGTATAAGCCCACTGGTGGAGCTTCCTCGGGTTAAAACTGTGCAAAGTTCAGAGGAAGAAGGGTGGAGGAAAGGAGGATGAAGAGGTGCTGCTAGATATTTTGCTCTGGCATTACTTGATGATAATACCAATAAGGAAACTTACTGCTCCCTCAGGGTGCCTTTTATTGGCTGCAGTTCTATTAATCAGGTTGAGTATCTTTTCATTACAAAAAGTGTCAAAACTTCAAAAGAAAAATGCCGTAAGTGCTTCCTAAAGGATTGGTCCTTTGAGAAGAGGAAAGTGTTGGTATATTGCCAGAGTACATCTTATTTAAGAGATCGATGACAAAGCTGGAAAAATCACTATTCTTTAGAAGGGATTCGTTACCTACATGAAACACTAGAAAAGAGAGGCTGTGTTGCAATCCAGAACCTTGTTCTTTATTCCCAGGGGCTTTACTGAGCACAACTGGATACATTTTAATGCCAATAAGGATTTTTTTTTTCTAACCAAACCAAAAATCTTTCAGATGCAACGGTGCTGGGAAAAGCCTCACTGGTGGTCCAGGTGGTGCTACTGGCTGTGAAGGTGTTTGTGCCCCCACTCTGCTGCCCATCCTTTGGAGGGCAGGGGGGCTGTAACACCGCGTTTTTGGGTACCCGGTCCAAACCCTCGTTTTAGCTGAGCCTCTTTCAGCGTCTCAGAATCCCTAATGTCACAGAATCACAGAATCTTCTAGGTTGGAAGGGACCTTAAAGATCCAACCGTCAACCTAACTGACAAAAATAGACACCCGCACAACAAACAAGGAGCATCATCACTAAACCATACCTCCCAGCACTTCATCAACCCGTCTTTTGAACACCTCCAGGGATGGTGCCTCAATCACCTCCCTGGGCGGCCCATTCCAATGTCTGATAACCCTTTCAGTGAAAAAATTTTTCCTAATATCCAGCCTGGTGCAACTTGAGGCCATTTCCTCTCGTCCTGTTGCCTGTGACTTGAGAAAAGAGACCGACCCCCACCTCTCTACACCCTCCTTTCAGGTAGTTGTAGAGAGCAATGAGGTCTCCCCTCAGCCTCCTCTTCTCCAGGCTGAACAACCCCAGTTCCCTCAGCCTCTCCTCATAAGACTTATTCTCCAGACCCCTCACCATCTTTGTCGCCCTTCTCTGGACCCGCTCAATGTCACTGGGAGGGACAGGCTGGGACAGGCGCGGTCGCAGGCTGCCACCTGGTGGGCTCAGGCACCGCATGCCCACACCTCCCATCCCTGGGGCTTGGGTTTTTTATTTTTTTTTCACCAGCTGCGGGAAAATCCCTTTTTTTCCCCAAGGCGGGAGGCGGCGGGGCTGCTGCTTGCAGAGCCTCCCATCCACACCTCCCATCCCTGGGGCTTGGGTTTTTTATTTTTTTTTCACCAGCTGCGGGAAAATCCCTTTTTTTCCCCAAGGCGGGAGGCGGCGGGGCTGCTGCTTGCGGAGCGTCCCAGGCAGGGAAGCGAGGGTCCTGCTTTCCCCTACAGAAGGAAAAATTTAATGGTTCGACTTCAAGAAACGCGTTACACCCTAGGGAATTAGCTGTTCATCTCTTGGTAATAAAGATAATAAACCAATTCTCTTTTCAACGCCAGCAGGGAACATGCCTGCCATTCCTCTGTCGCTGTGATTCAAAAGCTTATCTCTTGTGGCAGACAGCGCCAGCCATAAAAACTAAACTAATTCTATCACCAAGGTAAACAAAGAAAAAAAAAATATGCTGAAGGTAGATTTCCCTTCCCTTTGAAAGCCTGGATTTCTTTCCTAACGCTCCGCAAGCAAACAAAATGCACTCAGATAGGTCAGGTATTGTCAAACTCCCACTACTCTAAACAAAAAAGCATGGAGTCTGCTGGAGGAGGAGGCAGCACAGGGGAGTATTTCGATTCCTGCTGATCCCTTAATCTGGCTGTGGAGCACAGCAGGAAAAGGTAGATGTGGGAGAGAAACAAAGAGGGGTTATCTGAGGGGCAGGGCTTTTCAAAGGAGGCTCTCTCTGAAATGAACCCTGGTGGTACTAACTGCTAATTTATTTGGGGTACAAATTCCTTCCAGTGCAGCAAACATTCCTCACGGATTATTTCTCTTTAACACACAGCAGAGAATTTTGTAAGCTCCGACTGATCGGTACATTCAGCACATTCTCTTCCAGAAACAATTTTTAAAATAACAGTCTCTCTTTCTTCCATGCCATCACATATTGTGTCACATTGTCCTTTTCTGCTAATCTTAAACTTCAACTGATGCAATAAATCAGCCTTCAGGAGCTGATTATGTTTACAGCAGAACCTCACTGCTCTGGAGCTTCCTACCACAAATTATTTTCTTGCTCTTCACACTAGATCACACGAAGACTGCTGTTTCTGCTCCACTCACCTGCTTCAACAATACTTCTTTTTCTTTTATCATAGGGCACAATGCTCCTTCTCAGTAAATAGAAGCATATAATCTTAGAATGATCCTCATATACTTCTTTTTCTTTTATCATAGGGCACAATATTCCTTCTCAGTAAATAGAAGCACAGAATCATAGAATGGTCCCCATAGAAGGGACCTCCAAAAGTCACCTAGTCTGACCTCCCCACATCACCAGGCTGCCCAGGGCTTCATCGAGCCTCACCTTGAATATCTCCAGGGAAGGGGCCTCAACCACCTCCCTGGGCAACCTGTTCCAGTGCTCCACCACACTCACAGTAAAGATCTTTCTCCTAATCTCCAATCTAAATCTTCTCTTTCCCAACTTAAAGCCATTGCCCCTTGTCTTGTCACTGCAGGCCTTTGTAAACAGGCTCTCCCCAGCCTTCCTGTAGCTTCTCCCCCTCAACTGTGGTTGCTTCCCCAACTCCTAATACTGTGTTATGCTCGACAGGTGCAAAGTACTTACGTCTTCTTTTAATTTAAACTTGCAGGAAGTTTCTTGGATTTGAAAGGAGGAAAACACAACAGGAAGGGGTGAGGATTTAAAGGCAGCTAAGACTTTTTTTTCTAACTATGTTTCAAAAAGATTTGTTTCTGAATGTCTCACAAATATTTTGAGCTAACCTTATGAAGTAATATGAGCAGAGAGAGCCAGAAAATTTAGTGGAATTTGTAACAGTGGTTGCCTCTATTCAAGTTGCAAGGGAAATTTTCATGCAGAAGACCCGTGTTCAGTTTGGTCCTATCTTCCCCGGATAAGAGCATCCAAACTAACGGCTTCAAGGATGCTGTAAGGTCACTCCGCTTGGACTTGTTGCACACAATATCAAATATTTAAATGGTCATTAATTCAAAGAACAGGGGTGTGAGAATGACCATCTGCCCTTTGTTCAGGACACGTCCTTGAGGTCTGCTCCAGCTGTTTACCTGCTGTAGTCTGGGCTTCATCTGCCCCAGCTGACAGCCATTTATCCAAAGTACAGTAAGCTCAACTACTAGCTAATTCCACCAGTACCACCCATTAGGGTGGTATTTAACCTGGAAAATGGTACTTGGTGCTTTTGGGGGGCAACCACACGTTTATCCATCTGACACTAAGATCAATTGGCTTGTTTGTTTCAAGAGAAGCCTGAAAAAAACTCTCACAGAACTCTGAATGGATACAGTTTGGTTTGTTTGTTTTAGGGAGAAATATTTTATTCCAGTGAGGCAGAGTGTAGAGAGGAGGAACAGCCCCTCTCCAAGTTACCAGGGCTATGGAAAATTAACTATTTGCATGGATCTGTATTCCAGCTCTCCTACCTCTTGCTTACAGGAACAAAACAAAGGCAGGATGGATGGCAAAGAAACTTTTCTTTAACAGATCTCTTACTGTGACAGCACCTCTCTGGGGTCCTGGTTCGAAAGGAGTGAGAGAGGCTTCTCTCTTTCCTGCTGTTGCAAAAGTCCAGCTTGCTGGCTACAGGACAAAAGTGTTGGATGTATCACAGGGTCAGAAATGACAAAACGGTGAGCACCCTTGCACACAGAGCAAGTCTCTCCCCACCAGCACTAGCTGTGTGGTCAGATGTGACTTACATCAGGTGCAACATATCATCTGGGAGACATCCAAAGGCTCCACCTAAAGGCAGGTGCCCTGAGTAGATAATTCCTTCTATTTGGAAGCTCAGCTTTATTTTTATTTTCAAAAAAGGAGTTACTGGTAATGCTTGCAGATCATAAAAAAAAAAAAGAAAATACAAAAAGATCTGCCTTGCATAAGAGAGGAGTTTTTCACAAGGGGAAGAACTCAAGGGAAGGGAGGAAAGCACCAGCTTGACCAGCGTGGGCGGCAGGAGAAGGCAGTGAAGGCAACCAGCCAGGCTGGAGGTCACCCAGGGAGGTTATCACAGCCCTGCCCCTGGTACCCAGCCCAGGGCACTGCTGCAGCCCGTGCCCTCCTGCTACCCAGTGCCATGTCACTGCTACCAAGCTTCTCCCAGCAGCTCAGCATTGGCCACCACCCTGTGCCCCACAGCTGCTCCCAGATACCCCATCCCCAGCAGGAGAAGGGGAGCTGGCTGCTTCAGGGGCTGGATTGCAGGCCTGAGGGAAACTCATCAGTTGGTACCAGCACTGTCCTCTCAAAGTTTTGCGCTCCCCAAGGGCTTAAACTTTAGCCAAGCTCCAAAGATCTTGGATAATCATTAACCAGGGAATCAACGCAGTTTGTTGCTTAATCACTGGGAGGTGGTATCTCACCTCTGAGTTTTATTTGCTAGAGATAAGAGATCTAAGAGAAATACTCTGATGAAACGTTTGAATTCTAGGTCAGAAACCAGCTTGGAGCTGAGGCAGGAGGGCTATAAACCCCTCCACCCTGGCGTCCTGCAGAACAAACTGTCTGCCATCAGGTTTTCCCCCAGCGCATCCACAGCACTTTCTGGTTAGGCTGAAGACACTCGCTGCTATATATTTCAAGGAAAAGGCTTTCAGGGCAATTTTAAAACCAGTGCTATCATTTTGTACACATGTTTCAGTAACTAAAAGAAAATAATGAAATAACTAGAATCCCTCTCTCCTTGGCCTTCCCTGGCTAATACAAGGTAGTGATGGAAGTTTCCCTCACCATTTGGCACATCAAAAAAAATTGCTTAGTATTAAATAAAACTACAATTTTCAGCTGTGGCTCCTTGCCTCATGGCCCCTTTCGTTACATCCTCAGTGGCTCCATGAATGGGGAGCTGTAAAAATGAGGATGACATCCCCCACCACCCCACGCAATGGGGGAAGAGGTACCAAGCCGGGCTCTGCTGCAGAATCAACATCTGCAGCTTTGCCTACTTTGGTGGTTTTTCCAGCTGTGGAAACAAGGATGTGGTGCAGTGATGAGGATGGCATGGGCCACGGGTACCAACTACTGGTACAACTGATTTTCTTTATCCTCTTGAACTGCAAAACCTGAGACCCTCCAGCACTTGGTGCTGCCCGTCGTGGCAGGCCATCAGCAGAAAGCTGTGGGCATGGCCATGCTCTGAAGTTAAAGTGCCCTTTTTGGGAGCAGCTTTCAGCATCTGTTCAGCATAGACTGTGCTGCCATCTATCCCCCTCTTGGGGTGATGGTCCCGAGTTTGATTTTCAACTGCCGGGGTGCTGAGCAATAGGATGCGTTTGGGAAACTTGACCACCTGCAGCGCTGGCTCTGGAGGTGAGGCCACCTGGAGAAACTGGGGGCTGGAGACTGCACCCACTTTGTGCAGTTCAAGGCCACAACGGCTATGTTTGTGCAGTGGTTTCTTGGCAGAGACTCTCACCAGAGGGCTGGGGCACTGGGCAGGGCTTATCTGGCAATCAGGGCCCTGCCTTGCATCAGTTTTATTGAGTGACTGCTGGCTCCTCAGCCCTGTTTCTCCTCATCCAGCCACCTCCCTCATCTACTGTCCTTTGCCTCTGCTGACTGCTGTCCTGTTCTCCCTTGACATCAAGCCTCTCCTGAATCATGCCAAGAGTCCTTCTAGTCTGGTATCCCATCATCAGCAGTCACCATAAGGAGATACCTATCCCATCATCAGCAGTCACCATAAGGAGATGCCTAGGAAAGAGGGTCTTCCCAGGAAAGAGGGTCTTCCCACCAGGACTATCTTCTATCAGCTGGGAGCCATTTCTGCGTATTCAGTAGCCCCCAATGGCCTCCTTTTCCATGCCCTTGTGCCTTGAATCCGCATAAACTCTGTAATTCACAACAGCTTTGGTAACGGACTGGTGTGGACTGTGGAGGCAGGATATGTGGTGCCTGTTCCCACATGGAGCATTCCAGGCTGGGAGAGCAGTGGATTCATATCCCTCAAGGAACAGCCAAAAATCCTGAGTCCTTGGCCATGCTTTGCCCCCCGCTGCCCCCAGAGATGACACAGGGCCCAGTGCCGGCCTCACCAGCGGGCTCCAGCTGAGGCCGGCGTGGGCAGGGTTGGATACACATGCTTTGGAGCTGTCACCCTTTGGCTGCTTCCATGCACGGGCTCTGGGCCAAAGCCTGAACAGGTCCAGATGGACAGGAGCCATTTCACCTGTTGCGCCAACACCACCAGATCCCATCTGGGACTCTGCCCTGCAGCTCGGGGTGCCCCGGCAAGTTTTGCGTGATGCACTGAGCACCTTCAGGACCTCAGACACCCAAAGGGCTGACCTTCTGAGCTCGTGTGCTTCAAGATGGGCTCACAAACAGCACCCAGTTGGCACCAAGCCCCTGGGGGCCCTGTTCAGCCCAGCCTCATGTCCTCACGTACAGAAGGAGTTTGAGCTCAAGTTGGTTCAGGTGGAAGAACACATTTGAAAGCCTGCACTGCTGCCAGGCAAAGGGCAGTTTTTCTACCCACAAGGCAAGAAGAACATGTGGTCGTCGCTGCCTTTTGAGCTCAAGGGGACCAGGAGGGAGAAGGGGCCAGTAGAGGAGACAGCCAGAGCCATAGCTCCATTACCGCAGGGCAAGCGGAGGGAGTGATGCATTTTTGGGATGCCTCAAGGCCATAAACACTTACCATCACTCCCCTGTAGAGAGCAGCTGATTTATTTAACTTTTTAAGAACTGATTTACTGCCGATAACCCCAACAAGCTTTAAGCCTTTGATGGTGGGCAATAGTCAAATTCCCAGGAAAGAATGGAGCCTGGAAGAGATCGTCCTGCCTATCAAAGTATATGCCAAGGCATGACAAATTACTCATGAGTACTCAGGACAGGCACTTGGCCTTCTGCTGGGGACGGTTGCATCCTTGTTGGGGCATGCTAGTTCACATTTTTGGATCCTGATGTACTTAGCAAGGATTCACAGGAAACATAAATCACAGAAGAGCAGCCTGGATACAGTCCCTGACACATTGGTATTTCAGCAAAGTCATGCTTTGTTATTTTTAGATAAGAAAATTACAGACTATGCTTTTACTTTGGAAGTCAGAATGAGGCATCTCGGAAAGATAAGTGTCTGGGGCTAGTCCCCGTGTCAGGGTTATCTAGTGGTTGGATGCTAACCAGGCGTTGCCATTAGTTTGGGTCTGCACATTCCTCCCACCAGCCCCCATTATTTACAAAACACAGCTCCAGTAGAAGCTACGTATTTCATCTGATGGATGTTGTGCCAGCATAAGCATATGCTGATAGCAGCTGAAGTCTTGGTGCAAGACTAAGCCAAATAATGGAGATTAACTCGTAACAAATCTATTCAAATAGACTCTAAGAGCACCAACAGATCTGTGATAAGTTACACATAAACAATACACAGGGAAGTCAGGATTTCTGTGACACAGTTCTGACTTACATCCTCTTCTGGGTCTCTGAGACACTATTTTAAACCCTGTGGTTTGCCAAGTCAGGATTTCTGTGACACAGTTCTGACTCTTACATCCTCTTCTGGGTCTCTGTTTTACCAACTATAAAACTGAGACACTATTTTAAGCCCTGTGGTTTGCAATATGCTCTGCAAGTATAAACTGGTTAGAAGAGTTTGACTCAAAACCTAATAAATCTGTGGGCAGGATGCTATTGTCTTGCATCAAGTTCTTAAAAAAATTAGTGTGCTTCACCAGCAGGTAGAATTCACATCCTTTTCAGAATCTTTAAGTTAGCAGGACACCAACTTCATTACACCTGTATCTTTCAGATATTCCTTCAGGCTGTTTGGGAAATCTCAATTCTATCTCTAAGGTTTTTCTTTGCAGTAGGAAAGTCAGTGTTTTCATTGGGGTAGCTGTGAAGAATGAATAATAATAATAAAGAAATACAGTAGACTTCTTTATTTTAAGATTGCATAAAACACAGAAAATATTCCATTAAAAAGTCAGAAATAAACAATATGCTCTGCAAGTATAAACTGGTTAGAAGAGTTTGACTCAAAACCTAATAAATCTGTGGGCAGGATGCTATTGTCTTGCATCAAGTTCTTAAAAAAATTAGTGTGCTTCACCAGCAGGTAGAATTCACATCCTTTTCAGAATCTTTAAGTTAGCAGGACACCAACTTCATTACACCTGTATCTTTCAGATATTCCTTCAGGCTGTTTGGGAAATCTCAATTCTATCTCTAAGGTTTTTCTTTGCAGTAGGAAAGTCAGTGTTTTCATTGGGGTAGCTGTGAAGAATGAATAATAATAATAAAGAAATACAGTAGACTTCTTTATTTTAAGATTGCATAAAACCACAGAAAATATGCCACTAAAAAGTCAGAAATAAGTTCACTCCCTCTTACTGCATGAAAGTCGTCACCGCTTAAAACTGCATGCTTGCCTAAAAGTAAATACATGTACTTTAAAAAAACATGAAGTTTAAGAGATAAATGACCAACAGGTCCAAGCAAGTGAGCAGTCTGATTTGCTTGGAAGTACTCCTCCACTCAACGTAACGGCCCAGCTGTCAAGATGCACCCTGTGGAACATAGTCATAGTCCTTACCTTTTTGAATCAACTTTTAGATCCTTATCTGTTAAATCAAATACACGGAACACATGTTTGTCAAAGGCAAAACATATCAGTGGAAAACGTAACACTGCAGATGCAGGAAAACTCCAGTAGAGATGGAGACAACCAGAAAGCTCTGCAGGTCCATTGGCTTTGCATTCACATACAACAAGCTTGCTAAAAAACACAGTACCAATACATAATCTAAAATATTTCTCGTTACTCTGAAAAGACACGAGGAGTGTATAGCAGTTTTCTCCCCAATAAAATTAGCTTCAAAATGTTTCAAACTGCATACAAATAAATATTTACATATGCATATCTACATGGTGCCAAACAGTGCAGTACCGTCTTCTGCTTTTACCACACAAAAATTACGGTTCTTTCCATGAAATTTAAGTGTTGCCCAAGGACAGGGAGCCTTCTCTTGTCAGTGCTAAGGAAAGCTGCCATTATACGGCACCACGCAGGGTGCTGGTACTGGAGCCAGCAGAACCTCTCACACACAGACCCTTGTCAGTGCTAAGGAAAGCTGCCATTATATGGCACCACGCAGGGCGCTGGTACTGGAGCCAGCAGAACCTTTTACACACAGACTTGCGTCTCTGTGCTTGTATCTCTGAGTTCACAGACAGAATTAAAACCACTTAGTTAATTGCACTTGTAAATCAGACCCTACAGAGGTCTAAGTGACATAAACTTTGCCAGCAAAGCCACTGGCTGAACCTCTGGCTCTAAAGCTAAGGTAAGTTTCAGCTGATTCTCATACATTATTGAAGGACCAATCAGGAGCCAGTGAAAAATCTATACGATGCAAATGCTTACTTGTCCATGTCAGCCTAGATGCACACCAAGGAATGGAATTTTTACATCAAGGTACCAAAAAAATTGCAGTTCTCAGCTTTTTTGCTACTTGCTCTCTTTAACCCCTGTGCTAATGTGCAAGTATCGATTGCTTAAGGTACAAACGCTGATAACCCGAAATTGTGACATCCTTCCCAGGAGATCAACGCTCCGCTGCCCCGAGGAGGTACTTGCTTGGGTTTCTCAGGTAAGAGAGATTTTCTTATCAATTCACCAAGGTGCAGAGATCTGCAGCTCAGGAGGAGCTGCCCTGGTCCACAAAGTAATAGATGAGAAAATAGATGCCAAAAAATACAATGAGAAACTGATGCCCCTCAGGGGGAGGTTCAGCAGACACACTAAACAGCAGTTCAGAAAACCAAACTTGTGCTTTTTAAGCTACTAACCATCACAACACTTTAGTATTTTTTTTTCCTGCTTTCCCATAATTAGGCAGCTGTGGTTACATGGTATTATTACACTAACTGAATAATAAAAAGCAATTACAAAAATAGCAAACAAGGATAAAAAAATTATACATATTTCCTAGAGCTTTCCACTTCAAAAGCATTCCTGCCAATGTTACGTAATGACAGCAGGACACTTCCTCACTTGCTTCTTGGTCACAACGCTTATTTGCACAAACTACCACAAGCAAGTCCACGTCATTCTGAAAGATCTGGCAAACTTGGGTCCCAAGGAGCAGCCCAAAGCAAGAGGCACACAGACACAGGGGAGGCTGGACACGGCCACCCCTGCGAGGGGCCGGGCTAGGAGCGGGTGTACTGCACCGTGCTGTATTTGGTGACCCTGGAAGACTTGCTGAGCGTGGCGCTGGCAGGAGCCGGCCCTTCTAGGCCGGAGCCCGCCTGGTTAAGCAGGGAGTCTGTGATCAACACGTGCTCTTCCCTTCCCGAGCCAGCAGCACCCACCGCGTGTTGGGCTCTGCTCTGCGTCCCCGAGGCCGTCACCACCCTTTCGTTCACCACCACGTTGTGCCCATCTGCCAAAGTGGAGAAGCTGAGCGAGCCCTGCTCTGCAGCGGGCACCAGCACCCTCTCCCGCTCCCTCACCACGACGTACTGGGAGTCAGGGAGATCCTGAACCACCAGGGCTCCTGCTCCGCTGCCCTCTGACTTCACCACCCTCTCCGTAACCACCACGTTACTTCTGTGTGGCAAATCGGGGACTTCCACCATACCCTGCAAGCTGGATGCAGGTGCCAGCACTCTTTCTGTCACCACTACGTTCTCCTTAAACTGGGGGTCTAGAAAGACAGCAGCCGAGCGGGCAGGAGCCCCCGCAGAGTAGGATGTTTCTGTCATGGTGAAATTGGTCTCCGCGTGGGCTGCAGGGAGTGTCTGAGCATCGTGCTGCCCAGAATGGGATGCAAAGGTTGTTTCTGTGACCACCTCCTTGGACATGGTGGTTTCTCCTGCGCCATGGCCCGCGTGCACCAGTGGGGTGGGCTGGAAGAGGCTGCCCGAGGCAAAGGCTTGTTCCGAGCTGGAAGCAGTTTGCTGATCTAAGAACTGTGACTTTGTGTTATTAAGACCAAAACCCGATTCATTCCTGGAGCTACTGTCTTTCATGTTGATGGGTCTGCCTATGCATATTTCTGCTAGAGTCTTAAATTTGTCTCCTAAATCATCAAGGAAGTGGTCATCAAGATCACCCTCAATAAAGCTGCAGCAGCCGATGGAGCCATGGGGAGAGCCTGACTCTCCCTGGGAATAAACCAGGAGACAGTCGTTTGCAGCTTGAGCTTCATCTTCATCCACAAAAGAGACAAATTTCTACAGACAGAAAACAAAAAAAACTTCATTAATGTCAGCTCTAAACTTAATAAATCTGAAAATGAGGAATGCTTGGTCAAAAAGGTTAAAATAAGAAAATTTAACTGAACCCACAGAAACCATCAACCAATGATGGGCAGTACCCAAAAGCACTTTTTGAAGTTAGTCTGAACTTGACAGTACACCTGATAAGAATAAAAATCTGAAATTCAATTGAAAACTTTGGTTACTATCACCACCTGCTGCTACTCCTACCAGGAACTGTGCCATTTGTGATACTGCTCCATCCTCACACACAGGCTCCTTTTATTTTGGTTCAGTGAATGACCTTCAACTGTGACCAGGTGTTTGTGGGAGACTGCCAAAACCTCGCCTGAGAGTATCCTCACATTTAAACCTACATTTAATGAGTACACGCTGACACGTTATCACCTGCTATGGCCCTTTTTACGAGCATAACCTGCAGGATCACACCCAAGAAGCCCAACAGCAAACAAAACACCAAGTTAATTGGCTTGATGAGTATGGGAACGTAGTCCAGCATCTAAATCTTTAGGCTCTACACAGGCCACTTTGCAACAAGGTGGGCTCATGGCTCCTGCCTACAGTGCTTCTGGGGCCAGCTCAGTTGGAAAGCAGCGTCTGCAATGGAGTTGCTGCCAGTGCTACAGCACAAATACCCGTCTACATGCTTGCACCAGTTCCAGGAGTGAAGACAGACAGATCCTCTGGACCTGCTGAACCAGCTTTACCTAATACGGTTGCTGGCTTGTGCTCAGAACCACTTTTTTTTGCCACATCTGAAGTTCTGGAGTGCATATTGGCTCAGGCACCTGTGTAACGTGGTACATATCCAGACCCAGATTGGCTCTATGTTTATCTGTGTTTGATCCTGGAAGTAGGCACATTTCCTGAGATGCTTCTACTCAAATCAGCACACATCTGAAACTATGTAGTTTGGTAACTAATCTGTGATGTTTTGGGCTTTTTTTTTTTCTTTCCTTTCCTGTAATCTGTGATAGTTTAGCCACCCATGAGTTGTAAAGGTTACTCTAGTATGACTTTACAAAGCCCACCTGCAGGACTTCAGCAGGCACCTATGCTTAAAAGTATGTCTTAATATTATGAAGCACGAAGAGGGGAAGGAAAATAGAATTGCTACTGTTACATCTGTTCACCCAGAAGAGCAGTAGCCAGAGTGCTCGGGAGACATACAAGTGTCCTAAGCTCAAATCCTTCCCTGGCCTGAGGTGGTGATCCAAAGCTGCACAGCTACTCCCCTGCAGAACCCCTTTATCAGCCAGCTGGAGGGTGTGAAGGTGTTTTATTTGTACAATCCGTACACTCCCTGCCATAGGGAAGTGAAACTTCCACAGTAAGGAGCTCTCCAGCCTGAAGGACTAATGACGTGCATTACGCAAAGAGGAATAGCTGTAATGAGTAGGAACAGCTTATTGGTCAACGGTTAGGTCACCAGAAAAAAAGTCAGAAATGGGATTGCAACATGTGCCTCATACAGTTCTAATAAGCAACCCTTTACCCAGGCTACTGGGCGAAGAGACAAGTCCAGCACCGCTTACTTCATCAGCTACTTTGAAAATGCAGACCCACCCTCTACCGTTTGACATCTACCGCTTATCTTTCAAAAACCTGCTCCATTATGAAGTCTGCAGCTGTGACTCATGATGAGTCACAGGTACCTCCCTACAGGCCAGCTTACTGGGCTTAAATCCCTGAGATTTTTATCACATAGACTTTCTCATGGCTTCTTCTTGGGCCAGTGGCTCCTTGGTCACTGCTGAATATTCTGGATACCAATTTCCAAATATTTTCTTTAAGATAAGGGTCTCGTTGTGGGAAACCTTGTAAGCACCTAGTGCTACAAGACTGAGCACTGTCATGCTCCAAGTCCTACATTTGAGACTAATCCAAAAACCCTTAGTGCGCCCAACTCCACATGCACACAACATTGGCCATTGTATCAGGACTGTTTCTATACAGGTATCTACTCATCTGTGTTTGTAATAGCATGAACTGCATTTCCCAACGCTAGGTGGAAATACCAAAATACTGATATTCGCGGGTCATTATGCTTACATCACTGATGTAGTCTCTAAAAAACTCTTCCTTCATGGCTCCAGCTGCTCCCACCGCGATGCCTCCTCCAGCCACCGCTGTCTTGCCGTCTACACCCGCCATGCCTCCAGCCATGCCTCCAGCCGCTCCGGCTGCCATGGCTCCATAGTCAGCACCAGAAAGGAGATGTCTTTGCTCTTCCCATCTTTCCCTGCCAACGGTGTAGCGATGCTCTCCTACGTGAGAGGCCGAGCTGCCTCCTCCTGCTGCAGTTTCTTCTCCACTCATTCCTCCTGCTGCTGCTGCTCCCACTGTTGCTCCCGCCACCGCTGCTCCTGCTGCTCCTCCTGCTGCTGCTCCTGCTCCTGCTGCTCCTGCTCCTGCTGCTGCTGCTCCTCTTGAGCTCCCCAATGCAGTGGGTGGGATGAGGCTTAGCACTGGCTACATAAATAACACAAATTACGATGTGACATGAAAGCTGCACTGTCTAGCACATTGAACTCACCAAACCAGCAGCGGGGCTGGGTGGGACCTGGGAGTGTGCCGTCTTACGACTTGTTCAAATTTGCACTTAATACATGCTGCTGCAAAGAGTAAAGGGCCTCCTGAAACAGGGTGCAGCTTCCACAACTGCATTCCCGAGGAGGACCACGGAAATGTTTTTACAGAACATTGTTTTCTTGAAATTGAAAGGGTTGGGAATGAAAGCAGGAAAAAAAACACCCAAAAAACCCCCACCACTACCACCAACAAAAGGCTTGCAAAGCTCCAGGGAGCTCAGGTGTTCCAAGACAGACTCTGCCCAGTTTTCCCCAGACAAAAAGTGTGCACTGCCTGTGCTGCTTCTTATGGTGCTGCCTGGCCCTTTCTTTTCTAGCAGCCTGGCTTCCCTGTTAATTGTCTTTAATCATGAATTTGGTGAGAACATTGGCCCCAAATCAAAGTCTTTTACCTTACTCTGTTTCTTTGTTATTATGCAAAAGCATGCCAGTGTCATGCCCATTTTTTTTTTTTAAACTGGGTTTTGTAGCATAACAAGGTCAAACTGCAAACTTCTCTTGGCATTCACTGTTACCTCAGATTTATGCTTTTTAATTTTTTTAAGAAAGAATTTACTCTGTTTAAGAAGGCAAATACACAGGGAACTAATTTAAAATGCAAGCCTACCCTTTAAACTAGAAGCTAAACTTTATAATCTATTCTTTTGCTGCTTTACCTGCCTCCCAAATAGGGGAAGAACATTCCAGACTTGCAAATGCAAATGCTTCACTCTTTACAGCATCAATGCCTTTCCCACACCCCTATCTCTCGCTCAGATACTATCAACATTTGTTTGATTTCTTCCCCCTTACTTTGGGATTTAAACACCACAGCTGGTGTTTCTAGAGCTGCTGGTGGAATTTACCTTCCACGCATCCCTCACTGGGCCTCACAGGGTTAATTTTAATTAATGTTCATGTGGGGTTTCACAGCCCTGAAACATCAGCCCGTAACGTGGAAGAGATGCCAAGTGCCAAACTGAACACTTGGACCTGCCCCATCCCTGGAAGTGTTCAAGGCCAGGCTGGATGGGGCTTTGAGCAACCTGCTCTAGTGGGAGGTGTCCCTGCCCAGGGCAGGGGGGTTGGAACTAGATGATCTTTGAGGTCCCTTCCAACCCAAACCATTCTATGATTCTATGACAGAAATCAAAGCCAAATGCTATTAGGGATACATGCCTTCTCCTCGGGAGCTGCCCCTTCGCTGTTCCACTGACGCAGCATGGCTTCGCTGTAGTCCGGTATCGCAGCAAAGCCCTTCGCTCCCGAGCCACAGGGACACAGCAGCAGTAACAGCGGGAGAACTACAAGGAAATATGAGTTTGCCATTAATTATGTGATGATTAGGGTCAAAGCATGCTAATAGCCAGTATCCAAGTCTGGTCAGCTCTCATACCAAAACGTGTCTTTAGGGAGCTAGCGATGAGCATGGGAGCTGATAAAGACCGCATACACATTCCCAAATATTCAAGGTATTTCCAAGAAACATATGCTGGGACGGCTTCCTCGAGAGTAAACTGACAATGAACCTGTCAGGGCCTCAATCCTGCAGGTGACCAGGCATGCATAGAGCTATACTTCCATCAAAGGTCTCATATATCAAAACCAAGCCCTCAATATCACTCTACAACCTCAGCATTCCTAACCCCTCCTGTTCTTTTACTACTAGATAACGACACGGTGTCGTGTAAATTCCACCTCACCGCTCCTGTGACATGTCTGGAGCGTTGCCTGGGGAACTCAAAACAATCCAGTCTCAGGAACAGAACATATTATTCATGTGACGTGAACTTTGTAGCTAGATTGCTACTAGTACAAGCAATAAACTATTGCCATTTAAATGCAGCACCGGTACACATAGCCATGCCCCAACTACAAGCATTCTTCTCTTTATTTCCAAGCTTCTATTTTGTCTTATCAAAGAACAACGTCATCTGTTGCTCAGAGCAAGGCATCAAGACCTGGGCCTGCAGTGAGTGGGAAGAGTTAGGGTTCACATGGGGAGGAGTGGGAAGCACCGAAAGGACTCTTTACTGCTTCCCCACCTGTTATTTAAAGCACCGTAAACAAATATTAAAGTTGCGCATATTAATTTTAAAATTAAATCCTTTGAGGGTGAAATGCTGATGTTACCAAAACTAGTTGGGGATTTGCCATGACTTCAGAGAGACCAGGAGTTTACGCAGACTATAATCAAGATGATAAAAGCTGGGAACGGGGCTGTTTCTTTCCTGCTGCCTGGCAGACCACACTTAACAGCGCTTCTGAGGGAACAGGAAACAATGACTTACGCAGCAGAAGTAGAAATGCCAAGATGATTAGTGCAATCGCTGCAGGGCCCAGACCCACTGACTTATCGGCGATGATCTTCTCTCTGCAGACGCTGTCTTCTGCACAGTTACACACAGTCAGCTGCAGAGACTGGGGCTGAGCACAGCTGAGCCCTTGGTAATCCTTCACCAGGATGGGAACTTCAGTTCTGCCCAGCTTCAGCTCTGGTGGTACCAGCTGTATACTGGTGCCTGAGGCACAAGGGGGAGGTTAAAGAAAAAGACAAACAAGAAATGAGTGGAGATAAAGCTGACTCCTGAAAACTAAGGGAAATAAAACCTTCACAGCCTCCCAACAAGGCCCCTCCAGTTGCATCCAGCCAATGCAATGGAATTAAATTTCATTAGCTGCTGCTACAGCATTAGTAGTAATCAAGTCATTCATGCTGGTCACAAAGCAGCCAGGCTCACTTGCAGTCTCAGATAACCACGAGGAGTTTCACACCAGCAGAGACATCACAGAAGACAGCCCAACCACCAACACAGTGTTAACCTTCATGTCATCCAGACAGCCAATGGCTGTAGTCACAAAAAACACCAGCTTCAGTCTTTAAGAGATTAATCTATTGTGGGCCACAGGCAGAGATTGGGGAGCCAACATACCACCTGCTCCTGTGGCTGCCTCACATCAAGGACACAACTAGGCAAGAGACGCTCAGATTTAGGAATAAGTTCTTTACTATAGGGGTGGTGGAGCACTGGAACAGGTTGCCCAGGGAGGTGGTTGAGGCCCCTTCTGTGGAGATATTCAAGGTGAGGCTCGACGAGGCCCTGGGCAACCTGGTCTAGTTGGGGGTGTCCCTGCTGGATGTGGGGAGGTCGGACTAGATGACCTTTGGAGGTCCCTTCCGGCACGGACCATTCTATGATTCTATATTTCCAGCTGGGGAACACCACCCTATTTGGAAAAGCCATGATCCCTACAATTACTGCTAGTCTAGCTGCAAGCAGGGTGATGAAAGCTAAGAAGATTCCTTCTTGGTCCTACACCTGGCCATTAGGATGACTCTGCTGATTGCTTTGCAGTGTTATGCTGTAGGATTACGGAGGACAGAATACTGAGTCTGAGCAGCAAAAAGTGTTTTCTGGTGTCTTCAATCTACGGCATTTCCTTCAAGCATTTCCCAGGCTTTTATGATTGGAAATGTAAGAAGAAAATGCTCATCTCATTTTGAAATACTCATTAAAATTATTTATGATTTCTGACCTATTTTTGTTCCTACTGTGCTGGACAATCTTAGACTGTTAGGTTACACTGTATTTCCGTATTTCCAGCTGGGGAACACCACCCTATTTGGAAAAGCCATGATCCCTACAATTACTGCTAGTCTAGCTGCAAGCAGGGTGATGAAAGCTAAGAAGATTCCTTCTTGGTCCTACACCTGGCCATTAGGATGACTCTGCTGATTGCTTTGCAGTGTTATGCTGTAGGATTACGGAGGACAGAATACTGAGTCTGAGCAGCAAAAAGTGTTTTCTGGTGTCTTCAATCTGAGGCATTTCCTTCAAGCATTTCCCAGGCTTTTATGATTGGAAATGTAAGAAGAAAATGCTCATCTCATTTTGAAATACTCATTAAAATTATTTATGATTTCTGACCTATTTTTGTTCCTACTGTGCTGGACAATCTTAGACTGTTAGGTTACACTGTATTTCCCCTCGTCAAGGTTTTCTGTGCAGACAGATTTATTTATTTATTTATTTGTTAAGTTAGAGCAACTGAAGCCAGTAACACAATAATATCCCCAAGCTCAGTTTTAGCAAAAGCATCCTCCATCACTGCATGCTTGATACGGGAAGAATGGTTTGATCCCAGCATTACCCATGGAATCCTGGTCACCACCTATGGGTCAACGAGCTAGGAAAAGATGGTCCAACTGAGGGAAGGTGACAGGCTCCAGAAGACATGGCTGTGATTTTACAGCCATTAGAGAGAAGGGAGCAGCATGCAAGTGATGTGTCTTCATGTGAGTCCATATATATGGGCTTTCTTGGTCTCGATCAGCCAAAGTGTCAATTTCATTGAAATTAACCAACTACAACACTAGGACTCCAAATAACTGAAAGTAATTAAAAATGTTTTCTTACCATTTCTGGATGCAATTATCCATTTTTTTGCTGTCCCTTCTGGCTCATCAATGACAGTAAAGCTGAAGGGATCGCTGTTTGGGTAACCATCCATATCACTGGCTGTAACATCAACTAATTTTGCATCTGAGCACACAGTCTGCACAGGGTTCACAATAACTGGGCAGTTATCATTCTCATCTGTAACTTGAATGACGACTGTGCCGGTGACTGTTTTCTTAGGCGAATCTAAGATTTTAAAACATGAAAGATTAAATTGATTTTAAAAGTGCAAAAATTTTTTCTTAAAATAAAAAAAACTTAGTATTTTCCAAAACACACACATTGCTGAAGTAGGCTGAAAGAGCTCTTCCGGAAGCTTACAGAAGTAGTATTTAATTCCTAATGTTAATAAACACATTGACAAAGTTCTTCTGAAGGCAAGCTGGTTTACTATTTTAACTTGGGAAAAAAAAAAAAAAGTATTTCCTGTGTATGGTGACACAGTAATATGCAGATTATAAACGCAGAATTCTAATTAGATACACAAGAAGCTCAGGGAATCTTTCTTGCTTAACCCATTCCAAGGTTCATTCTATTTCAATGATTTGTGTTTCTCTCCTCCAAATACAGAGCCTATGGGAAACGGCACTAATATCTAGGCAGTTAAAGACAGGGAGGTTACACCAATTATAGTTGCAGGAAGGCAAACTAAATCCTAAACAAACCAATTAGTGTGAAAACAAAACCCTCTCAACTTACCAGTAGTTACACCCAACATGGTGATAGTGTAGGTACCATTTACTACGTGAGACGACTCGTAATCGAGGTTTTTGACAAGTCGGATTTCACCTGTCACTGAGTCTATAGTGATCCAGTTTGCTGGGTCTCTTCCTTTCACGTACCTGATTAAAATTGCATATAAAGATGTACACATTTATAACGAGGAAGAAAAACATTAGCAGAAAAAGCAGCTTGACAGTGTGTTTACTCTTTGTTTAAAGCAGAGACCAAATCCTTAGGTCGGAGGCCTGACACTCCTGCCACTGGAACTGGTTTCAACTCTAAGTCTAATATTATAAACCTTCCCTGAATGTTGAAACTTGCTTTTTCCCTCTAGAGCCAGGACTTAGGCGTGGAGCATGATAATAAACAGACTCAGGGAGCAAGACTGGAGCAGGAGAGGGAGCTGTGCTGCCAGTCATAGTCTTCTTCCCCTCCATCCCTGCTCCCAGCAAAAGCTGAGCAGCAGCCAGAGGGGCCAGACTGTTTTACAGGCGTGGGGCAGAGGGGTCCACCACTGGGTGAGCACCTCTGCTGGGATGCACCATTTGGAAAAGCTGTGGTGGAGGATCAACAGCGTTTTAGCTGAAGAGCTATAACTCAAAAGCTACACACACTCAGACGCAGACTTCCCTACTTCACACCCTTTCTGCCCAATTGCTGGGTGTTTCTGTACATTTTTTCCTAATGTTTCTGCAGACGATGAAGTCAGATGAGTAAATCTACTCCCAGAAGTAGGCAGGCATGACAAACAGCATGCAAGCATGGGCAAACACTCATGTCTCACCGTATATGACCAAACAAGTAGGATTTGCAAGTCAGCTATTTTCTACATAATAGGATATAGAAGATGAGGTGTTTTAGGTGTGAATTATGCAAAGCAGAAAACAATTGCCTCTGAATATTTCAGTTCTGAATACGCATTTTTACAGTAAGATGTGATTTTTTTTTTGTACTCAGTTGTGATGGTTATAAAAAAAGACTCTTACGTGATGCGCTGTGCCGGTTTTCCAGTGTCTTCATCGTAGGCTTGATACTGTCCAATAACCTGTCTGATCTGCAGTTTCTCACTTGCTTCAATAATTTTTGTGCCACCAGGGAACACAGGGCCTTCCCGCACATTAATCACATTAATTCTGATTGGAATTGTTTGTGCTTTATAACTGTGTTTAATTGACTTGTGGAACTCTGCTTTGTTTGTAACAACAATGCCCAAGTTTAGGCTTTGCATTGTTTCATAATCCAGCTCCTAGAGCAACAACAACAACAACAAAAAATCAGAATCTGATATCTAGACAACATTCATACATTTAATATTTAAATAATACTGTAGCATCCTTATTTAAATAATAAGGATGCTGCAGGGCAAAGAAGAACTATTGGTCAACAAGTTACTCTCAATACATAATGCTTCAACTCTTTGAAAGTACGTAAGGAAAATCACTCTTCCTATTATTAATGGATGGCACCATAGGTATGTCCTTGTATTATTGAATTTGAACTAATTTAAGGTAGGTGGCAATAAGTCCTACCCATTTATTCTGCCTCTACTTTCAGTGAATCAGTGCTCAGTATTACTTGGCCTTTCCAATTTTATTTTTTTTTTTAAAATTCATTTACTTAATAACGTGGATCATTTTTTCACAATTATCAATTTTCAGATAAGGAAACCAGAGCAGAAAAAAAAAAGAAAAAAGGTACGTAGGGCATTATGCATCTTCAGTTCTTGTGGACTAAAGGGGAGTGAAATTCACAAAACAGAAATTTCAATTTATGGAAAATATTTTCATAATTTCAAAACAGTCTGTAGCCCATGGGTCATGGCGTAGGTGTTGCTTGCAATGTTACCTGTGGCCATGGGAAATAAAGTAATTTCAAAACAGTCTGTAGCCCATGGGTCTTGGTGTAGGTGTTGCCTGCAGTGTTACCTGTGGCCATGGGAAATAAATTTAAACTGAGACCAGCAAGGACAGAAAAATAATAGGCAAGTTTACAGCATACATGTTAGCACTGTTGCCCAACGACAGGAAAGTTTGAGGACTTGTGTTCCACTAGATATATTCAAGATCACACAGAATGTAAATGGCAAACCTGCATAAAATTATTTTGCATGGAATTATTGGATACATCAACAAAGACTATGCCAAAGGAGGAGTGTCCACCACATAAATTTACAGTTTGACTGAATGTAAATAATTTGAGGACTTGTGTTCCACTAGATATATTCAAGATCACACAGAATGTAAATGGCAAACCTGCATAAAATTATTTTGCATGGAATTATTGGATACATCAACAAAGACTATGCCAAAGGAGGAGTGTCCACCACATAAACTTACAGTTTTGACTGAATATAAATAATTTGTATGTCAAATTAAAGGGAATAAATTACTCTAATATTTAAAGGAGACTTTAAATAACATACTAACCTTCACAACAGTCAAAATGCCTTCATTTGTTTGGTTATCTGTTATTATACGAAAAAAGCCGCCTTCGTTACCAGAAACAAACGAAAAGTTTGCCAGCCAATTATCAGAAAACATTTCATCTTTGTCAAATACTTTTATTCGCAGAATTTCCACATTTACTCTGTTTTCTTCAATGCTTCCTTCGAACTGCAATCAAAAAACATCCTCCTTCAAAAAGGTGTCACGATTTACTTCATTTCACCAGTGCAGAAATGTTTGCACAATCTGGTATTAAGCAAAGGGATACTGGCAGGTGTAGGAATATGCCAAATATTGTGATAACTGTACTTACTGCACTACTTTCAACCACCGGCAGATTGTCATTGACATCCAAAATCTTGATGTCTAAAGAACACGTTGCAGCATTCCCACCTAATTCACCACCACGGTCTTTTGCTTCCACCACCAAAGAATAGCTACTTTGTGTCTGCCATGATAAGAAAAAAGTGTTTAAATAGGGGTAATTTTTTTTTTTTTCCTTTGCTGTATTATCTCCATTACATTTTGGCAACCCCTCTCATGCTCAGTGATAACTTCTCTTCTAGTTAGCTGTAAACTTCTCTTCTAGTTAGCTGTAAATCTCACACACACCTTGACAGGCTCTGAGTAGAACTGAGGCTTTGAAAAGGATTTGGAATTTTTGCATTTCCCCCTCAGAGCATATCTACACGGCAAACGAAAAAACTTAAGTGGCCACAAACAGGGCCAGGGGCAAGTGATACAGGGCACAAGTTGGAACATAAGAGGTTCCACTCAAATATGAGGAGAAACTTCTTCATGGTGAGGGTGACAGAGCCCTGGAACAGGCTGCCCAGGGAGGTTGTGGAGTCCCCTTCCTTGGAGATTTTCAAGACCCACCTGGATGCAGTCCTGAGTAACATGCTCTAGCTCTAGGCAATCCTGCTTCAGCAGAGGAGTTGGACTAGATGATCTCTATGGTCCCTTCCAACTCTAAAATTCAGTGAAATTCAGTGAAAATACCTGCACATCAGGACAGGGCTAGAGGCAGAGATGGTGCCCTCAGCCGCAGAGCTAACACCCAGATCACCATCTGCTGGCCACTGAAAATTCGTGCAAGCGCAGGTAAAACTGCTGGTAAAGTGTGGCTTTCAAAGCTGTTTCTCAGCAGCACCCATCCTAACTCTTTGCATGGTGATTTGCATGGCAGGCTGTGGAACCAGCAGCTTTGCAGATGGTGATCTGGGTTGCCTTGGCCATGTGCTCTCCAGCCCGGAGAAATGACCCCTCACTTCATGTTAACTGCTGCCTTGGGAGGGACAAAAACCAACAGCTGGTGCTAGAAAGGTGACAGGGGGAACACAGCCTTGGTCCCATCACACCCTGCTCCCTCAGTCCCTGAAAAACACACATCAGACAGACAAGGCTTCGATCCTAAGGGAGGGGAAGGAAGAGGGCCAGCTCTCCAACTCGGCAGGCGGAGCTGAAGGTGACACTAGAACATCAGAAGACTGCTGTTAACAGGTAAAGAACGGGAGAGCTTTTTTTACCTCTCTGTCAAGGTTTATTTTTGCTACTCGAACCTCGCCAGTATCCTTATCCATAGTGAATGCAGCGCTAGGGCTTTGGGAAATGATCCTGAAAGCAATTTTGGAATTCAGGTTATTTGGTTCATCCGCATCTGTTGCATTTATCCTCAATACAATTGTACCTGGAAAAAAGTAAACAAAAGATAGTATGCTTACACTGCCATGCACTGCCAAGTATTTTTACTGTAATGTCACAAATTAAGAGACTGTTGTCAGATGCACTGCATGATTTTCTGATGTTCTTGCCCTTATTTATTTAATGAACAGACTGAAAAAGTGTTCCTAAAATCCAAATAGTACATGTTAACAGTGTATCCTCTGGCAAACTAAAAAACTGTATCTGCCCATCTGTGACTCACAGAATTCAATGCACCAGGATCACAGAATAGACAGAATGCTCTCAAAATTTCTGACAGAAAACTGTAGATATACAGAGAAGAAAGAAAAAGTTTTTGAACAGTTAGATGTCCCTCGCACATCATTCTAAAGGGAGCACTACTAACTCCTCTACCTGAGCATTATTAAAATAATTGCTCTGTATTGATGCCCTCCAACAGCTTCACTGAAAATATATGGTGGTCCCTACAGCGCAATCCCCTTAACTCATGGCACAGGATATCATCCCCTGGAAGAGGGTGTACCTCAGCAACCTATTTGAACATTAGCTGAAATTCAGGCAAAGAAGCAATTAACCACATGGCTGCTACTAACTTGAAAGAGAGCTGAGGGAACTCAATACCTCAAGTGAAGCAGATGATCAATAACTTCCCTAAGAGGAAGCGTTATTCTCTGTTGCCTTTATGTGGCCACTTTCCCTTTATCACACCACAGAATTTAGCCCAGAATAAAAATTTGCATTCCCACCTGGGAATGCAACTTGGCCTATGCAAGCAAGAGAATGAATCCTTGTTCCTGCAGGTACGCTGCTGCAAAGAGCATATTCACTTGTGCCTTTGCATGTGTTGGGAAAAGCTACATGAAAAAAAAATATTAAAAATAATGTTACCTGTTTCACTTAATTCTTCAATTGAACCAACAAAAACTTCATGTGAAAACACTGGAGGGTTGTCATTTATATCCACAATTTTAATTGGGAGGTCTATTGGCTCCTCTACTTTTGCTCCATTCTTATCTAGTGCATGACCTCTAAGCTGAAATAATACAGAGAGAATAATGAGAAAATACAATTAATGACTGTAATATATAAATATGCATATGCAAATAGAAATATACAGAAATATACATAAAAAGTAAATTATTTATAAGCATATATTAATATATAAACATATATAAAATGCTTATAAATATAAGCATACATATACCACAAATATCCAGAAACTGTTTTAAAACTAATTGAAGTAAACACATTTGACTAAAATAAATAAAAAAATTATAGGAGGGCACCTATAAAGAAAAAGTAGTATTCCACTTACAAGCAGCATTGGAGTCTTTTCTCTGTCAACCCTTCCCGTTATATTCAGGTCTCCAGTCCTTCCATTGATAACAAATAATCCAAAAGGGGGTTCTGTTACTCCTTGACCAGATATAGTGTAAGTCACCACTACCCCTGCAGCTTCAAGATCAGAATGTATCTAGCAGGAATATAACAGGTTGAACAACATTCAGTAAATAAAACCACACTTAAAACCGCGAAGAAAATCCTTTCCCTGTTTTTGTAATTAACGAACAAAAATAAATCTTAAACATCTTCCCGCATGCATTTGAGTGTGGAGATGTTGAGATGACTGCAGGAAAAGCTGCATGTTCTGTTGAGAATCAGGGAGATGAGGAATGCAATGGGCAGTGCAACAGTTGGGAACTGTGAAGTGGAGAGGTCTGTGGGAGAAGAAAATTGGGACTGCTCGGACAAGGAGAGTGGGACAGGATACAAGTGGAAGGAAAAGCTGCACAGACTAGAGATCATCACCCTTCCTCTGCTGTCAGCAAATATCTGAAACACCTGGACGAGCACAAGTGCATTGTGTCACCATGACCATCAAGGGACAGCCCAAGCAGGGGGTAACACCCTGCTGTCATCTGCAGTCACTTGAGATGCTGAAGTGACAGGCGTGGTGAATTCAGTTCAACACTGGTGCTGAACCAAATGCATACCATTCTTGCACAAAGGATAGCACCTTGGTTATTTTTAGCTCCGTTTCCTAAAAAAGTAGGCCTACATAATCATGCTCCATGGACACCCTTCTGCCCCATCACCACCAGCAGTTTTGGGACCCACTTGCCAAGTTCAACCACAGCTGCTTAGGGGTTGTGGAGTGAAAAAATTCAAAGACACTTCATTCCTAAAAGCTTTATGGAAACTGGTGGCTGGGAAAACATGAAAGACTGAAGCAAATCAGTCTGCAAGAGCAGCTCATCTGCTGAAGGAAGGAAACAGAAGGAAATATGCCAATCTTCAACCGACATTCAGTTCAACTGACATCCTTCAAAATTCAAGCAATGTTTGCACATGTGTTTAGGGCAGCCGCACCCTTATTTTACATTTTCATCTTTATGTGCATTCTGTATTTATCTCTTTTCTGGGCTTACTCTAGCGATTGGATTCTTGTAGGAATTGTCCTCCTCTTCCCGTATGAAAGCCGGAGGGACCGTCCATTCTCGCTTCTGTCTGAAGAGGCTGTTGGGGTGAGACAACACACCACTCCTGCCATTTCGATCGTAAACCTGTGGAAAAAGGTTGAATATCAGCATTACATTTAGCCATTTCAGATGCACGCTATATGGCTGCTGTAGCCCAGACTTCTGAATAGCTTTTGCTCTTTCAGTAGCTAATACCTTCAGAATCATGGAGCAGCCTTAGCCTTCTGAACCATGGTCTAAGAGCTGTATGTTCCTCAAGTTGTTTGAGGAGGAAAAACTTAATCAAGACAGAATTAGGTAAGACAGCCTTAAATACATGAGGAAAATACCAATGACCAGGGTTTGTTGAAAATACAACTGTTCTGGAAGATTTAAGTGCTTGTCATCAAGTAGGGGAAGAGGTTTGGCACTAAGACAGTTTTAAAGCAGTGTTTCTGCCTTATTACCCTGTTAGACATCCCACCAACACCGCCTCGTGCTCAACCTTCTCTCTGAAACAGAATATATGAAACAGGAAGCCTTTAATGAACCCATCCACTGTCTCTGCTGTCCTTGCTCAACCACCCATCATTCTCCTTCTGCATGAGGGCCTCTGTCCTTCTGTTCATCTTACTCTCTACTGTGTCTGTTGGCTTCCACATTAACATCTGGAGATTTTTCCACAACTAACCTCTTCCATAAAATAGCAAATTATTTCATCTACAGGGAGTTAAAATACTTAATATTTTAGAGGAAGCTTCTCAAAGTTGAATGCCACTCAGTTTGATGGATGTAGGAATCTATTTGCTTCATCTTTCATTTCATATTCATGACTCGGCTTTCATGTTTCAGAAAATGGTGAAACAAGATATTTATCAACTGATGTAAGGCATGCCTTTGACACTTGCTCTTTGCTCAGAGAACCCTTCTTCAAACGCTGATAAAGAAAATAGTTTTCCATTATTTCCTACCTTCACGTAGAGTCCATTTCCATAATTCAAACAGATCTGAAATAGAAGTTATGATCAACATTATTAATTTAATGTCACTTTAGCAGTACTAAAACTTAACTGGCATAACTTTTGCCATAAGAACAGCAAAAACATAAGGAAGAGGACATTTGACCTTTATCAATTAATATTTACTGTTTGCCCATAACAGCTTCTGAAAAATTTGCCCATAACCATTCACATTAGAAACATACAGTATAATTACACAGTTATTAAGTTTTGAGCCCTTCTCCCAGCAGGAAACAGGTAATAAGCAATTAATAATTTCTTTTCCCAATAAATGCTGACTTTATAGTAATTTTCTTTTCCCAATAAATGCTGACTTTATAGTCATTTTTAAACAACCATTTTTTTTTTTTTTTTAGTGCTGAATAATGCCTCATTATTCCAAAATGACAGAATTTGCCATTGATTGAAGCTTAGTTGGTTGCCAGCAGCACCCTGGAGAAACTCCCTCTTCTGACCAAATGATGGATTATACAGGCTCTGGTGAGTTACTAACTTTTTTTTTTTTTTTCAGTGCTGAATAATGCCTCTCTATTCCAAAATGACAAAATTTGCCATTGATTGAAGCTAAGTTGCCAGCAGCACCCTGGAAAAACTCCCTCTTCTGACCAAATCATGGATTATACAGGCTCTGGTGGGTTACCAGCCAACCACATGAGAGAACAAAACAGGTTAAATAACATTTAGAAGCAAGCAGTAATCAAAACATCCGCTGAAGTGTACAGGACAGAAGCACCTCTTTACTTAGTGCCTTCCTGGAAGGATAAACAGCATATATGCATCCCTAACTTAAACAAGGCTGAGACATATGCATGCTAGCAAGCAAATCCTGCTTGCTGTGACAAAACCAGCATCCAGCATTGGGACTAGCCATCTCTCTTCATGCACTGCAATAGTCCAGCATGCCCTTAAACACCTCAGGTAGGTGCCCCATCCCAGCTGGAAGGAACTGGAGCCTCAGCCAAATTACCAGAGACCCTGTGTTTATCCACTCTCCAGGCACCCAAGACTCCACGTGTAACAAAACCCCTCAAACAGTGCAAAAATGTAGGCATCAGAGAACAACAATAGCAAAAAGTAGGTCATTACAACACGTGAAACCAACAAATAGAGCTTTTGAGCTTTGTATAGGCAGAGAACACTTATATTGTTCTCAGAACTATTACATCTACCTACGTTATTAGGTGATCTTTATTTTTTTTAATACTAATGCCTAAGGCAAAGCAGGCACAGAAAAGGCAATTTCCTACTGAAATAAATCAGGGAATATTTCTTTATATTCTCTTTGACTGGTTTTGAGACTGTTGACTGGCTCCTCCCTATCCATCCCTCTGACTCAGCCTTGATTGCCGTATCGATGACAGCTTTTTTTTTTAAAAAAAAGATGTTATCTCTTTCCCACACAATGCAGCAGTGAGGTGGACAATGTTGAGCAATGTAGCAGACTGCTGTTTCGACTTGCACAACACCACTGGTTTTCAAATGGCAATTTTCCAAATGTATATATTCTGAAGACAAAAATCAACAAGCACTAAATTCCCTAATGGATATGCGTTGTGAAGGCTACAGGATCCTACACCTTAGACCAAGTTGTTTTTATGAATATTCTTAATCTCATTTATTAGTTATATGGATTTTTAAAATTTATTTTGAGATTAATGAGATTGTTTCAGCAAGAGTGACAGGAGAATTCTGGTTTATAGTTGAGGTTTTCCAACAGAAGCTGCAACTCTTTTGGAAGGTGAATAGTTGTCAAGATGTCATAGTGAACATCCTTGTTTGTTCTTACTGGTAAACTGAAGGGAAAGGTGTTTCTGTCTCAATACTGAATGAAGACTAAAGGCACAAGGTCAAAAGTTTCCTTGTCCTGGAAACCTGACAACTGCAGTATACACAAAAGTGTTGGACGAATAAGCAGGTCTGCCACCGAGATGCATATCAAGAAAGCAGAGAAAATTCCATCCCTCATTATCAACACAAAGTCTTTCATTAAGATAACAAAATTAAAAATCAATTTCTTTGCTTAGTAGCCAAGCAACCTCAAAACACGGTTTTATTGCTACGAAAGTAAACAATACTTTTGCTTTTGTATTTTTCAATCTACAGTCTAGAGGAAATCCCTTAAGGGACTTCCAAGATATCTACAAAAGGACTTTAAGAATGGCAATTTTACTTAAGAGATGCATAAATACTTATGGAACTAATATGTAAAGGGATCCTGCACTTTTATTGAAAATTTTAAAGGATCCAAAAATTTTAGAAAAGGGAAAAGCACATTTCTATGATTTTTTTTTTTTTTTTAAAGTGAGAGTCACATATCTGAAAGGTGTTGAGCTCTTAATTTCCCTTTTTATTAGTATCCTAGAGCTGCCTTCTATTAAACGGCTTAGTAAGAGTAGGAAAGCCCTGTCTGTCATTCGACATGGGTCACAGCCTTGGAACAAAAACTAGACATCTACCGATGACATCTGTTGATGACACAGCCTTAGAAGGCATTGTCAGAAGACAACTGGAGGGTTACAGAAAACGAGGTGGAAAACCTGGGACCTGAAGTAATAGAAATGGAATGAAAGACTACAGGAAAACAGCAGGCATAGGCAAGAGGGCAGGGGAATGAAGGAAGTGACTGCCACGTATAGGAAGCACAAGACTGGTCTTGTCCAAATCCATGTTCATGTATAGTCAGGATGCGACTAAAGGACAGACTTTGAACACACAGCTTAGTTTTACACTGTAAAGATGAAGACTGAGTAAGCAAGAAGGTATGTGTCCGTATTTGCTCCACCATGAAACAGTAAGTCCTAGAAACGTGGTCTTTCACATATTGCTGTGTGTCGGGAAGTTTGGATCTCACACCTGCTGTGAGTCAGTCTGGTGTTGAAGATAGTGGGCAAGTGAAGATCCTCCACCCTTACAGAAGTGGGCTGAAGGGACCATCCAAGGTTATCTACTAGTCCATCTCCACACCCTGGGGCAGGATGAGCTACATCTACGTGCTTCCTGACAACTGTTCTTTTAAACAGTGAGTGACGGAGGTCCCACAGCCTCACCAGAACAGAAGAGAACAGAATAGCCTAGGTTGGAAGGGGCCTTTCAGATCATCTAGTCCAACCATCAACCTAACACTGACAAAAACATCGCTAAACCATATCTCTAAGCACTACATCTACTCATCTTTTAAATACTGCCAGGGATGGTGACTCAACCACTTCCCTGGGCAGCCTGTTCCAGTGCTAACCTAAGGCGATGCCTATATGGTCTTACAGATGGAAAGTCTTTGTTAATTTTTATCCTAATTTTATTATCCTAATATTTAGCTCTTTGCAAGTCAATCATATTGCTGTTTGGACGAAATTCAGTTTCAGATTAAGGCACACAGATGTACATGTCTAAACAAATTCTAGGTGCATAAAACTTCTGTTATAATCAACAGAAATATAGCTCATACAGACAGAGAGACCAGAGCGCAGTTCAACTTGCTCCAAAGCCATCTCATACCTATTTCTCTCTGGGCTCTACTGACTGTAGCTATGTCTAATTAGTAAGGCCAATATGAGAGGAATTGTAGAGCAAAGCAGTCGGTGTTGAGAACCCAGTACTACACAACCTGTGTTTTGTGGTTTTTACTGCAGGCTAGAATTAGCCTGGTCCCACAGACCAAATATCCCTGAGTAGATTGATGCATCTCCCAACAGAGTTTCACCCAGGAGGGATCAGATTCACACACTCTGGAGATTTGCTTCAAAAGCACAATTTGATCACACCAAGTAAGTGCACTCTGCATCCACTGCATCTGCATTTACTGTAACAGAAACTCAAACACCTATATCGAGATCTCTTAACCTCAACCCGAACCTCCCTTCCTGCCATACTGATAACGCTCTCATCTAACAGTGCAATTCCCTTTTCTTCACTATTACCCTTCATATATCTGAAAATGTATCATGTATGTTACCCGCCTTTCTTTCCTCAGTTCCCAGTTCTTTAATCTCACTTCAAGAATCATAAAACAGGACTTCCTCAATTCAGACTGTATTTTTTGCTTTCCATTAGTATCTCCTGGGTAGATTCACTTTATTCTGAAGTACGGTGTCCCAAATAACACACCTCTTTAATTCAACAGGATGAATAAATACTAGATCTTTCGTATTTCTCACCCACTTTCATATCTCACCACAGCGCTGGTTTTGGTGCTTCTGCCTTTTTGGAGCATTATTAAATTGCTGAATCAATGCACAGATGCTGGTAAATATTTTTACCGTGTTTCAGCATGTTACTGGCAATAGAAGCTAGACTGCTTCGAATTATCTCACCTCTGCTCTTTCTAAAACTAAGCATCATGAAGTTGTGTTTGTTTTCTTTTGTTGTTGGTTTGTTTTTGTTTTTTTTTTTTTTAATTTAACTTGTTCCTATTAATTTTGAAAAGTAATTGCTACTGGCTGGCACTGCAATAGTGATCCAATGTATTCTGGACTGAATTTCAGCATACCCAGCCTAAGTCTAACATTCCAAACACCAAGGAAGTACAATCTGAGAAGATGATCAGAGAAAAAAAATAAGTTTTGCTACGTGCATAGTAAGCTTCAAATTTCAGCATACCCAGCCTAAGTCTAACATTCCAAACATCAAGGAAGTACAATCTAAGAAGATGATCAGAGGAAACAAAAATAAGTTTTGCTACTCGCATAGTAAGCTTCGTACATCTCTGTCACCTCTTCTTTCACTCAAATGTAGGAAGTGTTTAATGATGTCCTTTCTTGAGCATACGATGTCCACTCCCTTCAGAAATGGCCAAGAAACCTCCCAGTCTAATAATCCTTGCCAGCCATGCCTGCCCAGCAGGCCCAGGGCTCTGGGTGTGTGTCCTGGACACACGCCATGTCAAGCCCAGCCCTACGGGTGTGCTTTTGTCTGGCATGCCTGGCCATCCCTGGAAAAGAGTCGGAGGCAGGGACATGGAGAAAGCTGCCATGACCTCTTGTGAGGTACCCAGGGATGACCACACAGGGATGCTGCCCGGAGGCAGGGAGGGAGAGCAGATGACCAAGAGATACTTCCAGGAAAAACAGGGAGAGGAAGAATTTACAGTTCTCGATGCTTCTAAGGTTGAAGACACTTTGGGAAGACACTGCTTTCAGACTGCTTGCTTTCAGTAGTTTCTTAAGGTTTTGAAGTTAATCAGTGCCACCCTCGCATGTCATAAACTATAAATGACCCTAATGATGCTTTAAAACAAGCAACTAGACTTTCTGCCATGTGAGTGGCAGATTAGTCCAGATTGTCCTGATTAGGGGAAAAAAAAAGAAACCAAAAACCTAAACAAACATCAAAGGCAAAACACAGCAGTGCCCCTCTTTCTTCTGACATCAACCAACTATAAGGGAGCTTCACTTGCTCTACTACTCTATCTGACAATGAGGCATTTAGGCACCAAACTGAGCTCACTCTTAACATACCATACCCTGCCTCAGCTTGAGCTGAGACTGAGGATGATGAGGACTGAGAAAATCAACGAGGCATTTAGGCACCAAACTGAGCTCACTCCTAACATACCATACCCTGCCCCAGTTTGAGCTGAGACTGAGGATGAGGAGGACTGAGAAAAACAATTTTCTTCTTTTCTTCAGGCAAAACCAACAGCATCCTGACCCAGCGCAAGCCCAACAAAACGGACGATGCTGTGGCTTCAGGTGTAACAGAAAGAACCGGTGAAAACTTCTGTACAAGAAGCACTCTGCACGTGTCCCATTGTGCTTTTGGGCAAAACGAAGACAAAATAATTTCCAACCAAACCCCAACTCCCAGCTTGCTGCAAGGAAACAGGGTTAAGAGTCACCGGCTGGCTTGTGGCAACCCACAAGTTAAAGTTCTCAGGCCAGCTAACAAACCTCATCTTGCAGGCTCTCGAGCTGGGGAAGCAAGGTGCCAAAGTACAGCACCTGCCAGCCTGTCCGTGTAACAAGCCGTTCCTGAACCCTGCCCGGCTCCTGGGCAGCTCCCCAGCCATGTCCTGGCCTCCACCCTCGCCTTTGTCTGGGTGGCGGTGGCGGCGGCCGCCCAGCTTCCGCGGGGCGTTTTTCCAGCCTGGGACGGTGAAGAGCTAAAAAGCAACGCCGCAGATATGGAGGGGGAGCTTCCTGTAAAACATCTCCCAACGGCTAGAAAGCATCAGGCCAAGTCAAGCAAACCAGGCGCTTTGGTTGTTAGGAAATACTCCCTGCTCTTCAGCCTGGAATGGTATTTCGTAGGATGGAAGGTCCTTAAAGGCTGCGGGTGAAAAAAAGCACCAGGGCAGGGAAGGAGGAATCCTGAAGTGTCGTGGGCTGTTAAGGATTTGGCATCATTTCTCTAAGGCAATAAGGACTTCCATTAAACGATACTTTATGATCCACTTTCCTTCCTGGCACTACTCCTTCAGAAAGGTAACGCAATTCATTAATACAGATAATATGCTGAACACGGAGACGACAACAAAACGATCTCTTCACTGCATTCCTGTTCCTCCCGGCGCCTCAGAAAAAAAACCACAAACCCTCCCATCCCAGGTACCGTTCTTACCGGGGTTTGCTACCTTCACCCGCCTTCGGACGGCAAACGGCGATTGCTTTTACCTATTTCCAAGGAAAAGCAGAACCCCCACCCCGTTCCCAGCCACGGGCAGCCGGCGGCGGGAGGGCAGCCCAGCCCAGCCCCGACGGGCACCGCTCTCCCCCGCGGGGCTCACCCGCGCCTCCCTCAGCTCCGCGGCCGAGCAGCGCCTTCCCCCCGCACCGCCCGGTACCGGGAGACCCCTCCCGTCGGGGGGGGCCCGCACTCACCATCAGCGCCAGCAGCCGCCCCACGGCGGCGGGGGCCCGCGACATGGCCGCCGTCTCAACTTGAGGGGGAGGATGTGCGTGTGTCACCTCCTCGGGGGGGAAATGGAGGAGGCTCAGGGAAGAGAGGGGGCACAAGTATCCGCGGGTGGGTGGAGTGTGGCGGGCGGAGAGCCGCGTCGGGAAAGGGGCAGGTGGCGCCCGGCCCGGCCCGCCCCGGCCCCGCCTGGCCTGGACCGGGCCCGGCCCGCGGCGGGGAGCTCCGGCCCCCGCCCCCGAGGCTGCTGAGGGCCCGTCCGTGGATGGGGTTGGGGTGGGGACGGGGAGGTAGGCCGCCGCCATTACCCTCAGGGCTGTCAAAAGTTTGATGTTTTTTATCATCCCCCCCCCATTCCCGCTGGGGAAAGCGAGTTGGAGCGTGTAGGACAGCAAAACAATAAACTAACGAGTATTTGATAGGAAGGGGATAGAGCCTCGTGGGAAAATAAAACCGAGAGTTGTTTCAGCGTGACTTTTCCCGTAGCCTTCTTTTTAAGGCGCTCCGAGCCATATCCTTCCTGCTCCTTGTCTGGCAGAGATCTCTCCTGGATACACCTGATTAATTGGTGCTTGCGAAGGCATAACTGTTTCTTCACGGGTGGTGAAACGATTAAACACACTTCCCGCACGTCCTCTTGTCTTTGAGGCACTCACCTAAATAATCGTTCTAAGATCATGCTCGATTTTCACAAATAATTTCATAAATAATATTTCATAAATAATTTCACATTGCGTTTGACATCAGTTGCAACAATTATAATTTACACGTGGATCCCAAGGGAAATGGTTTTACCTCACAATTTATTCCGAAGTTATGCGTATCTATTAGTATTATTTCCATGTAATATCACAATTTACAGAGTTTGCTGATACCCTTTGCGCTAGTATAATTTTCTTAATTTAAAGTAAGCAAGAGGGCAGAAACAAGCCAATATGCACGAAACGCACAGGGTTAAGGGTTTCCGTATTCTTCCTTGGTTCTGTCACTGAGTCACTGCTGGGACTGGTCGCTTTGTAACCCAACAGAAATGTGTACATTTGCACAAGAATACACCCCGAGATTCTCTGAGGATCATCTCAAGGGCAGGGGTGTCATTTGTATAGGTTTAACAGCCAGTGTGGCTAGTGCAGCTAAAGTTAGTAAAAGTAAAAATATTAGTAAAAGATTCCTCTTTGAGATAAATGAAGCAGAGCATGTCTCGGAGAGCCTTCATATTACGCTACTTTTAATTTGGTGATTCAGAAGTAGATTCTGATTCTAGCTGTATATTACAGCCTGGTGGTTGAGCATAACTTGAAAGTATTTCTTTACATCAAAAGGCTGCAAGAGAAGAACCTTGATTTGCAACTTTGTTCTTAATCTGAAAGTTAGCTCTCTGGAATTCTGATAAAGTTTTTGGTTGCCTATTCAACATAGTGTTAATGAATTATTGGAAACTATATATATTTAGAACTATTTGCCAATTTTTTAATGCTGATATGATAGAGTAAAAAGCTAGTTTAATTCCCTTTGAAAAATCCTTAGCATTGATTTCCCTTTGAAGTTACCTACGTGTTTACGGGAGGAATGAGTAGAATCATCTCATCTTCACAGAGCTCAGTAGCCACAAAGGGACAGAAGCTGTTTTGGAAATTATTTTGCCGGAATTTAGACGTCTGTTCTTATGTTGCTTATAACTTTCACGTGGGTCAGCTACATGTCCTGTGCATCCTACGAGACCCTCAGTCATCATAAAAAAGTTTGGGGCTTATTTTTTTTTTTTACTTAGTTCCCTTGTATGGAAAACTTCTATTAGTGATAATTTACAGAAATAATTTGCCTGATGTTATGAAAGAAATGCCAAACAGCATGAATTTGTTTCTAACATAGCTAGTAGCTGTGTCACTGACCACTGAAGTAGAATTTCTTTTTGTCTTTCCTCCACTCTAACCTGGCGGTTGCGAAACCCTCCTCCTCCCACAGCCAAGCCCCAGTTCCCGCAGTCCGTTTGCAGGGGAGGATCCACGCAGCCTTAGGTCTTTGGTTTCCCTCCGGAGACAGCAGCAGCTCAGAGTCACCGACCCCACCAAACAAAGAGGAAGTTCATCTTTGCTTTTCAAACTATAAAGGTGGCTGAGCCCTTCTTCGGTGCCTGGTGAGGTGTGCGGGGCGCACCAGGGTGGTCTTTTCTCAAAGCACAAACATCTGTCTAAATTCTCTTGATAATAAATATATTGTCTATAAATAAAATATTGTCTAAATAAATAAATTATTGTCTAAACCAACCTAACTTTTCTCTGGAGACCGTTTGCTTTCAGGGATAACACTTGTCAGCACAAGTATCCTGGTGAGTCATGGTTGCACCGAGTGGCCTCGGTGTAAGGGACAGTGGCTGGCGCTGGGTGACTCCCCCAAAACCTCACCTTGTTCCCAGATCCGCCTGCCACTCCCTCCTCACGCTGAGTAATGCTTTCTACACCAGTGCCAAGCAAGTCCTGGCTTCCCTGGGGTGGAGGACAAGGACATGCTTTAGATCAGACCAGCAGAATCCACCTCTGTTTCATACAAAAGCAAAGGTAACTTTATTGCAGCTGTGTGGTTTGTTTTTTTCTTTTTTTTTTTTTTTTCTCTTTTTTTTTTTTTTTTTGCACTTTTGGGTTTTTTTTTTTTTTTTTTTTTTTTTCTTTTTTTTTTTTTTTTTTTCTTCTCTTTCTTCTTTCTTTTTCTAGAAAAAACACAGTTTCTTCTTTCAGACAAACAATTCAATCGAATGAGACAAGTGAAGTTTCCAGCAAATGGTATTAAGGTGGAAAAATCCAGTGTATGTTCTGAGTAAGGGAATGTTGACGTTCATTTACGATTCATACGAAGCTGTTATGCAAATATTTCACATTGTTTGAAATTAATCTTTTCTGCATTGTTTAAAGATTCTTTACTGCACTATGCCCCAGCTGCCACTCGGTTTTTAGGAGGAGATCCCAGTAGAAAGCAGTGTATTGAGGCTGTGCATGAAAATATCAAAATTCCATTTAGTTATTAAAAAAATATAATGGATAATGCATATTCTGTGAAAAAATATGCACGTCACAGAAACAGTTCCTAACCCCCAGACAGTCCTTGGGACCAGAGCAGTTGCATTTGGTGCAGTTACCAGGTTCAAAGTGCTTGCAGGAGCAGGACCTTTTGGGGAACAAAATGCGTGGACTGAGGAGAGAAGTACATTAGCGACGGGGTGTGATACTTTAAGTAAACATATGGCACTCTCAGACCGGAGCCATTGTTTTTGCCATGTGCATTAACTGTTTTTTTTGATTCTCCACACCTCTTGACACACTCCTTAAACAAATTCAAGCTGTTTAGTCCCTTATAACCACCAGGAATAATCCCCCCCAAGTTTCTTTTGCTTTGCCTCCTCTCTTTGCTGCTTTCTCCTTATCGCTCTCTCTTCAGTTCTCTCCCCTGTGTCCACTCTCCTGGTTGCTGCCTGCCTGGTTGTTCTTTTCTGGTGTGTCCGGGTTGTTTAACTTTCCAGGTGCCTGCTGTGGCTGTAGAAGTCAGTCTGCCTGCCGAGCCATAAGCTGTGGGACCGGCTGAGCTGTAAAAAAGCCAGACCAGATCCTTTTGCCTAACACAGGCGTTTTGTTACTGCCTGACAGCATGAAATAGTGTCTTTTATGTGTACAGAACAAGGAGTGGCAGAGCAACTCTTCTGTTGTTTTCCTCTGCATAGCAACCGAGGCCTCTCTGAAGTTGCCTGTAGACTGCTTTTTCAGGGTAGTGTGATGGTCTTTGTGGGAAAGCTTACAGGACAGAGAGCATTTAGGTACATACAAACAAATGATTGCTCTGCTGTGTAACTGGTAGAATTGAAAAGGAAAGGATAGGATAGGATAGGATAGAATAGAATAGAATAGAATAGAATAGAATAGAATAGAATAGAATAGAACAGAAAGTGAATAGCACAGAACAGAACAGAACAAAACAGATTAGTTCAGTTGGAAGGGACCTACAACAATCATCTAGTCCCACAGCCTGACCACTTCTGGGCTGACCAAAAGTTAAAGCATATTATTAAGGGCATTGTCCAAATGCCAAATGTCTTAAACACCAACGGGTTTGGGGCATCGGCTGCCTCTCTAGGAAGCTTGTTCCAGTGTTTGACCAACCTTTCAGTAAAGAAATGTTTCTTAATGTCCAGTCTAAACCTCCCCTGGCACAGCTTTGAACCATTCCTGTTGAATCAAAGTATGTTCTGATTTTGATGACAAAAGGCAAAATATCCCAAATGACCCAAAGGCTGCATTCATTTCTTTCCTACTGGTTACAGAGCTGTGAATGGGAGAAAGTGCAAACCATACTGGTTAACATCAGTGTTAAGACTGAAAACTTTCCATTAAGACTTTCCTGTTTCAGATGCTTTCAGATGATTCATCTGTAAAAAGTGTAAATCCCAGACAATCTCCTAGAACTGAGACTAGGCAATGCTTCAAAGGTGATAAAGCAATTATGTGCAATCACTGGCCATACTTCTACTGAGTTTTCCAATTAGACTCTGAACTTGGGCGTAATAAAATTGAAAGCACGCTCCGCATGACAATGGGGCATAACTGATAAGACTTAAAAGAAAAATGGGTGTGTTGCTTTTCTTTCTGTCTCTGAAAATGGCAATGGGAGATGCCATTTAGAAAGTGTGTGCAAGCCTGCCCATTGCTTGCAGTCCATCCCCTAGTACTCACCCAGGCGAGGCTATTTAGTTTGTTATTTATAGACCTGTTACACATTAATTTCTCTAGTCCCTTTCTAAGCCTCTGCATGGTGCACCTGCAGCCCACCATGGCCGTTTATATTCAGTAAGATGTTAACTAAGGAAACCAAAGAGATAACAGTCAGACTTAAATACCCTGAAACACCACAAGAAAAGCATTACTTTTCTGCTATTATTAATACATGTTGCTGTTATTTTGCTATTTATATATGAATAATTGATCTAGAGTCGATTTTACAGTCAAATGGCTTTCATTTTAATAGACATCTGGCATGAGAGGCTCAAGAGGCTCATGCGTGCTACAGGCACGTTGCTAGCAATGTATTTATATATATCTTACCAAAACACCTTAACACCTGAGCATCTTACAAATGTCGATGAATTTATAATCATATTCCTAAAGGGAAGAGATTAAGTTGTCATTCCCCTTTTCCAAGACAATTTATTGAAGATTAGGAAAAATGAAACAACTTACTGAAGTCCTATAAGGAGTCCTGGGGAGATCTTTGTCTCTTGGGTCCTGGTCTGGTGTGGTGAGATGGTTGGCCTCCCTGGCAACCTGAGCCTGCATTGACTGGCACATGGACAGACCCCTCACCCGGAGCTTTGGTTCTGCATCACTGTAAGATCAAAGCCTGCAGGTACAAGATTACTATTTATTTTACCTGGATTTTGACTGGCTGGAATCAAATCTTTAATGAATGAGTTGGGAAAAAAGCCTGTAGTATATGAATTTTGATGTAGTTTTTAGAGCTTTCCTAAAAACAGGAAAAATAAAAGGGTTAAACAGCTAAGCTAACTAAATTTGCAGGTAGTCCCAACAGTGTATGATGAATATCAAAGGTCAGGGTACATGATGGATGTCAGTTAAGCAGCTTTTGTTTCCTAAATGGGGTTTCAATGACTGCTCTGTTTCATACCTTATTGTGCTGTGTCTTGAATTACAAAATGCTGTTTAATTGCATCTTTAATAACAAGATGCAATAGGAAAATGTCAGATTTGTCATTATACAAAAGTGCATCCAAAACTGTCAACAGTTGTAATTTTGCCATTGTTCTCCTTTTTGTAAAATTTCAGCCAATTTGATAGAAGAAATAGTTTCACCCTGGGATGCTCTGATGTTCTAAATCAATACCTTGGATTTATTTTTTTTTTTTTCCTGAAAGAAAAGTAATTCTAGAATTTTCTTGCGCAAGGCAGCAATTTTAAGGAAACTACATTTTCCATTGATAATAGGAAAAAAAGTAATATTCTGAGCCACTCTCCTTAAAACATGATGTTCCAAATGATCATTTATTGCATATTTTCAGTGCCATTCAGAAATAATTACAAACAAATCTCTAATATTTTTATTTATGAAAACACAATAACTCTGTAATATTAATTATATTTTAAATAGAATGAAAATGATGCATTTGGTTACTCAATAATGAGGAGCATTTATGTTAATTCGAGCAAAACAACAGACTTTTTAAAATTTTTGCTTAAATTGTATGGTCTTGTCCTATTACAAGTAGTAGGTGCTGCTCACAAGTTATTTATTACCACAAAATCAGGACTGAGTAAAAAGAATCGAAACCTGCAGTTCAAATTCAGACAGTATTCCCAAGACAGAAATCTAATGAGACCTGCAGCTTGTGGCTCTCTTTTCTTCTGTGGCAGTATGCTTTTCATGCTGCCAAGAGCTCAGTGAGCCAGTGTAAAATTGTAGGATCCTTCTCTACAAAACCCAAGTGAAAAAAGAAAGCCATAGACTCGGTGTTGCACATTGCTGACACTTTAATAAGTGTTTTTTGCTTGCATGGTTTGCTTGCAGGATTAATATCACTACTCAAAGTTGCCTTTCTTTCCTGAAAACCATTCATTGCTCATTATTAAACAACATGATTAAAGGTAGACAGCAAGTGGGCTTCTAAATTGGAACAGAAATAAAAGAAACAAAACTAATGTCTGTTAGTCAGGATTAAACTATATGCTATTTTTTTAAGAATGAAGCTAGAAAAAGAATTTGCCCAGAATTTTTAATGAACCAAGTATTTGTTCACACCTTCAGATACATTTTTCTTCCACAATTTGCAGTAACCCAAAAATGTCCACATCTCACTAAGAAAACAATTCTAAGAAAGTTTGTAAAAATTAGACAGCAATAGACATTAATATTCGGAAATGCACTAGAAAAGTGCTGAGGGATAATGTTATTGCTGTTTGATGTGAGACACTGATATTAAAAAATGCTAGAAATCTTTCAAGAAACTGTATTAAATAATACACCACTTATCTTTAAAAAGTTGGTAAAAGATAGTACTAGAAGTAGACAACCCCTACATCACCAAAACCTGTACTTTCTCTATTAATTCTTCCCCTTTCTATTTCTAAACATGCAAGAGACCACGGTTAGTTCAGACACTCATACTTCACACAGCATTCCTGTTCAAGAGGGTCACAAAGAATTCCACGTGTGCTTCTGAAAACTAGATATTACTTTGAAGCACAGTTGGGAAAAATATATCTGATTTGCATCAGATGATTATAGAAATATTTACACAAGACTTCATTTTTTTTTTTTTTACATTAAAAAATATCTCTAATGGGCTTTGGCTATATTGCATAGGCTTTCTAAATATCTGAAATCATACATATTTCAAATATTTGCTTTTTTATGTAAATAAATGAATGATAGCTTGTCAGCATTTTAGTGAATTTCAGCACAAATTCTCCAGATATAAAAGGATACAGCTTTATATATTAGTACCTGTTTTCCTTCTTTAAAGAATGGTTCCAAAAACCATACTTACAGTTGGTACATAACGTATAGGAGAGACTTATCCCACTGAAGTCAATGCAATTTTAGTGATACTTAAGATCATCAAGGCTACAGGATGAAGTAGAAATAGCAGTACTTCAGATATTATGAGGACAGCATCGAGTACACTTAGTTGCTTCAGAAAAAAACATGAAGCCGTGGAAGGGAGCCGTTCTTGAGGTAGCCTGGGATTTGGTCATGACTCCTGGGAGCCACTGGTGTTAATGGCTGTGGCATTGACTCAGAGGGCACTGCAGGTTGTCTTTGACAGTGGATCTAGTTGCATTTCCAAAAGCATCTTTTAAAAAGCTTTTTCCTGATATCAGACTCAGGAATTTGTCATCCAGTTTTTCTGAGGTGAGTTAATCTGGAAACGCAACTGAAAGTTTCTTCTCCGTTTTAGAGAGTGGGAGGCTCACAGACAACTCTTAAACTTTTCACTAACCTATCCATCAATGCTGAAGAAGCAAAATTTGAGGGAAAACTATTGAGTTGGTGCTCTACCAAAAAAAATCTAGTCCCTCTGTATAACTCTATTGTATTTACACTGAAGTGATGTTGCATACACTGTGGTTACTATACATATGATACAGAAGTAAAATGAGATAGATACTAAATTTTGGTATTTTGCTCCTTCAGATCATATTCTAAGCCATGTTAAGGTACTATTAGAATAACAGAGTCCAGTAGAGCTGTTTTTGTGGGAAAATAAAAGCCAGATTTAATTACGTTTAAAGACTTTTTCAATTAACACATTCAAATAAGCTTTCAAAATATCAATGCAAAATACATTGACATATGAAATAATAGTTCTCCAAATTGCTTATTAGCAAATTTATATTGCTCCCAAGTGTTTTTTCTTTTTCATGAAGGACTTCAGCTAGCAGCGTGAGTGATACAATACTTGCTATTACCTCCACCTGTCACAAAGCTTCTAAGACTTTTTTCTTGTCAGTATGAGAAAAGAGAACTGGCATGGTATATATATTATAGCCCTCTTAATAGAACCTGACATTGCAGACTTAAATGGTAGCCATAGTTTGGCACAAAGATCTGACTAAGAGCTCCTGGTTGTCACTGAAGTCCTTTCAGATTTAAGTAAAGCTGTAATGGTAATGGAGAAAAGGTGAAGGCAACATCTTCCTGGGTGACGGTGTCAACATGGCAGTGCTGGCTGCAGCAAATTGCTGGTCACACTCCTTGCCATGAGAGCAACAACGTGGCAGACCATGGCAGAGTGTTTGTTTTACTGAGAACTTGAGAAGACAATGAAAATGTATTCTGTTTGTATGAGTATTATTTATAACTGTTGCTGGTGATGGGAGAAATGATTGAAAGTGCCATTTTGTAGCGCTCCTTGAATTACATGCAAAGTAAAGTGATGCATTTGAAAGTGCTTGTTTAGTCTTGAGTTGACTAATTATTATTTACATTCTTTTCCTGTCTTGTCAGTTAGGGGCTATTAACCCAAATCTACTTATTGTGGGGGATCACTCAGCAGTACAGCATTTTAATACTTTTTTGTATGACATTAATTCATGCTGATAACGTTTGCATGCAAGGATCCCTTCTCACTGCTCTGCTCGGAAACCAGATCTCTCTCCAAAAACATTGGTATCTGTTTGTACACGTGCAGTGCTAGGTGGAGAGAAAGAAATACATTTAAAGCTTACTTCAACTTTCCCTTTACTGACAAAGTCCTGCATTTGACCTTGAAACGGGGCACCCTTCAGAGATCCTCGCACGAGTAGGAATCCCCGAAACTTTAGCGCTATTTCCTAGTTATAAATCATATCAATATTCTTGGTGGGTGGCAGCTAACAAGTGTTGGTGCAAATGGCAATTTCAGCAGGAAGGGGCACTGGCAGAGGCCTTACTGACTGGAGTACTGCACGGTGCTGTACTTTGTCACTCTTCTCCGGGAGGTGCCAGGGGACGCGGTGCCCATTGCCTGGCCAAGGTGACAGTCGGCACCAAGCATCTGACCTGTGCTGCTCAGGCCCCCCAGATTTGTTCCTCCTAGGCTCGTCCCACCTATGCTGCTCATCCCAGACCCTGACACTAGCCTCTCGGTGACCACCACATTGTGGGCATTCGATAACTCCGAAGGAATATTTATTAAGCTGCCTGGCATGCCGGAGGCAGGCCTGAATACCCTTTCTGTAACCACCACGTTTGACCCATCTACCAAATCAGGAATGCTCAGAGAGGCTGGGAGCCGGGAGTTGGGTGCGATTACTCTTTCCGTGACGATGACATTGGACCCATCTGTGAGATCAGGGATATCTAGCATGCCGCGCAAATCAGAGGCAGATGCAGGACCAACAACCCTTTCTGTTACAACAACGTTGGACGCACGCAGAGGGTCAACGCAAATGGAGGGGGAGCCGGAGGTGTAGGTCTCAGTCACCGTCATGTTGCCGTGGAGCAAAGGATCTGGCATCGGCCTTGGGGGCTGTATAGTTGACCCAGATGTGTAGGTGTTTTCAGTAACAACCGTTGTGGTGCCAACTGGGGGAGGCATAGGTGCACATCCGTTTACAATGATGGTGGTTCCAGGTGGTGGGAGGTTTAGATCACATTCAGGGTTGGGAAAGTTGAGGTTAACGCATGGCCAGGCTGGGTTGGCATCAGGGAAAGGTTCGATCTCTTTGCCCAGGCAGATCTCTGCCAGGGTCTTAAATTTTGGTCCTAATGTATCCAAATATGTTTCATCTGTATCTTCTCCAATAAAGCTGCAGCAACCCACAGAGCCAACAGGAGTACCGACTCCTTCGTGATCATATATTAATAGGCAGTCGTTTGCTGGTCGACCTTCGTCTTCATCCGCATACACAAATGCTTTCTGCAGTTTGCAAAAACACAGACAAAAAAAAACAACCAAAAAAAAAAAAGAAAGGAAGAACAGAGTGACTTTTTATCAGGTTTTTAACCATGAAGACTCAAACTACAGTAAGGTTTCCCTAAACACAGTAAGACCTAGCTAGCTTGAAAAACAGGACACCGACAGGACAAATTATATCATCAACATTTTTGCAACCTTGAAATAAGTTTTATTCAAACATTACTGATGTTTTATTCTTGTTTCTGCCAACACTTAGCATCTCAAATTTGGCCTGTTTTCAGTGGGTCTGACTGTGGGGTGAAGGGAGAGAGTGAAAGGGACAGGGGAACAAATGTACTCTTTGGGCAGAAATATCTGAATGAAACAGTAGGAAGAGGACTAAAGCATGATGGTGAGGGGAGCAGTGGAGAGGTCAGGACAGAGAGGCTGGGTTGGAGGGTTGGCCACAGTGGGGAAGTCTTCATGATCCCCGAGGGGAATCCATTTTGAGCAGGGTGGAGATGACTGATTTGGGATGGAGTTGGGGGTGGTGGGGTGGTCAGTGCAGAAAGATCGGGCAGGAAAGGAAAGAATTTAAAGTGAGTATGGGTTGAGGTTGGAGGAAGCAGGAAAGGACAGAAGGGGAGGCCCAGGAGGGAGAGGCAGAGGGTTTGGAGACTGAGATGGTCTGTAGGAGGAGTAATTTGGGGAGGCCTATGATGGGCAGACAATTGATACCCCGTGCTCCCAGCCAGGAATGGAGATTGAGGTCTGCGAAAAGTCCATGCTCGGGACTTCAGGACTGCTTTGTCCTCTCCTCCAATGAATCTTGTTTAGATTTTGAAGTACAGCGATCCTTATGTATTAATTGATATTTTGGTGACATACGCAGTTATGGTACTTATGCCTCACAGTTTGTGCTAATTATGAAAATATATCCCACTAATCCATTAATCGTGTAAACTCCATAGCATTTTTTAATCCCAAAGGTTAATTAATATGTTGCCAATTACAAAACTACATGTTTGTGTCACTTGCAGTTCACAAGTCTTACAGGGAATAGAAATGGCAATAAAAATAAGGAAAAAATTGAACTGGTGTTCACAGTTCTTTAAGGGTTAAAGTCACTTCATTGAACTAGCTGTACAGGAAGTAGGTGTGAACAATTTCACAAAGTTATTATCAATTTATACACTGAAAAAAGGTGGCAAATATATAAATTTGGTGGTCACTTAACAAAGCTGAAATAATTTCATAGCTTGCTACCCATACTTGCAGTGTGTCCATCAGTTTTACAAAAAGACTATCAAGCAATCAAATCTCGTATGGCACCAGCTTAAAAGCAGTACTACCAGTGTCATAATTTTTCCTACTAGTACAGTCAGCTTTGCCCTCATACCAGTCTCATATCATGGAAGTTTCAATTTGAGTGGAGTTATTTTTGTTTTCCACCATGTAACGTGAGGAGGAGAATCTAACAGTAGGCTCATAGATATAACACAAGGAAGATTAAGTGATTACCTCAGAGAAGTAGTTGTCTAAGAAGGCCATGTTCACTCCTCCTTCTCGACACTCTTTTATTGTTCCTCCAACTGACCCTTTTACTTCTCCTGTTCCAGAAATTCCTCCAGCTGTTCCATAACCAGTACCAGTGCCATAGCCAACCCCTGTAGTTTCTTCAACACCAGAAGCTACTACTCCTCCTCCTCCATAGGTGTTTGTATATATGTCTGAAAACAGAAAAAGTTATTCTTCCTGTGTGTTTTGAAAATTTACACAGAATTTGCCAGTTGTTTTTACAAATAGTACAATGACTCTACTGAGTTTCTAAAGGTGTTTTAGACTAATTTAAGTCACAGATCCATGCAGAGGTGCCAAACATTGAAACTGCAATAAAAATTAAGTGCATATTAGCAGACATCTATGACCTTGACTATATTCCTGAGGCCAGACAGTGTGTGCATATGTGCTTTTGAAAATCAATGATTTACTTTTGTAATTGACTGGTGATATTCCTCTGTCTGGTGTACATAAAAGCTGTCATGAGATTTGCATTCGAAAATTAGATAATGCTTATGGATATTTATGCAAATACATAAATGAATATTTATGATCACATTAGGGTTAAAATTGTTTTGCCTTAAACTGATGTCTAAAAGAAATAACTTTATAACTGCTTTCAGATTTTCTAGTTGTTAAATTGTTAAGGGGGATTTGGGAGTGTTCATAATGCAGAATAAAAATGACCTTTACAATAAACTATAAAGTCATACTTACATGATTTTATCTTCTCCAGATTTTTTCATATATGATAACAAAGGATGAGCAGTCTTAAATATCAACATGTAATGTAATAAACCAATTGCATACGATAGTCTTGACTATGATTACATTAAGAGATGTAGGCTATATTATATTGGTTTTTTTCATTTAGTCTCATTAGTTTCAGTTTATAGAATTTGAACCAAGGGCTTTCACCATAACGGTACTGAACAGTGAAAATAAAGTAAATCAAATATATTAATCTTAAACTTTTCAATTGTCATGGCAGCAGAACTTCCCTGACAATGAGGACTTAAAATTCACGTATATGTCCCAAAATGTTCTCTTTTGATTTTACCTTAAGGATGAGAACATTTGGAATAATCAATAGTCATCTGAGAAGTTGTCTTGCGGAGTGACATTTCTTCCTGTCAGAAGCTAGTGAAAATGGATGTGTGCCAGCATCCTTCCTTCCTTCCTGTTGTGAAGTAAGGAATGGGGAAAAAGAGAAAGTGGGACTGCACAGCTTGACTTACTCTCTATGGCCATCGAATTCCTAGGAGAACCTTACCTCACAAGCATTAATTTATTGTGCTATGTACCAGCTTTCTGTCTAGGCTAGTGCACAAGCTCAGTAATTAACTGGCTACTTGACAGGTTCTACTCTCCCTTGCGGGAAGTAGAGCCTGGAAACTGGGAAGAACTGAACCTTTCACCACTGAGTTATGAAAGAAAAATTCCTTATTCTGGCCTCAAGATTGATTTGTATTAAAACTGGTGTCTTGAAAAGACCTTCCATTCACTAGCTGGAATGATAAAGAAAAATTGCCTGAGATTTGAAAGCCTTGGCAGATATTTCAAAATAAATGCAGTTTGCAGAAATAAGTCTGCTCAAAGGCTCAGACCTCAGATCCTTTATTAATGCTGAATTGACTATCTGCAGGTGTAAGATTGGAAATGTTGGGTTATAGTTGTGAAACCAAAGTGCTCCTTGAATCAGAAGACACGAACCTCTGAAAGACAGCTTTATGACAATACACATAGAAAATTTTAGGATCTGCTTACCAGACGGTTCACCAAAATCACCTCCTGCAGCTGTTGTTGGGGCAAGAATGTGTGAGACGTCCTAGAAAACAACATTTTGACTCCTTTAATGATGACTTTGAAATTCCCATATGAAGACCAAGACTTTGTGAATCAAGTTAAGGAATTAGCAGTCTAAACTTTTAATGATAGCTATTAATTACCATCCCCATTAAAAAAAAATAAAGAGAAAAAAGATCTATTTAAGTTTTTTTCATTGTCAACACAAAAGGTGATCAGTAAGAATGGTTTGTGTTACCTTGTCCTACTTTGCACTGAAAAAGCTTGCTAGTTATTGTGTTTCAGCTAAAGGGATAGTAATACCAAACTGTTGGGCTAAACTAACTGAACCCAACTGAAAACACACAAACTCCATCTGCCAGTGCTAATTAAGAATCACCTTTCACATCTGCCTGGCAATTGCTGGTAGTGCCAGGCTTCTTTTAGAAAAAGACACAGTTCTACAATCACTTTCATGCTTCTAGTCAAATGCAGTCTTTTCTGTAAATATGAGTTACTGCGGGTTCTAGAAACATGGGATGTACTGACCCTGTCTTCAGGCTGTGCGCCTTCTATTCCCCATGGATGAATGGCTCCTTCTGTGCATTCAGGTACAGGTTCAAATCCAGTTCCAACTCCACCTGCAGCGCCAGGTCCACAGCCACAACAGTCACTCATTGACATCAAAATTGGAATCACTTAACAAGAAAGAAACAGGAAAGAGGGATTTAGGACATGTCTTCCTCCCAGGAAAAGCTGCTTTTCCCAGAGGGCAGGTGCTCAAGAACTTTTGAAAACATGTCTTTTAAAATGCTTCAAACCAAGCATCCTGAAAGTCTGGCTGTTGGAATCATTAGCCTCTTTTGGAAATGTATGTATTTGGAAATTCAGAATAATTTGTACTTTTAGTTGTAACAGAGCAAAGTGGGGGTGGAGTAGGGCTGTTGCTCCAAATTTATGCCTATACACCTGGGAACAGACTTTGATCTACCTCAGCTGAATGAATTTAAATTGCATACATATGAAAATTAAACAAACAGAACCAGTCTTGCTATGTATAGCATTCGGTGATATTCATTCTTGATATATAAGCATACATTTGTCTCTTAAGATATTTTAATTGAAAAGAAGTATATATTAATAATAGTAGATGTATGAGAATCAGTGGAGAGATATCCATCTGGCTACAGTGATCTTTGGCTAAGGCTCCAGTTGCATTTTTCACATCGTATATACATAATGCTTGATTTGAAAAAACAATAGAGGCAAACCCCAAAACCCAGTTTTAACAAATGATTACATAGAGCGAGTTGGGTTTCCCACTGTGCTGTATTAGGCTTAGCTGTTTCAAGAATTGTGTTGGAAATTGCTGAATGCTTTAAATGCCAACATTGAAAGCATTGCTCGTTTTAGAAAGGCACTGAAATATTAATTCTGGCTGTCTTTAAGTCAAGTCCTTAACATAGATGGCTAAGTTAGTAACCTCATTATCTAGGGACTGGACGGAGACAGTTGCACACCAGACCAATCAGAGCATCTAAAACTCTCAGTTTTCAAGAGAAAAGGGTAAAGGGCTACACGTGTACAAAGTACTAACTCACACGATTAAGGACATATTTACTCCAAACCACCAACTAGGAGAAGAGATTTAAAAAGGAAGAAAAAGTCTGTCCTGTAACCAGTAATCACTTGGGAATTTTTGTGTTTGTTGATTCCTACTAACCAGAGATCAAAATCCAAACCAAACCCCACTTTTCAAAAAATCAGGGGGAAAATCTATTTCCTCTTGTTTTGTAGTCGGCATTTCTGCACTGGGAAATTTTAGATGTTGATTGCTTGGTGGCCAGGATGTGAAAGAAAGATGGTAACATCTGATTGTGGTGGTCTGAGAAGTAATTGCTTGCATAAAGTCTAACTCAAGTAATTCTTAACCCTGAACCTAGTATTTCTTCAAAAATACTAGGACATATGAATGAATGATCTGTTTTGATCCTGTTATCTCTAATGCTACTTGTTTGTAATAGATGTAATGATTGGCAGCAATACCCAAAAGGTTCAAAATTTAAGATGATTGTATTTATTGTTCTATTACTGAAGTCTGGCTTTGAGTTCAAAGGAAGCTTATTCTTCACATCTTATTATAACCAAATTGGAGCTGATACTTGTCCGTTCCTTTTACTAATGTAACAGAAGTACGAATTGCAAAGTGTAACCCATAAGTGATAGGCACAGCTCTTGCCCAAAATCTTCTGAATCTTCTACTAAATATTTTTTCCCTGTCTGATGATCTGAGAATTGGGTAACACCTTAGGAAAAAGCCCCCTAAGTCTTAGGAAGGAAATTGTTATTTTGAATGAAATATTTATGTAAGTATGTAGAATATAAAATATATAGAAATTATTATAATTTAAAAGGCTTTTTTTTTCTCTGTCAAATGTCCTAGGGGAGCCAACAGATCAACCATCAACAAGGAAAGTCACTTTATTGTATCAGAATTAAAAAAAAAAAATCACTTAGAAAATTAATAGAATTGTTTTCTAATTTTATACTTACGAACAAATATTAATCCACCAAGAAACATCAAGCCAATGGCAGCACCGCTAAGTGTGGTAGCAGACTGGATATCTCTCTGGTTTTCGTTTCCGTTTACGTAGGTATAATCAATGATTGCAGTATTTCCTTCACTACCGTCGCTGTATCCGTAAGTGAAACCTTGATCTTCTGTGTAGTCCATAGGTTCTCGTCCTCCAGGTGTAGTCGTACCAGTGTCGCCACCTGTTTCTCTACCGCCATCACCAATGATAATTACTGTCGTGGCCCCATTGGTGCAGTAATTACGACTATCACACTGACAAGCTTGCACAGGAATTATATGTGGTCTAGAGCAACGTCGGCCTTGGTTATCACTTACAGTGACATAGATCCTATAAAGGTAAAATTCCATGTTCTGAGTCACTAGTTCTGCAGAGGAAGCTTTGGGGAAAAAAATAAAGGAAAGAGAAAAATATTTAGATTATAGTATTGACTATGGATATTGTACAAACCTATAGCTTTTGTGGGTAATATTAATAGAACAGAATGAAAACTATGTATTCCCATTCTAGATCTTCAGTTACTTATGTGTCTGCAGTACTTATTCAAAGCTGAAATTTATGATATTCATGTATGCTACTTCTTTCTTTCGGAAAACCTAAGCCAGATTAGTACAGTTACCAATTTTTAACCTGAGAAATTTAAAAGGGGCAAATGCATTTTTTAATATCTACTGCTGCTTTTCCTGGGTTTTATTCGCACAATTATGAACAAAAAAAATATCATTTTTTTTATTCTCTCACAAGGAATTTACATGTATTTTTCAAAAGTTTTTTCAGCAGTTTTAAAATGTTACATATTTGCATCTGTTTAGTACAAATGGGAGAAACAAAAATAGTTTTAATTGCAATATTTACCATGTAATATAGTCTTCTATGTGTACGGGAATTTATGGAAATACTGCCATTTAGTAATATATGAGATTTGATTAATTCATTAATTTGTTACATCCTCATTAAGAAAAATGGAAAAGCTCTACTGGGCACTGACTAAAATGTTTTTCATAGAAATACAAGTAAATACAATTTGTACAATAGATTGCAAAAGCTGTAATGTTTATTTGCCATTTTCATATGAGTTTCATAAGAGACTGCAACTAATAACTTTATACTCTAATAAATAAATGTGGGGGTTTTGTCATATTCTTAGAATTTTTTAGATAATATAGAAACAAAAAGGTATCAAATTACTCCTTTGGAATTACCTCATTAGGTTTAGACCAATAGAAGTGCTTATCATAGATACCCTCAAGTAAAGTACAGTTGTGCTGCTCTATTTTTTTGATAAAACATATGTAAAGATTCTGATTCTAGTTTTAATATGAATTTATATATATACACATATACATATACGCATACGTATATGTATATGTGTAGATATATAACCCAGAGGAACTTCTTGGGCTCATATGAACATAAAATCACATTTAAGTGAGATTTTAATAACTGTTTTATCATATGAACATAAAATCACATTTAAGTGAGGTTAGAATAGATTCTAATAACTGTTTTGTTTTTTATTAAAAGGTTATCCTAATCTGCTATTTTAGACAAAAGCTTATTACTATGGCTTATTCTGTTATAAAATGTAGATTAATTTACCATTTATTGATCTGATAATCCATGTAGTTTGAGGTTCACCATGTATGCTGAACGTGAAGGGGAAACCATACGCATCACCATCGATACCCTTGGCTGTGATAATCACTGATGGGGAATGCATACATACTTTCCTTATTTCGGTATTAATAGTTGGGCAATTATAATTGGTGTCTTCTATTGTAAGCACAATGGTGCCAGTAGCAGTATATCGAGGAACCCCTGTAAAACGAAGATATTTGTTGTCAGGAGGGAATATTGGTACTATAAATAATGCAGTTCAGGTGGGAAAACTGGAAACAGGAAAAAACATTGGGAGGCATCAGGAACAAACAGGATTATGTTTCAGAAAACTTAATGTCTCTTCTTACCTCTGGTGATAGCCAGAACCTCTGCTTTGTACTGCCCATTGATTACATAGATTGATTCCCGGTTTACAACTTTGTTCAGTGTGATTTGACCAGTGTTTTGATTGATTCTGAACCAGGCAGCTGGATCACGTCCGATACTATATCTGTATTTGGTGAAGTAAAAATACTTAGCATTAAGTTATGAATGTATTAATATTAACATATTAATTTTGAAAATAATATTTGTCACTTTGGAATATTTTCCTTTAGGCTGTGCTAGGTCCAATTGTATTTCACCCTGTTCAAGGAAAATTCCTGTAGACTTCAAAAGATATAGACCAGAAAAATAATTAAGAATAAAGTAAATGTGTAGAAGTCCATCATATTTTGAAAGTGGTATCATAGTCTAAAAGTAAAGTCTTTCTGGACCCTGTAAACCTTTACTAGAAGCCTTGTTCTTGTGGTTAAATTCACAACTATTCCTCTAACATTCCACAGTTGTATTTGCTAACATATTTCTCTGTTTTATGAAAGCTTTTCAAACCTTTGTAAGAGAGATGTATTGATTTCTACATACATTAAATAGCAAATTGTGGTCCCATGAATCATCATTAATATCAGCAGAAATGACTGTCATTTTTTAAAAAAATTATTTTTTACTATGAAATGAGCTGGTAGTGACCTCTTGTATTCTGATTGTATAATATTGCCCATTATTGGGGTTTTTGCTTGCTTTTTTAGAGATGCTAACAAATACCCTCTTTGTAGCAAACATTTCAAGAAAAAGTATTCTTAGGTTGTGTTAAAAAAGCCATATGTTCTCATTTAAGTTACAACCTGTTAGAGAAATGATATTTTCTTTGTCTTGTGCACAATGGTAAGGAAAGAAGGTCTTATATGCCTACATATGCAATCATAGCATAAAAAAATGGGCTGAAGAATATACTATTCTCTTGCTATTATTCTGCTGTTATTCTATTAGTATTTTCAGAGTTGTTTTCCAAAGCACCCTTTAAAATACCTATTCCTCATCCCATTGAAATCTCAATTAAAAGACTTATTCCATCCAGGGAGTTACGCAGAGCAGAGCTTACACAACATTTGATGCAACAGATCCAGAGTCCTCATCGAAGGCTGTGTACGTTCCCACAACATAATTCACTCTTGTGTTTCGTGATACAGAAAACATAATTGAAGATGGATGAAATCTGGGTGGCTCAATCACATTTTTCACTTCTATTGTGAGGGGTGTTCCAGAAATTCGGTACTCATGCGCAACAGAGTGGTGGAAGGCAGCTACGTTCCTGACACCGATAATCAGTGAGTGAGTTTGGAGATATTCATAATTCAATTCCTAAAAGGCAAACCACAAAGAACCAGATAATAAATAAATGTCCCTTTAATTTTATTTAAATATTTTCTATTTTAAGTGGTTGAGTAACATTTTTTTTACTCCTTGTTTAATTAAGTAAAACTATTTAAATAAATGTCCCTTTAATTTTATTTAAATTTTTTCTATTTTAAATTGTTGAGTAACATTTTTTTACTCCTTGTTTAATTTTGTTAACAATTAAGTAAAACTATTTTAAGATGATGACTTCAACAGCTGAATCGCAATATTTATCCATACCTTAATTACTCTAAGGATTCCTTGATTTGTAGCTCGATCTGTAACAATTTCGAACCAGTTATCGTCATTACCAGATATAAAGAAAAACTCTGCCAACCAATTGTCTGTAAATTCTTCGTCAGCATCCAGAGCTTGTATTCGTATAAGTTCTGAACTGAGTGAATTTTCTGAAATACTTGCTGAAAACTGGAATGACAGATAAATATGTATTAGCAAACACTAAAATAAATAATGTGAGGAAAACACAGCTGACTGCAGAGATTCTTTTGAAAGATGTCCTGCCCACAGTCCATGCCAATTTACATTCTCATGTACTGGGAAAATTGTGATTATCATAGAATCATAGAATGGTTAGAGTTGGAGGTGACCTTAAAGATCACCCAGTTCCAACCCCCCCTGCCATGGGCAGGGACACCTCCCACTAGTCCAGGTTGCTCAAAACCCCATCCAGCCTGGCTTTGAACACTGCCAGGGATGGGGCATCAACAACTTCTCTGGGCAACCTGCTCCAGTGTCTCTCCACCCCCAGATTCTGGTTGCAGATCTGAAGAGCTGCATCACCTTAAGTATTTGCAGAGGCAGTTTAGAGGAAATGAATTTGTGCTTTCTGTAAAAGATCATACAAAGATTGAGTTGATTTATGTAATCTGGCCATATTGCACGGGTCAGGACACCTGAATGACTAGATTTCTCTGAATACAGAGAATTCAGTGTGTTATCAGAATTATTCCGCAAGCAGTGGAATTTTGAGCATGCTTCAAAGAAGTAACCCTGTCAATTCAGGGGAGCATTCAAATATGAAAGCACTCTAAGAGTTAGTAAAGGCTTTTGAACAGAGTTTTAAAACAGTGCTGTTGCTTTTGGTATTAAAAACTTACAGAGCTTTGAGCGAGAGTTGGGAAGTTGTCATTGACATCAATAACTTTAACGTTACAGCTACAAAGGGATGATATTCCATCTCCTGCTCCATCCCTGTCTGACGCCTTCACAACAAGAGTGTAGCTACTATGTTGCTGTCACAGAAAGAGATATAAGTGTGTTAGAAGCACCACCTGTACATCTTAAACATTATAAATACATCTTGCTACTGTTTCCTAATGCAGGTATTTGCCTTAGATGTTTTATTGTAACACATGGAAAAAAAAAAACCACATTTCTCCCTTAATTTTTGTAGAAACCACACTCTTTCTCTCCCCCACCCCTCCCACTTCCATCCCTCTTAACACACATACACCACAACATCATGATATTTAACTTTGGAAAGGAAAATGATACCTCTCTGTCAAGATAATTTGCAAGATGGAGTTCTCCAGTATATTTATTCATAATAAACATGGGTGGACCTGAAGGCTCCTGACTCTCTATCTTGAAGGCAATTTTAGAATTCAAGTGATTGGGTTCATCTGCGTCTGTTGCAATTATTTTCATCACCAGTGTGTCTAAAATTAAAAAATAGTAATTAAAAAACAAATCAGAAAATCAGCAAACACCTCATCAAGACAGTGCTAAATCTTGGTGTATAAAAATGACAGAATGCTATCTATTCTTTGACATTTACAAAGAAAAACAGAAGTTTAATTTTGTAGTGCTGATTCTGACTGAAGGTAACACGAATTTAAAAAACATTTAAAATTAAAGTCAGATGGAGTGAAGCAGATTTTCGCTGAACTTTAAGTTACCGTAGGGTTTATGTTAAAACAGTAAATACTGAGCTTGTAGATAGTCATGTAAGAAGTCTCCACAGCTTTAAAGGAGAATTTCTAGAAAGTAGAATATGAGTGGCACCATTGCATCAGTGCTATTTGCCTGTCTAATGCTGATTGCTGTACTTTTGGTAAAAAGAACCATTTTAGTGGTTTAAGTAAGGGTTTATTTAGTAATATTCTACTGCAACTGCAATACTCTGGCTACAAATACAACTATTTCAAATAGAAAAAATGGGAAAAAACATATTTAATATATCCTCAAAGGAAGTAAGTGTAGGTGTAATGTTAATTCTTTTAATGAGAAGGAATTAATTGATTTATTTTAAATTTTCAGATCTTAAAGAATTTGCATGGTGGTATGGTTAGAAACTGGAACATTCAGCATTCATCTGTGGGAGGAAAGGGAGAAGGAAGAATCCCTGCTTAATTTTAGGCAAGGAGTTTGAGCCCCAACTCGAATAGCACTTGGAGAAGCATCTACCACTGTGTCACTGCTTAAGAAAAAATAGAGTGAGCACCCCAGTTTAATATTAACTGTATTCTGGGAGCTTCATTTACTATACTGTAATAGGCATAACATAGTTACTTACTGTCCATACTGCTTTCTTCAATAGATCCTGTAAATACAGTTTGTGCAAATATAGGAGGGTTGTCATTTATATCCAGAACTCTGACTCGAAGTTCAAGAGGTGGTTCCAAATCAAGACCCGTCACTGAGTGTTTAGCAAAGCAACGTATCTAGATAAAGAGATTTACTTGTTTTAAAACCAAAAGTGAAGTAGGCAAAGTAACAATGTAAAGCAAATGAATTTGTCATCTTTTGCTCTCCCTGCCCCACCCTGGATCCACCATTATAAAGGTCAGAAAAAAAGGGGAGTACTTACAACAAATACTGGGGTTACTTCCCTATCCACTATTGATGTTATGTTAATTTCTCCTGTTCTTGGGTTAACAACAAATATTCCGAAGGGGGCACGATCAATTCCAACTCCAGAGATGCTGTATGTGATTGGATGCTTTTCTTCACAATCCGATCGGATCTACAATAATAGATAATAATAATTTATGCCAGTTTACTGAGGACACCTGCAGGTCTTTTTTTCCTATTATTAGTTCCTGTAAAAAATGCTATATAATTTCGGGTTTTCAACCATATGTTACAAGATTTAATTACAGAACCAATGGAAGGCTCTTCTACAAAACAGTCATCCTAGAGATCCATCTCTCCTTAAGTGCTGGACAGGCTTTTTATTTCTCTTAAATATTCTGGCGGGGAAGCCGGGTGAGGGAGAAAAGAAAAATATCACCATCTCGTACAGAAATGCTGCACACGAAGAGACTATGGTGGAGCTGTCCAGGAAGCAGAAGGATGGCAATGCTCCAGGAAACCTTTGGTCACTCGGCAACCATGTGGGTTCACCTTATGAGACTGTCTCAGCAGAGCTGGAAATATTGCATCACCTTTCTTTTACATTACATTCCTTGCTTGGACTACTCTAAGCAAACATAGTTTTAAATCTCTCTGCCTTTATCAGCCGGTCTTCAGAAAAAAAACATCACTTTTTCTTTCTTTCTACTTACTTTGGCAATTGGATTCCTCTTAGAATTATCTTCTCCTTCTCTACAAGCTGCAGCAAATTTGATCCATTCACGTTTTTGTCTTCTGAAGGTTTTCCATCTTGCCGTTCCATTTTCACTCCATTCTTTTACCTTTGACAGACAGTTCCAATATCATATGACCAGTAACCTCAACTCATTTAAAATTAATACAGAAATTTAGAATTTAGAATTTACAACAATAAAGAGAAAGGGAATTTTAATAGATTATATGTCTGTGAGTTCCAAACTTTTAAGACCGCATATGTTTACTGTAAAATTTTTCTGTGTATGAGATACTAATTTAGGTACAGGAGAACTGCTCTTGAGAGGGTGAGCAGGTTATTACCTGCAACTTTTTAATATTTAAATATGATTTCAATTCCCAAGTTCAGAAATATCTTAGTTCAGTATTTTCCATTTCATTTTTGCATCTTTTTTTGTTGTTTGTTTTTTGGTCTTTTTTTTTTTTTTTTTTTTTTTTTTTTTTTTTTTTTTTTTTTTTTTTTTTTACATAAGTAAATGTTTTCATTTCATTTGATCAGAAAATCAGTTTCTAAAGAAATATATATTACCTCTACATGAAATCCTGTGCTGAAATCCAAGAGTACCTGCAAGAACAATAAGAAAATTGTTGTATAAAATGCTGGACAAAATGCAGTAAGCAAAACCCGACTTTGCTATACTGCAGGACTGGAGCAGTACTTTTCCTCAAGTCTATTGCAGGAGCCTATCTAAGCAGCAGCTACAGGATTGCTATAAATGACTTTGTGCAATTCATTCTTTTTTCTCTATCCATTGCTTGAATTCCTTTACAGTTAACACCTTAAAAATGAATTTGGTCTTTCAAGGCCAAACTTTGAATTTGAATGTGCCATAGCAAATTCCAAGTTATACTCTACATCAAAATACAGCTTTCACAAAGATTTTTAGGTTGTAACACCTTAGCTGAAGAGAGGAGTAGTTGCAGGAGTTGTTATTAAAATTACGTCTTGGAAACTTGGAAAAGAGTATTTATTATTCTAAAGAATTTATTCTTTATTTTTTATTTTTTTTTTCTGATTTAGAAAGTATACAGTAGATCTGGAGTACTTAACTATGTAGTTTAGCCAAGAAGAATGAAATGTTTTCTTGAAACTTCCCACTGAGGATGAAGAGCTTCAATGTAAGATGGAAAGCCAACTGCAGTCATGAGGCAGATTTCTCTGGAGTGGAGTGGGCTTTGATTTGAGGTCTAACTATGCAACCAAAGTCTTGAGTAAATAAAGGTGGCAGGATCAGATGCAATATGTAATTACTTCAAAATTAAAATTAAAGTAATAGAGAATCCTCAATTTCTTGATGAGCACAATTTAAAAGAAGTCACAGTTTAATTAGCCTTGTTCCTAAACGAGGTGTGAAAATGAAGATCACTTGGTGAATGCACCTCTTCAGAGCATCTATATTGTGTTTAGGACCTGCCTCTGCTCTTCAGATGATAAAGGGTGACGAATATGGGTTTTGCAGGAATGCATGGTTGCTTTGTTCATCATTGGGAAAAATAAAATATCCAAGTGACTCAAAAAGTGTTGCAGAGTTTCTCTTTTCTCACCCAATGTGGTTAACAGAGTAGTTATCAATTTTTCCACTTTCCTTATTGTTTCCCAGTAGTGTTAAATAGTTTTGGGTTTTTTTGTCTGATGTTTTTTCTGGTGGGTTTTATGTCAGTTATACTTGGATAAAAACTGTTACAATCTTTTTCTCTGTGGTAGCTTTACCTCATGGGACTTTCTTCACTTCATATTTATTGCCTTGTTCTGTCAAGGCTGGAAGATGGGAAAGACTTTTTTCCACTTACATCCTGTTAACCCCTTACATGCAACAGATTAATGAACAGCAGCTTCACCCTCCTTCCTCTCTCTTCCCTCTTTTCCCCATTTACCTATATGCCATAGGAGGTCCACCATCTGTCATTTACAAAGCAATGTCTACAATGATCTGATCTTGCCCAGAACATTCCCTGAGACCTCAGAACATAATGATTGCCCTGATCTACTTCTGAATGAGGCAATTTAGACTGAGAATTTGCTCATTTGGTGTGCATATACCTTGGAAATTATTTGACTATTTATGGAGTAAACATTTTCTTTTCTTGTTTCTTTGAGCAAGCTATGGACATAAATGATTAAGAAAATTATTCCATGGGAAAATCACTACAATATGTTCATGTTGTGCTAAAAGCATCAATACATCTTTAATCTGGGTTTATATCTTGGTGACAATTTAAATCTTCAGCTGCAGAATGGGGTTAAGATTCATGTGCAGCCATTGTTCATCTCAGAGAAGGGATAATATCAGAATTCATTTAAACTGTGGTTTTTTTCAGTCCAGTGGGAACTCAGGCCTGTCCTTTTATAACCCCCCTTGGAGCTTGGGAAACATGGGAGAGTCCAAGGGGCAGATCACACCCTCACTGGAGAAGCTGAGTGACGAAGTCCACCAGAAATAACTCTTATTCAATCTCTATTATCAGTTGATCCCACCAGCAGAGCAGAGCCTGCTTTGGGGACTACGGGGAAATCCTCTCCACCCTCGGGCTGAAATCCCTTCTGGCATGCGAGCAATTGTCTTGACCCAGAACGGTATGGGTATACACCTCCCAGTGCAATGGTAGTGAATCTTGTCTGCATCCTGTGGCTTATTCTGTTATTTAAGAGTGAAACGAATAGCTCACGCCTGGCCACATCGCTCTCATACTCAGCAGGCCTAACTGAAAAGATGTGTTGAGGGTCTCTGAAATAAGAATTATACCTGCAAAGAATGCTGTTCTTTAAGGACATGAATATTCCTAGAACACTTGATTTCAGCCTATAGGGAGTTCTGTTTTCAGGTAGTGAAATACTGGAGTTTCATCCTTTGTTCTTGAGCAGCAATAATGGGAACCTCAGGAATTGGTTCATCAGTAATGCTGGGGATGGTAAATTTAGACCCTGTGTTTGCACACTTGTCCTGTGCTAACTAAGGAAAAACACATTCTGCTACGTGTTGCTAATGGAAGATCTTGAAAGAATCTTGATGGTTTTGAATCCAGAGTCCTTAGTACAGCTTGTGATATTATTTGAAAAGACTGATCTGATGAACTTGATGTCTGCATTTGGCATGTCTGTCTCAGGAAGGAGGACACGTAGACTTTAGAAAAAGTTGTCTAGTCCACCTGCCAAACCTCAACAATTCTGGAATGACATCCATCCAGCTTGGTCCAGGGATGGAGGTTCCTCTGGCTCACCAACTAATGTTTTCCAGTTGTCCACTATCACCAGCAGTTAAAAGGCTCCCCCCACCCCAGTTGTCTATTTCTAATACCCATCTGTGATGCAAACCTTTTTTCCAGTGCTACTTCAAGCAGAGAAGGACTGTCTCCTAGCAGCTAACTGCAGCACACTTCTAGGTAATGAACAAATTTCCCTTCTAAACGAGTATCCAAGTACAGCACTTTCCACAGATTCAGTGATTAACAATAATTAAAGCAAATGGAGCCACTGGAATGTGTGGGATGCATCCTGAGGACCTCGAAGTAGGCCAGATGATCCTAATTTGCTGTCCTGTTAGTCTCTGAAAGTCTGTGAAAAAATGGAAACTCTGCTAGAAGAAGAAGAAGCAGCTAGAGAGGCTCATTGCACAAGCTGTTTCTGGTCTGGGTTGGGAGGTGCAGGCAGGAAACATGTTTATGGGGACTGTCATTTGCACAGCGGCATACCTGAAAGCTTGTCCTTTATTGTAATGATACAGAGTCTGAACCTTATGTCCAAAATGACGCCTTAGAGTCACACTGGCGTTATTCTGGATTTATTCTGATGTAACTGGCAACAGAATTAGGCCCATAGGATGTGTATGGTTCTGTGCACCTTCAAAGCGATTTACAAACAAGAATTAACTAATCATTAATTGACTGCCAAGCAATATTATACGCAATTATGGAATCCTCCCTCCTCCACCTACTGAAATCTAAATGACTGAACACGCCTGTAACATCTTCCCAGCATTATTCATATTGGATCTGGTTCTCTCTCTTTGAAGTCAACAGCGGTATTGTTATTGGCCTGGATGGGAGGAGTGCTGAGAACTTACACAGATTATATTAGTCATCAGGGTGCCATGGTAGCTCTGGTTGTGTCAGCGTTTTGGGACTTTTACGTCTTTCTTACTCAGCCAAAGCTCTGACTAGTAAAGGGTGGAAATAACGAACCCTTCCCTTTATTCATTCTGCGTCTCTTTAAAAAATGATAAATCAGTGCATATGAAATAATGAGAAGCAGAGTTGAAACATAAGACAAAACCTCATATTTTAAAAAGAAGACATTTTTTCACTTTTAAATTAAAAAATGAATGTGTTTTCATCTGTATTTTTCATTTTCATAGGCTACTAGTGAACTTGCTTCTTCCAATTTAAAGGGGAAGTTTTTCAGGATGATTTTTCTGGCACTTTGTTTTCTAATTCTGTGGAAGTCAGGTGTTTCTATTGCTTCCTGAGTTAGCAACTGATGTCAATATTTTGTATTGCATTGAGGATGGAGAATCCATTGCTATTTCAGCAGAAGTGTGACAACACTTCTGTCAGTCGGAAGAATATATTCCGAAGTTTTATTTGTTTTAAAATATGATTATTCAAAGAACTGACCACTTTGGGAAAGTTTCCACTGAGGTTGTTTCTGTTCTCCTGAGTCATACAGATAGAATGAATTTCCATACAGTAACTAAGTTTAACCATTAGAAAAAGTATCAGAAAAGCAATTCAATACAGGGTGTATGTCATTATCATTCAAATTTGAGTTTTTAAATTAGTCATGCTAAGTCTCCTCAATAAATCTCCTCAATAAAACCTGCATTCTAATATGGCTTGGAGTGCTGTGGCTGCACATGCACATCCGCTTAGGGGCCATTTTAACTTAGGAATGTACAGCTGCAGACTTAAGAAACTAATGTTAGGTGGTAACTCCTGGATGTGGAATGCTTTAGTTTCTCTTTCTACAACAAAATTCTTTGGCAGAAGAGCCTGCAGGTTCCTGGCTACATCCTTGCAGGTGTTTCGAGTGCATATGCTATGAGAGGATTTGACCCCTTAATATTTTTATGTACAAACAAGTTATGAGTAGGAGGTGTAACTGTAGCCTAACAACTTGGAAAAAAAAAAAAGAAAAAAAGAAGTGTAGATAACGCATGGGAAAATGTAGCCAGACAGAAATGCGTATATGAGATGTGGTGAATTTAAAATTATTAGCTGTCACATGATAGCTGGCAGGAGAAGAGTCATACCCCATCAAACAGGTTATTTCCATAAAACGTGTCTGTGCAAGTATCACAAACAGAACTCCCTTACTCATGAGAATAACGCCTTTGAAGTCACGTGAGCAAGGGTTGCAGAATCTGTCCCACCAATGGTGAAATGCATATAGAAAATAATTAGTTTCAGGGCTGGTAAGTTTTCTCATTTTGAAAGACTAGTGGTGTACTAAAATATGTATAACTCCACTGCATTTTTATTTGATACAACTTATTAACAATATACTAACCAGACACACCATTCAGACAGCTGATTTTCATGAAAAATTAATCAAGCTGAAAACCAAGACCGTTTCTTAGAATACATTGAAATTGGCTACATAATTTATAATTTATTTAATCTCTACAGTTTGTCTGTCAGGTTTCTATAAAGTGCTGAGAGATGCTATTAAGCTGTACAGGCCACCATGAGCACTGCTGTGCAGAAGGACGCATAGCAAGAATAACAATCTCTTCCTCTGGGTAGTAAAAGTTCAAATATTTGATAGTCATCAAAACATAATGGAAGTTTTCACAATTGCTCCATTTTCCTGACCCAACACATATCCTTCCGTCACAACTGTAAAGATAATATACTGAAAAAATGAAAATGGCTCCAGAGTTGCCCAGAGAAGTAAAGCAATAAAATCTCTTCTGAATGGAAAGATCTTAGATACAGTACAGTCAACTTCAACTTTTTTTATTAACTTCATCATGAGTATGCATCACCAGGTAACCAAGTAAAATGAATAGTCACTAATACTACAGGAAAATCCAGAAGTGTTAGCGTGATGTGCAACACGCCAGTCTCCGAGAACTCTGCGCTGCGTTAAACAAGCAGAAACTCATCCGAACCATAACTTGTTTTGCCAAGTTTTGTCGTTGTTTGCTTGGCAGCTGCCCTGTGTTGGTTAGTTCTACTTTACTGACGGCAGAGCTGTCACTTAGAATTAATGGATTATCTTTTCAAATTAAGTTTTAGGATTTCATATCCTATAAAAACAAAGACTTTTCCCCTGACTATAAAATTACTAGATCGATCAGTAACAAGAAGCTCACAAACATTTACACTAATACATTGTGTACAATGAAAGTCACAGAAAGACATAATTATAATAGAAATCGTACTCTTTTCAAACTTCAGGTCCTTAAACCTCTACCTAATTTTAGAAAAGCAGCATAGATGAGTGAAAATAATCCACACAAAAATCAGATTGCAGGAGTACAAGGGCCTTCGTAATTCTTTTAAGTCCTTTCTGGGTATTTTCTGTGCCTTGAATAACATATTGTACAATTATGCCACTTGACTATAGCCACAACTTTCCTTTTACAGTGAGAAAAACAAACCCAAAGAGCAAGGACACTTTCATTCACTTGCATTCACTTGCTCAGCACATGGCGGCTCAGACTCCAACGCACCACAAGACAGGAATTCTTTCTAATGTGAAATAATAGGCCAAGTCCTTATTTTTACTCAGCCAAGGTTTGCATTAAAGTTCATGTTTTTATCTTAAATACAGCCATAGGAACCGGGCAGCTCTGAAGAGCTTTTGCTAATGAGTTCAGTAAAAGAGATTTGCTCTTCATAATCCTTCAATTGATAAAAAAAAAGCCATAGAACCAAACAATATCCAGTCAAGTTATTAGGAATTTTATAATAATAAGATTTTTATTAATAGCAGTGACTACTTAAATGGTAGTCACAGACAACATTCACCTGAAAAGTCATACGTTAAACATAGAAAGTCACAGATTGAACATCAACACACTGCAGAAAGTCATAATAAAAATAAATACTTGTCAGCATTTTATGAAAAACTATATTATTTATATAGAACTTTCAGAAGTGCAGTTTGAAATAAGCACAGCTTTTTTTTTCATGCTAAATTTCACAAGGCTTTTTTTGAGGGGGGGCTAGTTGATACCGTACAATGTAATGGTCTGCTGAGGAAGACTCAGCTGGCCTAATCACAGAGTTTACAAATATCGTTTTAAAATCTGACTTACCAATAACAGGAGCAGAAAAGCAGCCATTCGGTGAGGGAGCCAATCCATGGCATCTGACTTCTCGGATACAAGTCCAACTGAGTTATGGTTACAAGCCTGTTCTTTTTCCCCTCCCCCCCCCCAGCTCTGGTGTCTATTTAAAAAGACACTCGGTAGATGTCCTTATACTCAGCCCTTCACGGTGTCTCTGCCTCCCTCTGAGGGAAGCACTGAAGATGCTGTATAACAGAGTGTCTTTCCCCACCCCAAAATCCTGGGCTGGTCTCACCTGAAACGCTTGACAACATCATTATTGCTTGCAGGTAAAAGCTAGGAGACACACCTTAATTCTTATTGCACTGAAACCCTTTGTTGGATACGAAAGGGTACGTTTTAAAAACAGAAGGCAAGCTTTGCTGAGAAGATACCGAGTGATTTATAAATTACTCACAACATAAGGATTCATTAAAATGGTAACTTATCATTGCTTTGAATGCAATTAACCAGTTTTCTCCTTGCACCTAGTATAAGAGCTTAATGAATATTACCGTAAAGAATATGGACTTAATATGGAATTGAAACACAAGTCCAGTTGTTTACTTCCAGGTATGAAGAGGTCAGTTCCATGCACATTGTTCATGGAAGTGCAGCACTCGGAGGACAATGGCTTGTCATTGAAGAGGTGACATAGTAATTTGAGGAAAAAAAATAGTATTTTATTCATTAGATCACAAGAGTATCTGAAGCAAAGGGATGAGTCTCTGCTTTTCCCAACTGCAAAGTCTCCTTATGCCATACCTTTCCCTTCCTATGGGTTGTGCTCTCGCTGACGCAGTGGAGAAGGAGATGCACCCATGCTCCGTGCCAGCAAAACTGTAGAACTGCTCAAAACAACAGCAAAGAGGGGATCGTGCTGCACAGCTCATTTCTGGCCTTATTTTGGATGGCCAGAGCACAAATATGTGAGGGACAGAGAAATCAAAGAGGATTCCCCACTTTGCTCAGCAATAGGTCCCTCAGTTCTGCAGCAGAGGGGTTGCAGGTTCCTCCTTGTGTCTTTGGGACACCTGAACTGCCCTGTAAGGGGCAAGAAAAAAATAGAGTGAGCTTCTGCTCTGCCACAGAACCTGGGAAGAGGGTGGACACTTCACCCCTGAAAGCACAATATGACTGGTATGGTCCTGAGCCTGCCAAGCCCACCATGGTCCTGGTCATCTCCCAGGACGGGACTCAAGCTGGGAAAAGAAGGCTCAGCACCTCTGGGGTTACTCAGCACCTCCCGGGACGAGACCCCATGCTCCTGCTGGGTAAGCAGCTTTGCAGCATGCCATGCCCACACGCTGCTGAGCAGGGGTGCTTTCCTGCCTTGCAGCTGGCTGCCAGTGCCAGGGGCTGCCAAAGCCAAGTGGTGCATGTCCCTGCTGTCACTCAGCTTTGGGTACTGAGCTCAACATGCCCAGCAGTGAGTCAGAGAGGCAAAATGGGACACGCAATGCCAAGCAGATCACATCTAGATTTTCCCTGTTCTGGGAAATAGTCAACAATCTGAAATTTGCTTTGGGATTAAGAAAAACAAGAAGTTGTTTGTTGCGCATATAAAATATGCATATTCTTTTATGAACCAAAGTATCTTATTTCAGAACTTTTGCTTAATCAAATATTCCAAAAGAAGCCAATTTTAAACCATTTTGCCTTCTAGATTTTTCAAATGTTTATTTTGGAGGGTTCATTGTTTTATTTTGCAAAACTTTTAATGTTACTTTTGTATGTTTTTTAATGTTTCATACAATACTGGTATCATCATTATTGCAGTAACACATAAAATTTCCATATTATTAAATGCAATAGTTAGTTGTTGAAGTGGGCCAGTATTCTGACATTTCAGAGCTAGATCTATACCTTCTACATAGGGAAATACATAGAACAAGGGCAAATATGGCTTCAGACTAAGGCATTCTCAGACCAAAAAAGGTACAGCAGTTTGATCTAATTTGAATGAGAAATCCTAAATTACTGGCCATTACCCTTTGGGAATACTAGAGTTAATAGACAGAAGTAGTGGCATCTACCTAACAGTCATTTTGTGTTCTTGGAGATTTTCTGTCATCGACATTTTGTACGAAGATTTCCATGTTTTGATTCTAGATTTTTCAAATGTTTATTTTGGAGGGTTCATTGTTTTATTTTGCAAAACTTTTAATGTTACTTTTGTATGTTTTTTAATGTTTCATACAATACTGGTATCATCATTATTGCAGTAACACATAAAATTTCCATATTATTAAATGCAATAGTTAGTTGTTGAAGTGGGCCAGTATTCTGACATTTCAGAGCTAGATCTATACCTTCTACATAGGGAAATACATAGAACAAGGGCAAATATGGCTTCAGACTAAGGCATTCTCAGACCAAAAAAGGTACAGCAGTTTGATCTAATTTGAATGAGAAATCCTAAATCACTGGCCATTACCCTTTGGGAATACTAGAGTTAATAAGACAGAAGTAGTGGCATCTACCTAACAGCCATTTTGTTTTCTTGGAGATTTTCTCTCATTGACGTTTTGTACGAAGATTTCCATGTTTTTCCTCTTAACCCTGTCAGGACTTTACAGAACAGCAGCTGAAAGGGCCTTGGGTCATTGCGTAAACAGAGCTGTGTAATTCAAAACATAAGTGTCATATAATGCAGTTGATTAAAATTTCACTTTTTTACCATGGAAAGATTTTGCAAGCATATTTTGGTGTCTTAAAATTCAGCCAGTCACCTACTGATATTGCAAAGGCAGCTAAGAGTCTGATTCCCAATGACTTCCATTTGTGTGAGGTAACTAACGTGTTTGAGTGCTTCAGAAAGTACCCTGTTCCTACTGCAGTGGTCTCATTATTTTTAAAACATTGTTCTTGAGTTGCTTTTAGAATGGGGGATATGCTTTTAAGCCTCCAAGACTGCGTCATTAGCCCAAGCCTGCAGCTGATTTTTGAACTTGCTTCATCTGTTTGATGCAGCTACTTTCACACAAATGTGTGTGTGTATATATATACATATGTATATATGTACACACAAAAGTCAAATTTCTGAGCATCTCACAGGAAAAAGTTTGTTCCTGCACCTGTCCTGGCACAGTCCCCAGTCAGACTTATGCCTGGTCCTGTTGTGGGCCTTGGAGAAGGACCTTTTGTCCCAGGTCAGCAAGGGGGATATGCTTTTAAGCCTCCAAGACTGCATCATTAGCCCAAGCCTGCAGCTGATTTTGAACCTCCTTCATCCGTGTTTGATGCAGCTACTTTCACACAAACTTGTGTATAATATATATATATGTATATGTATATATCTGAGAGACATTCTTTTTCAATATTTCCCCTGGTGCACAATATCCAGAAGGAAAAAAGAGTTTCATGGGACTTAGAAAAAACAACTAGGAAATAACAAAGAATGACATGATGAAGTACTAATAAATACTTTAATTACAGAAAAATCTAGGGATATTTATGTATTCTGATAAAAATTTGGTACTCTTAGTATTTTTTTATGTTCTAAGAACAATTTAGGTAATGTGCTAGGGCCATAGAGTGGCCAGATCTCATGGAAAAAAAGGCTGATTTTTTCTCAGAATCTGTAAGATATCCAGTGAGAGGGATACATGGAGAAAAGTTAGTGGTGTGAGAGAAATATAAAAGCGGTAATAAAAATAATACAGTGGTGGTCTGTGCATTTAATGTCGACAGAAACTATGTTTAGATGGCTAAGTACGAATTTTGTGTCTCATCTAGATGGCAAAACACAATAAAATTTTTCACTTGATAAGATTTCTAGCAACAGGCTCTAATTGTTAATTGCATCTCTAAATTAGTGCTCTTCATCGAACAAAACTGACCAACACATTGTCTGTCATTTGCAAAATGCATGAAAATGAAAGCAATACGATCTGAAGTTACCCACATAGGGTTCTTCTGGCTACAGATGGGTTGAAGAATCAGTGTCATCCTGCAGTGTGATATGACTACAAGAGGAAAGGCTACATGATTTCTTTGGCTTGTTTGTGTCACAGGTGAAGGAGGAGGCAGTCACTGATGGTGAAGAGAGAACTGAGTTGCAGGTAAGAAATTCCTACTGGCATAAATCTGTCTCCAGCACTTGCTTCAGTGTGGAGGCTGTTGAAAAGCTTTGCTCAAAGATACCTAACCCCTGAGAGCTAATCCAGCTCCCAGGGACCCTTCCCTTCAGGACGAGTGATGGGGTTACAAATTGTGGGTGCTAAAGGACTCTGGGAAGTGGCGTGTCAGACAGGATATCTCAATCGGATGTATGTTGCCGGTATTTTCATACACAGCTAGCATCAATGTTCCTGCAGGCTAAAGCTCACAACCTTAAATCAAGAGTTGTGCTATAAGGAGAAAACAGATGAAAGAAACTAAGTGTGCATTCAAAAGTAGGCATAGTAGAGTGTGGGATGATAAACCCAGGACTGATTTATTAATAAATTTATCATGATTGTATTAGACTGTTACAGAGAAGGCTAATGTGGATGTATTAATTCATTTTTAAAATTAAAAGATTTATAACTTTTAATGTATTCCTTTTAGTTTTTCAATTTCATAAAATCCATCACATCTTGTGAAGTTTTTATTTTTTAGTAATATTTATTTTTCAGTCTAACTTTTTTTTTCTTGTTTGCTTTGCTTCAGTTTGGTTTTTTTTAGGGGGAGTTTCATTCTGATTTTTTGTTTATTATTTCTAGAAGTTTATGTTAAATACTTTCACAGTTTCTATCTCTTAACTAAGCGTACATATTTATACAATTTTCTATTATCTGCAATTGTAAAGAACATGCATATACTCAATTGTGTGAGAGGCTGCATATAATTTTCATATTTCCTAAATGGCTTAAACCCTGCATTTTTTTAAACATCCAGAGCAGATGATGGCAGTGAGGAAGAGCTGAGGGTGCCAGGCCAGGGGTAGAGGATGGGTAGGACAGCCCCTTTGGGCTGTAGCAAGGGCTTAGATCTCCATGAGATAACCATGAACAAATCTAATACTGCAGTCTTAGACTTAGCCTTGAGTGAAAGTCTCCTGTGTGGGAAGTGAAAAACCCCAACAACCTAAATAATTAAACTTTTCTCCTTTAGCCTTACCTTCTTGATTAAAGGAAGCATGTTTCCTCAGCAGTTACCTGGAGGATCTGCCATTCCTAAATTAATACAGACCTCAGTTCTGAAAGAGGAAGCCAGCCTAAGACTTTCCTAAACTATCTGTTTTCTGGCAAGCATCCAGGAATGTAGGTTTAAAAGCTATATTCAGACCCACGCAGAGGGCAGAAAAAGAGAGTTTCTGTAACAGGAAGAGAAGGCAAATGGGAAATGCCATTAGCTCTATCAAAGCAGTGTATTATGAAGTTGGCACCATTCACCTGATTTTAATATGAGGAGCCCAAGGCTTGGCAAGATGAAGTGACTTGTCTGAAAAAGTCACCTCAGCAAAGCAGGGACAGGACTGTGTCTCATCTGCTGCACTTTAAGATATCTTACAGGCGGCATATGACAACGCAGTCACCTCTGATATCTCATTTTGCATTTATGGAGCTGGAGCTCCTGGGAATTACTTGACAGGTAGGGCACACAGACACACTTTGTGATGCTTATGAGATACAGATCTATGTTTTGTCATATATTTATGTTTTGATATTTTTGGAATCTCAATCAAATATCAGAAGGATATCAGTTGCTGCTTTTAAAACTTTTACAGAGGGTCTTCTCCTGTCAAGGTTATTTCAGACTGCTAAGCATTCGCTTCAGTCCAAAAGAGTAACAAAAAGAGATGGGTAGTATCTCTTGTTATCAGCCTGATTAACACCACCATGCATTGTATTATCATCTCTCTGGATATAAAATTGAATGTTAAAGGTAATTTTTCAGTTTCCTCAGAATAGCTGATTTTTGCAGCCTATTCATTTCACTCAGCTCACTGCTGAGTTAGTAACTGTTGACAATAATAATCGTGATGATAACATTGTCATATCTGAGTTGCTGAAGATGTGCAGGGTAAACCTAGGAACATAATCAAAAAGACAGCCTTGCAACAAAACTAGAAAAATTAAACATGATGCAAGGAGTTGAAGGTCAGGAAGAAAAATAAAGTCTGTGGGAATTGGAATGATTAGAGCAATGCAATCATGAAATTGAATGATGAGTCCCATCATTGAAACTCAGTATTAATGCTCTTGCTGTCTCTCTGCTATGACAAGCATAGGAGGACTTCCCAGCTCCTGGGCCTGGCTGCATGGCCCAGGAACTCTCCAAGATCCATGTGCAAGTTAAGCCACTCCCTTGAGTTTTCTGTGTAAGGCAAGCCTGCAGCCACAAAACAGACTTCTGAAAATTCACTGGCACAACCCCATGGTGGCAGCAGCTGGGAGGTGATATCAGAGAACACATCAGGTGCTGACCGCTGAAGTTCTTCAGAGGTCTTTAAGTATCATGGTGGAAAGTCAAGAAAGTCTTAGAGGCACATAGCACTACCCATGCCTCTCAAATCCCAAAGTTATCATCTCTTATCCACTATCTCCTGAGGAAGAGTTAATTCTGGAGGCAGAATTAATCTTGCCCCATCTTGACTATGATTGGTCAATATGGGCTTGGGTAGACCTGTGAAGAGATAATGTGTCTGCGGGTATGTGTTTAGGTTCACTTATTACTGAATCATTGCAAGCTTCCTCACTTTCTGCCACTGTACCTCGTAGAGGAAAAGAGGATATGCAGATTTTTTTTTTCCTCTCATTGAGTTTACTTAGACTATCTTCAGTGTCTAGAAAGAAAGAACCGAAGGCAGGGTAATAGACATCAAACAGGCCTGAGAAAGCAGGAGCGAGCCAGGAGCAGTAAAGATCAAAGATATCTTTGCTTAGGTGGCAAGATTCATATGCAGTGGCCAGTCTTACACGTTATTCCTCTAAAGGATGATGATCATCACACAATCACAGAATCATTGAATGGTTAGAGTTTGAAGTGGCCTTAAAGACCATCTAGTTCCAAACCCCCTGCTGTGGCCAGGGACACCTTACACCAGACCAGGTTGCTCAAAGCCCCATCCAGCCTGGCCTTGAACGCTTCCAGGGATGGGGTGTCCACGATGAAAGCATTGATTTCTTTTTCTAGGTTTTAGTGCTGATTAATGCTTTCTGTGTTTGATTTTTCAAAACACCTCAGATGTAGTATCTCCCACAGCTTCCTGTGAGATCTAGGCCTTGGCCTTGTAGCATATGAGTCTCCAAAGCAATAGCTGCAGTTGTGTATGAAAGATTTCTGGTATTTGTCCAGACTAGATTTTGCTTTTGTGGCTGGTGAAAGAGTATCTGTTTGTAGGGAATGGACTGTGCGTTGCCTCTTTCTCACTTTCACCAGTGACTAACAGAGGACCAGGATCATAGCTCTGAACAGGAGTCAGTAGTACTGGAGGAAGATGAAGGCAAATGCCTCTTGGCATGGAGAGAAGTTCCAAATGCATCCATCATAAACAAATTAGCCTATCTTTTATTGCAAAGTCAAACAAAAGGAAGGCAACACTCAATAACTTCTGCACAGTCTTTACTCAGGTATCGCAGAAAATAATAATGCTAGAGACTTATGATTCATATTAACAAATGATTAACATTTTGTATTCCTGGCGGGATTAGCAAAGTCATTATGAATCCATATCTTCACTACCTTCCGCCTGATTTTAGAGCTACTGTGTTGGAGATGTTCAGGTATGAAGACAAGTAGCTTTGGAGCAGGGAACTGAAACCAGAGGAGAGGTGTACCTGTTGCTGAGCTAAGGGAGGAAATGGTCTTAGTACGAGAAGGTTAGGCAGGTCAGTGGCAGGACATTTGAGGTGCTTCACTGCAGGTTACTAATACCTGGGATGCTGCATGGAAAGAGCAAACCTGCCTGTATAGTGGTCTTTTTCTCTTAGTTTATTAAATAAAGAAATTATAAAGTGTTCTGATACAGGAAAAAGAAAACCTGTTTAATTCGGATGGTAAGCAAAGGTTACGTGAGTGCAAAACAAATGGTTTATATTACTGTTTTTTAAAAATATTCACGACATTTAAAACATCATTTGCAATGTTTAATTAACTTCTTTCTTCTTAATCTAATACGTTGGCTTAACCATTTTATTTGAAGACTGGTTAATTTATAAATCTATGTCAGCTGATAATTTGCCTGACTAACTTTGGGCATGGGTGAAGATGATGTACTTTCCTCTGCCATGCCAACATATGCTTGTCAGCATTTTGAAGCTTCTGGACATAATCCACTGCCAGTTTCTATTCTGATGTAGGGTTGGAAACAAAGCAGCTAACTCACAGTGCAGATACATAGATTCAGGAGTAAAGAGTACACTGTTATTTGTTTGACTTCAGAAACACTGAAGAGCAACCAGTATCTCACTTTAAAATGCATGAAAAAATAAAAAGCAGGTTTGTAAAAAAAATACATGAAGAAAACCCACTATGCTTCTGGAATTATTTCATAAACCATCATACTTCATTAAAAGATGTTGGAAAGTTGGTCTTTCCAGTACCTGTGATATACATATAGGCAGCTAGATAAATAATAAAAGATTATCAGAATTAAAGAGACCGTAATGTTAGTTGAAACATCCATCAGAAGCTATGAAATGTGTGTTTTATTAGAGGGCAATGCTATAATTGGTATTATGTTGAACATCAAAATCAAACTCAAGTCACATCATAACTCGTATGATTGAACCTGTATATTGCAGTAGCACAAAGAGACTGCCCAGAAGCTGCCCTCAGCATCTGGCCCAGTTGTGTTTATTGCTAAGTAACTCATACTGACAAGGTCTCCCTTCTGAGGAGCTTGCAGTGCAGTAAAGGAATTCACATTTTTAAAAAAGAGGTTTCAATCTCAAGTCGATATTTTGAATCAGTCAGAACTCCACTTCTCCACTTGTAATCCTGCTTTCCTCTCTGCAATTTATTTATTTTTATATGTCAGTATAATACCACAGTTTCTGAATGAATTACATATTCACTATATGGATGCTGTAAACCAAGTTTATAATTATTCAGGTGATATTATGTCCCCTGTATCCATGTACATACATGGGTATGTACATGGTGTGTACAAAGAAACAGAGCAGAGAAAGAATGACATCTTAGGAACATCATCCCTCTACTTCCCTCAGACAGTGTGTGGTACTTTCCAAAGGCTTTTGTCTTATCTCTAAAATGAAATATCTGTTTACATTTGGTTCGAAACATCTTGCAGCTGTTAAAACTTATAAAACAACAAAAAAAATCTACTATTTATATTAAACTGCAGATATTTTAACATTATTATCTCTTCAATTATTTATTTCAGTTTTTTGAATCAGCAGTGTTATGTGAAAGCTAATTAGTGGTATCTGATTACATTCCTGGAATTTAAATAGTGCCAAAAGCTTGTATCCACAGAAGCCAAAAAAAAAAAAAAAAAAGGGAAGTGTGTGCAAGGGAAGTTAAAAGTAGGTTTTGGGAATAGTAGGGTGGCTAAACGAATGTGGATAAATAAAACTCAGTTCTAATGTTTGAATTGTGTTCTATATTCTACTGTTTTGATCAGGCTTTTTGGTGGCTGAAGAGTAAAACACTAATATTCATTTGGAAAATTTGTTTTTACCATATTTTTTGTTTAACTGACAATGCATTAGAAATCTTATGAGCTATCCTGCTTACAGATAAAGATGAGAACCTCCGCATTGTGACAAAGAACAATTTTAATCCCAGTTTTAAGGGAGCAAAAAAGCCAAAGAAGCAAGAAAAGAAAGAAGCTTTAGGAGTTATAGGAGCAATCTGTAGCTACCAAGACCAATTCTGTGACAAGTGAGGGCTCAACTTCAAGCAACATTTCTAAAAGTTCTTACCAACTAACAGGCTTGTAAAGTCACGTCCAAGTGACATGACTTTCAAGCATGTCAACCATCACCACATTAGTGCTACTAAAATCAGGCCTGTTAATTAGAAAACTGAGTTGGGTAACAGCATCACAACAGCACTTCAAAAGAAGATGGTTTTAAAAGTATAACTTCAGCAGCCACCAAAAGAAAAAAAAAAAAAACAAACCCTGACCAGAAAATCTTGGTTTGGCAACCTAGAGCATGAATCCCTACAGCTACATGATTTAAAGGTGAATTAACTTTAGATGGTGCAAAGTTAGGTATTACTTTCAACAGGTTTGACTTCAGATAAGCAAGTGGAAGAGAGAAGCATGCCTGGGCATAAAGGATAAAGTTATAAAACTGTTTCTGGAACCCTTCTTCACTCTCTCAGTGTGCCTCCCTCAGCTGACTTGATAACATTTTGCACATGGTAAGGAGAATTTTTTCTGGGCTTTAGGAATAATTACACTAATTTTCAGCGTTGTTAAAATGTGGAGTACTTGGCTCAATTTTGCAGTTTGTTCTCTCAACTAAAAAGAAAATTCTGCTCTGACATTTCAAATTTCTAAAATGTTAGTAAGACACAAAGATACCTGTGTTTGTCCTGTAGACATCAGTTGCAGCTACAGTTTCCCATCTTGCCTCAAAATAAGCTATTTTCTGAATGGCGATGCTTCTTCGTGCATGCTGCAGAAGCTCTGTCTTCACAGGTGGAGGGCATGCCAGGACACATACCACTTAAGAACTGGAGAAGTAAACAGCAAGGATAAGGTCTCTGTATAAGTTTGAAAAGCTCAACATTCATGATAGGATAATTTGGATTTTTAAGATAAATATTCATATATATATATATTTATATATATATTTGAAGTCCGTGATCAGCCCCAAGTGAGCCAGGAATGTACACCTAAACTCACACAAGCAACGTCACCATCTCTATTTAAATATAAAACCTCCATGGAGTCAAAACCTGGAGCAATGTTATGTTGTTATCCAGTCTTACTGCTTTCAGTGCCCAAAGGCAAGTAAACCCCTGAAGCATAGCGCTCTCATCCTAGTTTTACTTTCAATCTTTTTCCACTCTTGCCAAGAGAATGTGATTGCAAGTCACATTCCCTTCTTGACTCAAGCAAAGTCCTGGTTGTCTGGATAACTGTGTTATCTCAGACAGCCTGCACAAGCTCTGCATCTGGATCCTTCCCCCTGAAAGCTGTGGAGCAGGATGGGCAGACGGGAGGGTGCTGAAGGCAAGAACTGGTGAAGACGATGGGTATGAGGAGGGCTGTGTGTTAAGAGTGGCACTAGACCCAGTCACCTGCAATGGCATTGGCACGCTTTGCCTAACTCTGGATAGCAGCTTAGAGGAGACATCTTGAGGTTTTTTCACCTGTGGGTTTAAAAAGGCAGGGCATTTTAATGAGCTTTTCCCATCCTAATCTCCATTGGCTAGCACCAGACATATCTCAGAACAGACTCTTTGTCAATCTTAGCCCTTTGTTGGTACCCACTTCATTCATTTCTGGTTTTAATTAGCAATGAAATACCAGATTAGGCTATCTGGTATGGTGCCCTGTCCCACCTCTATTTCTAGCATCATTTGAGACTATCTCTTCCTCCCAGCCTATGCATGCTCTGGCCGTCTTTTTCCACCTGCAAGTCATGTGAGAGACGATAGACAGACAGAGGGGCCTGCTCTCCCTCCAGCTCTCATTGCAATGGAGCTAAGGGAAAGGTAGCAGGGGTTTTGCTGGGCAGATGCTCCTGGCAATGCCTTCACAGGTGGTGGGAATAGACCTAATCTCTTAACTGCCCCTTCTTCCTGGGAAGAAAGGAAAGACGAATGAGAGAAAGGAAACCAGTGCTTTCCTTCTAGCCCTTAGAGCAACTCTAATTAATGGAGTATGAACCTGGAGGTGATTATAGAAAGCCCAACACAGGATTTAGATAGCAACGATGAGGTATTTGTATACTCTGCTGCAGGGCATGGTCAGTGGTCAGCAGTCTTCATCTGCTGCCTTTGCTGAGGCTCAGGGAGCATTTACACTTCCACAGAACTAACAAACCAACTGTCGTGACTCTCCTGGGAGTGTGATTGCTTTTTTTCAACTGACTGTATAGAGCAGATATGTGAGCCACAAGCAAAGCATGCAGTTTCTTGTCTAATCTGACTGCTCAGGCAGTGATTGCTATGTGAATTGTATGACTAATAGCACAGAAACATTCTGAATCCAGCCTTATTCAAGTATGAACTGGACCCCTGAAGAAGTATGTTGGATGTTTTCATTGTCTTAGTCATCACTACATTGATAATGACTTCACGTGCTGCCCTGCATCTCCAAATTCTTTTGGTATATAGATACCCATGCCTTTTTTTCAGAGCAGATCTTTGTGGTGTAGCCTGCATCTGAGTGTTGAGGCAATGAGAAAGTGGAAGTCATAAGGCTCAGCAGTCATCATTAAAATATCACCATTGGCAACAGTAACTAATAAAGTCAAAACCATCTCTCTAATACAGCACTTATTAAAAATTAGTAATTAGACATGAAAATCACTGAGTAAAATTAAGGTTATTTTCTTTTTCCTTTGAAGATGGAGAACCATGGTATTTCAATACTCTGTGACTAATAGAAAATACTGAATTCCTAAGTAGTGAACCCCATTCTTTCCATTTCAGCAACTATCTTTTGTGAAATGATCACAAATTTCCACATCACCCACCAAAAATATTTTAAGGTGTCAGATTTTTTACTTATTTTCTTGGGGGAAAAGCAAATGCCTAGGCTTGGGCCTGAAGTATGTATTTCAGTGTTTTCCATAATATAATATTTCTGGTTTATATTTTATTTACATAACATATTACACATCATCCTCTTTAAAGCAATAGCATTGTTATTTTCTTGCTTTATATGAGCACTGGTAGCAGAGGCATCTGAACTGCTTCTCTGTTTCAGGTAAAGCCTATAAAGCATTATATCTGGGCAAGGACCTTTGCATATTGTATGCTTGTATACTGAATTTGTGAGAAGGTCTCTTCATAAAAATATTAAGTGGAGATAATGACATAAGAATGTATCACGTCGCTAGCCATAAACATCAGACCAAAGTTTCCTCTAGCCTAACAGCTTGCCTTTGAGAGTGGCCAACAGCACTTGCTTAGCGTAAAAGCCAAGTTCAGAAAGGAACTCCCAGAAAAGGGTCATTGGTGGTTAGGAACTTCATAAGCTGGAAATTGCATCTGTACAGCTATGCCTAATAGTATTTGATGCACCTTTCTTCCATTAATTTGTTTTAACACTTTTATACCACCAAAACATCCTCTGGCAATGAGTTCCTCAGATTTAGTTACATGCAATGTGAAAAAGCGCTTCCTTCTGTTGTTTTAAACATGAGAACTTATTATTTCACTGAATGTACTCTGTTATGAGAGGCAGCAAGTAGTTGTTCATTAGTCACCTTCTGCAGGTCATTCAGTGGCATCCTACTAAACAATGAGGACTTACACAACAAAATAAAGTGCATACCTTCTAAGAATGACTACTAAACTTCTCTTTTAATCAAGAGTCAGCCTTCCCTGTAAATAACAGTCATTATGCACCATTAAGGATGAACATGGTGCGTTGCTGGAAATAAAGATCAGCTTGTTTTATCTCTCCAGTTGTTCTGGATTCTGTCTTTCATCTCTGGGAAGTGACTGACCCAGAAACTATTGAATTCACAGAGAAGGATGTCTTTGAGTTCACTGAACATTGGAACAGGTCCCATGAGGGAAAATCTGCTTCTGTAGGTGAAATGGGTTTCCCTAATTTATGTAATCAAGGAGAGTAAGAAATGCCTCTATGGGAGGCTTGAATACAGATCCATGAAGCCAGAGTCCTAAATTAAGTGAATCATGCTTTTAATTTATTCTCCTGACACACATGCATTTGAACCAGAAGACCCGAAACAGCCACCCTTGCCATGCTTTGCAAACGCTTTGCTGAAGAACAGATGGTAGCAATTTCTCACATCCCTAAATCCAAGAAAAAAGTCCCCACAGGGCCTAAAGTGGTTCAGCAGAGGCCGAGTAGCATTTAGTTAGTTGTGTGTTTGCAATTGGTACGATAGAGCCTGTTTCCCATAGCTTATCACACTTGCTCTGTGGACCAGCTTTCCTTTATGTCCCTCCAAAGCCTGGATTTGTATCATCTGCCTAATGTAAGCACCATAAATACATCTATAGTCAATAGAATGTCACCTGCTGAAGACAACTCAAAGGTGGGCTTCCAGAGATGGCTCTTTCTGATGATTTAGAAAGTCAAAGTGACTGTGCTTCTAATATTATGCCTTTCATGGGTGGGCACTTAGTCAGGCAGATGGGATTTACCCACCTGTTCCGAGTTGTGTATGAACTGAAGATGTGGCCAAGCCTTGCGCCGGTCACTTAATAATAGTGGACAGGTTCACTGTACGTTGCTCCATCGTTCCTGTGTCAGCTTCTGTTGCAATCTGGCCCACGGACATCTTGGACAAGTTGCTGAAGAACATCTAGACTGGGCTGGGTACTTATTACAAGTCTAATTAGAAGGAAGCAATTACTGGGATTACATGTACAACTGAGATTCTGTGCAAGCAAATATCTACATTGGCATTTATTGAAGCTTCTCTTTTAAAATACTTGTTACAAAAACATTTGTCTTAATTTCCATTAATTGTGTATACAATCAATACAGAGATTTAGGTGTGTTGTAAAGTTCTGCATTTTATCCGTGTCTTTCTCACAAAATCAACCTGATTTGTTTCTTTTGTAATCTCAAGAGATTAGTTTTCTAGTTTGGTCACCGTGACATGGAGGAAAGGCATCTTACCTCTGCAAAGTTTCTGTTCCTATCGCTCTCCAGTTGAATTAATGCATCTTATACTATGCTTCTTAAAACTCCTTGCTCTTTGTTGTCTTATTTCAGTTTTCCCAGGTACAGCCCACCACACCAGCTGCAGCTTCCCAGGTGCACAGTGATGACAGGGTGGCCTCTGTGCACGGGGGGACCCAATGGGACTGCAAAAACTGATGCCATGTGCTCACTCACCCTGTGTATGTTTTCTAAAGGACACATTTTAAGTCATGGTTACTTTAAATCACTTGAACAGTCATTCTAAGTTTACTAGAAAATTTAGAGAAACATGCATTCTCCCTATTGACTATTTTCTTTTTTTTTGTTGTTATTTTCCTCCTTCTGGTGGTTTATGTGGAAAAAGGGCCTCTAGAAAACCCTTTTAAACCAGCAGATATATATTTTTCTAATTTTGTTTACATTGAATTTTGGGTAAAAATGTTCAGACCTGAGCTATACAAACCTAAAAGTGACCATTTTTCATTAGTGCCTCCTACACACCCCCAGTGGCAGTACATACTTGCAGGGACTGATGCTGAGCCCCATGGCATCTTGGGGGGTGTCTCAAGGGTCTCCCTCAGGAAGGCAGACCGTGTCACCGTGGTAGGTCCTTCCCTGGCACACACAGCGGGAGATCTTCAACTTCCAGACATTTACATCCCCCACCATCTTCATTTTGTGGTGTCCTCTCCAAGGAGAGCTACCTCACTGCTGTGGAAGATACAAAAGTTATTCCAGGTGCTATTTCTGGGTCATTTTGTATATCTAATGCATGCACGAAATATGGCAGTATACTTGAACACATATTCACAAATTAATGAATGTAATGGGAATGTACAAACACCTTGCATCTGCCAAAAGATGATGAGATATCTGTGTAACTTCAGACAATACTAATTTGTCTGCCATTTGGCTGAATTCACACTCATCGCCTCTTCACCTCCCCCCTGCGTATATTCTTCAGCTAGGGATGTACCAAACTTTGACTTTGAGAGAAAGCTGCCTCTTGTAGCAAATTTAGAAAAACTCACATGCCACTGACCCACAGATTGCCATCTTTGAGCTTCTAAGATACCTTTAAACCCTTTGGTTTTCTTCATGCACATAGACAAGTGGTGAGAAAGTGAAGTCAACAAGAGAAAAGCAAGTATTAAGAACGAGGATAAGTCTTCAAATATTTGCTTTCACACTATGCTTTGTTATGAAAAAAGTAAATCATTACAGGTGGTTTATGTCTTTATGGCTGTGATGAATAAAGGATGTTGTCAGAAGAAGCAAAGATTAAACACTAAAAATGTCTTAGTCAATGTTAGATATAAAACTAATGCCTCAACAACAACAACAACAAAAAAGGACTTGTCATGACATTAGCAAGCTATCCACTTGGTTTCTCAAGAGTGTGACAGTGCACATGTAATTAGACAGGGAATGAGAGTGGTGAAAATGGAGAGGTGTGGCTTTACAGTGCACAGAGTACAGGCGCACACCTAAGAAAACAGCCAGTCACTCAGGAAACTGATAAACAGTGTCTATATTCCACATCCAAGGTGATAAGCAGAACTCCAGTGAGGCAGAAGCTTCATCCACTCTTTCAGCCATGCACCCGAGAAGTGCAGCTCTGCCAGACTAGCTTTAGAGAGGTGTGTGAACCCTGGGTGTGCTTCAGCAGAGCATGGACTTTGGGTCAACTGGGAGGGCACAGCTCCAGCAAGCAATGCACAGGATGCTGCATGATCTGACTGTAACTGTGTCTGTCCATTTTGTTAATTAGTGGCAAGCCTCTTTGGGAAAGACAATTTGGTTTGAGTCACGTTTATATTAGTAGTAATAGTCTTTTTCTTAACTGTTGTCAAAAAAACTAAGAGGTGTAATAAATCAACCTCACTCTACTGGTGCAACTGGATTTAGGAAACTGCTGAGAAAGACAGTGACACAGCAGGTAGTTTGGTATGGAAATTGCTAAGAAAGCAAAAAAGCAGGATGTCATTCCCTTCAGTGAGTGTAGCTCGCTTATACCAAATCCATAGATTAGGGGGGTAGAAAGTTTTTCTAAGATCCTGTTTAAAAGCAGTCATGATTTATCATCAATAAAAAACCAATCCTTAAAAAAAAACACCCACCAAACCCAGTTCCCACCATGGACACTATTTTTGCTTTCACTAGAGATGGCTGAAAAATATTATCTGTTGTATTTATTCTTGTTGGCACAATCTTGGAATTTCTCATTTTCTGGAAAAGAGTTAACTTTTTGAAGTCTGATTTTACCAGAAAGTTGAAATGATTTGAGGAAAGGTCATGAAAACCTTCTTATTTTTCTGGATCACTTCAGATTTGACTCTTTAACTTAGAAAGGTATACAGTGCAGGTTCAACCAGTTTTTGAATAGGAAGAGGCTGTCTGGAAAAGTTTGAGGAATATGCAAATCAGTAATTTGTGGTGAGTGCAGTGAGCTGAATTTGCACTTATTTTTTTCCTGGAAAAGAAAGGTACCACCTTCAAGAAAGATGGAACTTGGCTAGTGTCTCTGCACAGACATAGTAAGCAAAGGGGTTGGACCACCAGCACCAATGGAAGAAGATTCCTAAATCCTGGTTTTCACCCTCAGTTGAGATTTCCCAGATGCTTCTCCTGGTCCTTCTGCCCCTGCTGGGGCAAATGGTACTCTTGCAGAGAGCAGTATAGATGAATCCTCTTTGTGTTGGTCACTGTTGCCTTTCATTAACCTACTGCACCAATTTCCTCTCAAGTACCTTTCCTTTGGGGTGTGGTTTTCAGAAGAGCAGCAGCAGTTGGTGTAATAAACTCCTTCTCCCCTTGGCCCGCTGCATTAGGTTGCTACACCTGAGGAAGCAGTTCATATGTTTTAAGGCTAGAGGGGACCATTACAATAATTTTACTTGCCATGCGCTAGAACAGAGTACATAATTCAGAAGTATATCTGGTCTTGACTTAAAGCCTTTACGTGCTGGAGATTCGATGGCTTCCTCTGATTATTTGTTTATTATACTTCCACCTTGAAAACTGGCACTAGGTTTACAGCTTGTATTTCTCTAGTCTACAAATTCCTGATTCTGAGTCTTGCTATGGCTTAGTTTACTGAAGTCAAAGAGCCCTCTAATACCAAAATCTTCTACTCATAAGACTTACATAGGTAATTCCTATGGACCTCTCCGCTCCCAGCCACAAGTGGTAACATCAACAACAGTCACAACTCCTTTTTTCTCCTAGAAGAAGACATCATGAGCTGCAAGATCTTTTCCTCAGTCTCCGTCTACAAAAGCAGCCTCCATCTTTTAATCAAGAGCTCCTTATTTTTCTTCTCTTTGCATCTGAACTATGCAATTAGATTTAAATATGTAGATGGCCGATTACATACTACCAACAGCAGACTCTGAGAGAAGTGAGAGAGACGGGCAACAGCCATTCAAAAACTCCTAGTAACTGGCTGTCGTTGTAAGAGTGATTGATGAGGGGATGTTAGACTGTATCCAAACGGTCATCTGCCATTTCCTTTCTACCCACCATAGTTCCCACACACACAAGGCCACAGTCTGCTTTGTTCTCCCTTCACCTTTCCTCCTCATTCACTGGAAAAATGATCCCTCAGAGAGCTTCCTTGTCCCAGACAGAAGTATCCGAAAAGCAAGAAGCATATCTGAGGAGGAGGATTTTTGTCTCTTTCCACTCCCTGAACTGGGTCCATCAGTAAGACTGGAAACTCCAGTTGTAAGAACATAAGATTTATGACTAAAGGTGAAAGGAGCTGAGTGGTCCCGAACCATTCCCAAAATCTTTGGGGTAAAGTCTTAGTGCAGTTGAGGACAATAAAAAAACCCTAATTATTTCTGTGATAAAAGGGTGTCATGCCCAGTCTATATATGTCTTTTTCATATGCAGAAGGGAATATTTTAAATACAAATTCTTTGTAACTTGCTTTCCAGGATAAAAAAGGAGACTAAAAGGGAAGAATACACTGGAATTGCCTTGGCTATTCTACAGTAACCTTTTGATCATTTAACTTTATGCACCTAACTTGGGTACATAAAATAGGAGGACAGTCTCCCTGTGCAGTCAGTGGAGAGGAAGACACCTGTAGAAGATGAATCAGAGCGTCCAAGATCTCAATTATTACTAGCTGGAGATGCTTATCTCCTCCCAGTGACTACAGAGGAAGCACAGGATGACGACATTTAACATGTCAGAGCATCAAGTAGAGGACTACAGGAAGTTGGGTTTCCATCCCTCTGAAGAAATCCCTTCACAGATATTTCTCCACATATGGGAGTTATTCTGCATAGTGTGACTACAGAAAGAATGTTGTATGACTTAGGTGAGGTGCTTCAGTGCTCAAATTATCCATTAAATGGAAAACACTGTCCTTTTCTAGAGCAGTTTTTATAAATCATACCAGAGTCAAGCACCATCAGGGTGCTATCTGTCCAGGTAGAAGATCAACTGTTCATTCCTGAAAGTTCTTTCAATACAATTTTGTTTGGTGAACTCAAGCTTTCAAGCAGTTTTTTTTAACTGCAGAGACTCTTACTCCTTTGCAGCTTCTTTCATCTTTTAGTTCGTCACTTTGTAGCTCTAATTCGTCGAGAAGGACAAGTAAACTTCCCGAGATAAATGAATACCACACATTCCATCAGGCTCATGTTCCACAGTCCTTTCAGTGCCTTAAACATATGATAGTTTCAAAGCTTTGACAGCTGGCTGGAAAAGAAGCCTCAAGGCTTACACTCCGTTTAGATATGTTACCAGCCCACTTCTCCACAGCTTGCAAAACAAGCTCCGGTGTCTGTGCTGCAGCTGTATTTACAAGAAATTCCACAGAGGTATGGGAAGGCAAAAGAAAATCTATCCTATCATTTGCAGGTTCCAAATTCAGCCAACAAGGAGGCATTCGTGCCTCTTAAACTCAGAAATTAACCATGCCATCACAGCAATGGCAGCTGAACCTTTTTTTCAGCCTACAAACCTTATGTAAGTTGGAATATGCTGATTTTGAGCATTCCTGGGGACATGGGCACAAGACGGATGAATCACCTCTGAGAGCTGGCATAATTCAAACCACCCTAGCCGGTGTCAGCAGTAGTCACTGAGCCGGAGGGACAGCCGAGCTCCTCGGTGAGGGGACAGGAGTCTGCACAGCAATTTTGCAGCGGTATGCAAGGCAAAGGAAGTTTCAGAGAGTTGTGCCTGCAATTCCTGCATGTCCGGTTGCCACAGCTATAAGGTTATGCCAGTAGCCTGCAGACACCCTAAAGACATAGGGGTGATTGAGGGCGCTGCATTGCACTGGAGTCCTTTGCTTGGAAGGTTATCTTTGCTAGCGACTGTGGACTGCATAACAGACTTCCTCTGGGTTGCATCGTGGTTTGATACAGCAAGAGTTAAAGCAATGTTCCCCTCTTCAAAACACAATCCTGCTTTTCCTCCTCCTGTGAGTAGTCCCACTGAGCCAGAGGAACTAGCTGGGCTTGTGGGTTACATGTATAGCAGCCTTTGAACTAAACTCTACCTTCAGTTACACCTCTGTGAACTGGAGTAAGTCTTGCACTTCGCTGAAACTAGCTGGGATGTTTCACTGCTGTAGTGGAGGAAAAACGACAGCTCTAGACCTTTTCACTCATTTTGAAGTTCCAAGAGCAATTTCCTAGTATAACGTCAAAGGGCCAAGTAAAACATGTGGTTATTACTGTAATCGTTTGGTCATTCTTGCTTCCTGAAGCCAAATCTATTTAGAAAAATAAATATTTCTGACCAGCTTTCTATAATAAGGCATTCGTTGATCAGAATTGAGCTACAGCTTTAAGTAATCCTGAAATTCAGAAGTCTAAGGAAGCTTACAAAGCATTTAACTGATTAACCGACCTTGTGGAAGCATGTTTTAATTTAAATTTAAAAAAAGGTAGCAAAACTTTTCTGCAAGAGAAGGGTACAGTTTTTCTTCCAATTAGGAGAAAAAGAAAATAACAAGCATTAGAAGACGGGCCCAAGAGGCAAAGGAGTCTGCTGTGAACATTGTGATTTTGCTTGTTTTCCCTAAAGCAAAGGATTTCAGTGTCATTTCTAAAATAAATACCTGTAAAAAAAAAAAAAGGCATCACAGAGGAAAAAGCATTAGCAATAATTTTGGCTGAGAAGAGCAGAAGAAACCTGTGAAGCAAGAAGCAAGAAACAACAGTTCGTGTAGAAACTTAGTTTTAATAAGATCAAGTTTTGCCCTGCCGTGTTTTGAAACTATCTGGAAGAGCCTGTTGCCTTCCACAGAGAACAAACACAGCTAAAATTACTAACGCAATGACTCTACTTAACAAACAACTTAATACCTGCAGACTTTCTAACTGGGTGTGGAGGTGTAATTTGCTCTTTTGGATCTTTCTGCTTGGACAGAAGCCAATGTAAACTCCCAAGCCAAGTCAGCCTGATTAAAAAACCATTTTCTGAAGCTCTCGGTTCCCATGAAAGCCTGATAGCTATTTAATATCTGGAGATTCAGATACAATTGAAACACTTCATTTGGAGGCTTTCTCTGAGTAAAGCCTGTAAAAGCAGAAGCACAAAGGTGCTTTCAAACACACAAATCCTTACACAGCACACTTTGGTTGTTCTAGGTTAATGAAAGGAAATATTTACAAATTGACGGTATCTGTTTATATGTATTAGATGAGCAAGCACAGACATGTGCGTTGAAAATGTGTTTTTTATATGAAGGCTTCATCGTGCTTCTAATATCTTTGCACATTAGGCGTTGTGGTTTATAACTTTAACTGGAGAATATCTCTGCAATGAATTCCAGCCACTTTCACATTGTCACAAAAATATGGTGAATATTTTTTGGAGGCGCAGCAACCAGATGTAATGGTAAAACTATCTATTTATGACTAGGAGACCATGTGCTTTTCTGTTTACCTTTTTATAAAGCACCCTTGGACACCTTCAATCTGTGAACGCTGGGAAGGCTCCAAGGCTCTCATTGTGAAATTACATTGACTTTTTTTTCCTCTAGTACGGATTCATTTCCTCTCATCAAAATGTGTGATACACTTTCATCTGGCATGTAAAACAAGCAAAACTTTAAATTAATTTAAAAATTCAAGGATTTAAATTAATCATTGGAAAAGTTTTTTAGCAGCAGCTAGTTGGATGACCTTTCTTATCATTCAGCTAGATCTGAATGGTCTGTAAAGTATTTACGGCTTATCTAGTCATAACCTAGGTGAAAGCTCAGGGTAGAAGTTGGGAAAATAGACTTCTGAAAGAATTGTTCTTTAGAGAAAATGGAGTAAAAGGAGGAATAGAGATCCAGGATTCTTGCCTTCTTTGTGTCACAATCACCAGAAATAAGTGAATACAAGGATAGAAGACAGAGAAACTGCCATTGCAAGAAGGGTGCACAGGAAGGACTGCGTTCTAGAGATGGACCCTGCCGTGTCTGGGCATAGTCTAGTTTATACGCCCTGTTGCACTCAGGGCTCCTCTAAAAGTCTACCTTTATTTCAGAAACAGAAGGAAGTCACAGGCCTCATTTCCACTCAGTTTAACTTTTGCCCTTTGTTGTATAACTATTTTTTAAAACCTGACTATAATTATTATTTTTTACTCTGATTATTCAGTATTACAAATCAGTAGCACTTGCTATTATTTGAGGTAATGCCGCTCAGCCATTCCAGTTTTCTTTGCGATGATAGGAGTCCGACATGTTGTCTTCCCAGCTCAGTCTACAAGCACGTCGGGAGCGCAAAGCGGCCCAGGTGAAAACAAAACCACAGCTATAATACTGACGACAGTGCAACCGCACCAGAGATGAGCTAATTCTGCCTTGGCAGAGCTGGGGCCAGAGGCAATGCAGGGGATTTCTGAGAGCTGTGTTTTTGCCAGAGAGAACTGATAAAAATTTTTTTTTTGGAGTGAAATTCTAAAGAAGCTGCCTCAGGAACTCCCCAACACAAATAAAAGGCTGTCGGCGCATTTCATCTGTGTTAATATTGCAGATGTGATAGGAGCACAGAATACTCAAAAGCAACTATCCTGACTTTATGGAGGTTATATACACATTTGTACAGAGCTGTTTGTTGAAGTCTTCCTGGCTTATCTGTTAATGCAGGGAATGTTTTCTGCAGGAACTAAAAATAATGAGGGTGAATTGCAATACTAAAATTAAGCAGAAAAAAAGCCTTTTGAAGTATTGCCCCGTGGGACTAGCTTAGACTAGTTCGGTCAGGTTTGGGAAGCATTGGAAGACAGAGGATCTGAAAATGCGGAGAATCTCAGTTCTGACATGAGAGAAAAGGCACTTCACCCATCTCATCACTGACAGATGTAAGACTGAGCAAGGCAGAGACAAACCCTCTAAAGGATTTCGATATGGAACAAAAAAGTGTGACAAGCAGGTAAGCTAAGTATTATTCATGCTATTTCAACGTTTTTAAGACATTTTTTTCTCCTAAATGTTTTTTCTAGTTAAATAGTCTGTGCTTTATGGAGCCAGCTGAGTGCCTCTGAGAGAGTAGCACCCAGAAGAGGTGCAGGGAAGCCATAGGCCATCCTTGCCACCTGACCAAGACCCAGACACAAAAACATTGGTCTGGAGGTTTCTGCTCCAGGAACCTGGCAACCAGAGGCCTGTGCTACAGAGGAGAGAGAGAGTCCTGTTAGACTGGAAAATGTGCTCTGCATACCAGAAGATGGCTAAGGAAGAACTAAGAGCTAGTTTGCAAGATTTAGGTGTTGCCATTATTAAGGCATGATGCAAATTCTTTCTTCCAGGAGGAAGCGCTGGGGAACGTGCCCACATATTGCTTTACCTTCCCGTAGCTATTCCACCCTGCATTGGGTGGCTCACCCTGCTTATCCAAGTGGGAAAGGCTGGACTTGCCCTCTCTGAGAAGCCTGTTTTTTTCTTCCAAGGAACTATGGATGGAATAAAGCTTGCGTTCCTCTGGGGCCAGAGTGGGATTCCCCTTGGCTGTCCCAGGGACTATGCAAGAATGACCTGGACTTCTTCTTTGCTTTTTCTGGATTTAAGTCTAGTTAAATGGAAGGTTTATCTCATAATCTTTAAGCTTAATGGAACTTTTTTCCCCCTGATTTCAGTATGATCTCATGTGCTTGCTACAGAAGGCAGTTTAAAAAGAATTTGCTTAAGTAAAAATGGGTGATTCATGCCTCTGTATACATAGGGACAATGGTGGGTGAAACCCTTATCCCCTCCTTTTTCTGTAACCAGCCAGCATACATAGAAAGTAACTTCAGAGAATAAAGTAAAAAAAAAAAAAAAGTATTTGTAGGCTCCTACAGTTTTCACATTATGAAGGGGGCTTTGAAGTGGATAGAGAAGACAGTCCATCTATAACATGAGTCCTTTTACAGTGCCTGTGTTATGTAAAATGACCTTTGTGAAACAAAGAATCAGGCCAAAAGTGTTCAAAATTCACCATTTCTGGTATGTAATGCTTCTAATAATTCATGAAGTCCAGTAGCATGAAATGGTAAAAGGCATCTAAGGGAAAGGATGTTCTTTTAAAGTTTTACAGCTCAAGAGAAAAACACAGGAAATACTCAGTGCAAATCTACAACCAACTGCTGGCAAATAACTTACTCTCAGTTATAAATCTTAACAGCCATATGTGGCTCTACTGTTAAATTAACACTTATAATTGCACGGTCATGTTCTGGGTTTTTGCATGCATTGAAGGCTGTATATCGATTTGCTCATGATGCTGCCACCTTCAGGAATTAAGTTTTATGTAAATTTAAAGTAACTGTAGTTGTGAGATGAAATAACTCTAGCGGTAATCTAAGTTTATTTAATTTGCTAGGTATGTTAACCACTTAAGATCCACACTGGATTCCATGTTCATCTGATAGATCATCTCTGAATTTAGCCTTCATAGTCTAAGGCTAAGAAATTCGAAGGCAATCCAAGGCTGGTTCAGTTATTGTGTCAAGGGACTGGGTAAGGGTGTGCCATGTTAAGCAGATAGCAAAAAGCTATATGATTGTGTAAATTAAAGTAAATCAACTCGTCTTTTAAATTGCTCCCACTCTGTGTATATATTCCACCAGATGGATCAAAAGGGTTAGATGTTCAAATGTGCCTTGGAGGCACAGACTAGCAAAAAAGGTGTGGAACTGAAATGAGCAAAAGATATTTTTACCATCCCTTTGAACTATTAGAGATTTTCAAATGAATCCTGTACTGTACTGGAATGAAAAGGGGATCTTCCAGAGTTGTAAATGCCATTCATATCAGAACAGTTAACTATCATAGCCCCATAGTTAGTAGATTTTAATAGGATGTAAAATATAGTGATTTCAGTCCTTCCTTTGAATAATTAAAAACAAAGATTTGTCCCAAGGTCTTTCCTATTCCAAGAAAGTCACCTAACCAGCTGGCTATTTTAAACTCTGCCTTGCACAGACTCTTCTATTATATCTGTTTAAAATATGAGTGAATCTTACAAAAACTATGTTCACAGTATCACAAGGACCAATACTAATTTATGTGAACTTTTGGTGTCTGCAGTGTAGATGTCTACATCTGAGCCAGTCACATAGGTAACTTAGAGTTAGCTAATCACCATCTATAGTCAGTGGAAGTAGAGTAAATATGATCAGGTCAAAATTAGTCTGACTAAATGTAGGCATCTAGTTTTGGATGAGACATATCCATCAACTATTGGCCAGATCTCTGCTGACTATAAAAAAGCGTAAGCTCAGATGTTTGTTTTGGTGTAGTAAACATTCATTTAGTCAGATGAGTCTCACACAATTCCCCACATTAACTAAATTTCAGGGATTAGTTATGATACTTGCCTTGGGTGTTTGGGAACAAAGCTTAAATGTTTCCTTTACTAATTTTCTCACATCCTGCTAACCTATCGGACTTGGCCCACATTGTAAAAACAATTAAATATTTTTTGGTCAGCAAGCCTGATTCTGTTTGATCTGATTTTTTGTAGGATATAGCTTCAACTAGGTTTTGTAAGTGAGTATTGTCCCAATTCTTTTTCTGTCCTTTAAACCATGGTTGGACTCGATGATCCATGGTTGGACTCGATGATCCCAAGGGTCTCTTCCAACCTAGACAATTCTACGATTCTATGATTCTATGTTTCAGGTGAAATAAAAAAAATGCATAAATACATTTTATGACTTAATTTTCCCACAACTTTTCTCAAAAATTGAAAATTTCCTGCCTAAAACTGAATGTATGCCATAAAAAAAAGCTTGCATCTTATGAAAGGTATCTTTTCTTTTACCAGAAGTAGAATTTGTCCTTCCTTTCACTTTTTCAAGGTTTCGTGTAATGCAGTATTATGGCATCCATGTATCATATCTTTAAAGTTATCATAAGGTAAAAAAACATAAATATAATGGTAAAAAACGTAAATACCATAAATAATCATTATTATTCTTTGTTAACCAGTCCCTATCTTATGCTGTCCCTTTTCCAGATAATACAGTAAACAGAAATTTAATTATCTTATAGGAAGAAAAAACACCCCAACAACTTTCTAATATCCTTGTGTACCCTACAGATTTTATCTGCTTCTACCATCTGATGATCTCAGTTTTATAATTACATATAGGTACCTAAAATAAGGCTTTGCTTTGAACTGCTTGAAATGCAACATAAAAGAACTACACACTCCAAATGCAGTACTAACTTGGCTGGCTATAATATTGGAAGGTAGCATGCAGATTAATTATGGGACAGAGGGTTTCTGACTTGCCCAAGGCTATACCACAAACCCAAGAAAGCCCAGTTTAACCTCTTGCTCAAGCCAGAGGGATTCTTTCTAGTGACTTCAATAGGAATTGGCCTGGACCCAGAAAAGAAACAGAGGATGCTATCAGGCATCAACCGTTTTGTCTTGATAGGAACCTGAGACAAGTAAGGTTTTGGAGAGTTACTTTCAACAGCAAGGGAAAAGACTTGATGATGTAAATGCATGTTTGCAGCCTCACCCTCAAATACTCCCCCTTCTGAATCTGAAACAAATGAGTTGCAGTATAAGTTTTCAAATATTGCCCTTTCCTTTATCATTTGACCGCAACTTCTGTTGTGGCAGTACCACACCTCAGGTGTAACAGCATTGGTAGATTTTTTTGATGTGTGAATTTAAGAAAAAGAGTGTGAATGAAGGTGGAAAAGAGGAATTCAATCAGTTTTAAATCCTGTGGAATAATAACAATTTTCATTTTAGTGTCTTCTAATAGGAGGAAACATTTTGTAGTTACAGGGCAATGTTTTTGTCTTCTCCAAAACCAAGAGAAAATTTTGGTTGATTGCACTTTTCTAAGTCACTATATTTTGTACAAGAATTCATGGAAAGAGAAATAAATACAAATAAAGACAAATGACAAAGAATTCAGAAAAACTTACAATGACAAAGTTATGTGCATTTTTATAAATGCAATTTTTTTTTTCTGTTAAGAATCTGAATGTTGTGCTAAAAAGCTTCGATTTGAGTTAGCTCTTTGGTTTCACAATTACGTGCAATAATAATTATTTTGCTATGGGAAGGGCTAGTTTCTATGTCCAATAGAAAATCAAAGATACCTACAAGGTACTTTCCAATGTAGTGGGTTACCTCAACAACATGATTTCATCGTCCCAATATCATCACTGTATGCAAAACCTAATGTTTCAAAGGTTTGGTGAAATGCCATCTCCAGTCTATCATATTCAGAATATAATTTTTTTTTTTCTTTTAGTTCTTTACTTCTGCCTTTGCAAGAAAAGCGGTAATCACATTCCCTATAAATAAAAACATTAGAATGAAGAATAAAGAATTTTGTTAGGGGAGATTTCTCTTTTTACAGCAGTTTAGGTTTAAGGCAGAGATAATTGCAGTCTTAATTGAAATGTCTGCTTTATTCAAAGTGTGAAGCAGTATTCATTCTTGCATCCACTAAACATGCAAACAAACAAACAAACAAAACCAACAGACAAAAACCCCAGCTGTGTTTCTTGCATTTTTGTTTTCTGGCTGCAACACACCTCTCAGGAAGTTAACAAAATGCATTCAGTCTTAATATAAATCAGCAACTATGCCTGGTAAGTTAAAACAATCCAAAATTTACAACTTGATATCACACAGAAGTGCAATGGGACTTTAAGTTTCTGGAGCTCAGAAAGCATGTGGATGAGCTGCAGTTTGACAAACATCTGATAACAGAGGAATGTGGGGACTGGTTTTGCCCCTTTGAAAAAATGAGTGGTGAGTTCACAAAATAATGAATGAACCTGTTTTCCAGTAGGGAGAAGATAACTTATTATGAACAGGCAATTGAAATATAGGCAGAATGAGACAGTTAACACTGAAAGTAAGTCTTCTTAGAAAGGGCACTATAAGTAAGTCTTTTATATGCATTTCAGATCAGTTTTCAGATATATAAAGGTATTGACTGAGTGTAAGTCTACCAAATAATAAAATACTTCTTTTCTCTAATAAAAATTTACTGTTATGTGTTTAGAGGTCGAAGCCCAGGGCCCAGGAATTCCCATCTTTTATTCTGTCCCCTGACATCACTACTTCTGCAATGGAAGAAGAGTGGTAAGACACACACCACTTCCCAGCATCTTTTTTTTTTCCTCTGGTCCATTTTTCCACAAATGCACCTTATGACTATTTAAAAATCCAAGCACTCAAGTAATTACTGTTTCTGCAATGCTTTAGACTTCCCCAAAACCAGACTTGCAATTTATGGTATCCTGTAACTAATATAGAACTTCACTATTTGGCAGCCATGAAATCCTTGTGGGACTTCACACAGGGCCTGTTCAAGGCTCTTTGGAAGTACATGCTTAATTTCTGGAGTGGGGGTGGCTGAGCGAGGCACAAGGGAAGCAAAAGGGATTACCACTAGGAGGCTGTTTCTGTTTCAGGGGTGACTAGCAGTGCTCTTGGAGAGCTCTGCCTCTCTGGGAGTTAGGGAGGAATGGGAGAGATGGTTCAGGAGAGTGAAAGTAAGGAAAGGTAGGCACAATTCCAAGTTGAGGGGCTGGGAGGTGCTCATAGATGTTTCATTGGAGCACATCTCTTATGAAGACAGGCTGAGAAGGTTGGGCCTGTTCAGCCTGGAGAAGGTTCCAAGGGCACCTTGTAGGAGCGTATGGGAAAGATGGAGAAGGACACTATCAGCAGTAATAGGACAGGGGTAATGGTTTTAAATTGAAAGAGGGAAGATTTAGATTAGAAATTCCTTATTCTGATGGTGATGAGACACTAGAACAGGTTGCCCAGGGAGGTCGTGGATGCCCCATTTCTGGAAGTGTTCAAGGCCAGGCTGAATGGGGCTTTGAGCAACCTGGTCTAGGGGGAGGTTTCCCTGCCTATGGCAGGGGGGTTGGAATTGCATGATCTTTAAGGTCCTTTCCAGCTCTCACCATTCTATGATTCTATAAATGGTACAGAAAAGTGTCGTCCTCTGTTTTGTCTCAGACCACCTTACCTCCCTGTAGAGATCCTCCCACAGATCCACTCACAGTTTTACTTATCCTGAAATTGCTTCCAACCTCTTCTGCTTTCTTTCTGCAGCAGCTTTGAAGAAGTTATGATGCCCTTCTAGGTCTTTCTTCTTTGGACTAAGGAATACAAGTTCTTTCAAACCGTTTTCATGGGCCAAGTTTCTCAGGTCTTTGATCAACCTTGTAGCTCTCTTTTAGGCATTTACACATGAAATAAGCCTTATCGGAGATTAGGAGGTCAAAAAGTTGGGTTGTATGTTTTACGAACAGTGCTTCTGTTTATATATCAGGGTTATCAGGATGATAATAATTTTGTTGTTCCTATAGCCTGTTTTTCTGCAGCAGTTGAAAACCTTGGATCCAATTCAGCTAAGTATTTTTATACAGAAGCGGTATATTTTTGACATAATCCACTGAAGAGGAGAGAAGTAAAAGACAGTATTTCTCATTTGTTTCAGTAGTCAGTCTGGCCCAAACCACAACATTCACACAGGAGGAATTACTTCCTCTTTTAAAATTTAAAATCTTCATGTACTGCTGAAAATGTTAAATGTAAGCTTTCTGTTGTCACATAGTTCATTCCCATAGATAAAATTTCTAAAAACCGTACGTGTATTTTGTGTTTCCATGTGTTGATGTGGGTTGAATGGAGTGCTTGAGTATGAGGAAATCATGTTGATAAATCGCTACTAGCATTTCTACATCAACATAACTGTTGCAGCTTGGTTTTCGTAGCATTCCACTAACCCAGATCAGAGCATTCCTTGCTCTTTTCAGTACCTATTAGCCTTGTTTAGGAGTACAACACATCTGCACACCTATGAAAAAAAAAAGAAGGAAAGGAAAGCCTAAACTGATAAGAAAGCTTTTGGTGTCTATAGTTTTCAGAAGATGGAATGCATTTGCTGTTTAATGTTCATTTACAGAAGATAGTTCTCATCTGGCTTTTTGCAAAAAGAAAGATAAGCAAAGGTGGGAAAAAATTGGCTGGAGGTAGATTTTGTTTCCTAAATCATTCCTCCTGGATTTCATTTAACTGCAGAAAGGACAACTGAGTGTTTCAGATCTGAGTTAGACTATACATGATCTTTGAGGGAATGGTTATCATGAAAGTGATAAACACACCAGGAAAACATAAACAGTGAAAAGGACAAGTTGTCTTCTTCAGGTTTGATGTGGTTTGATATGGTGTAGATATGGTAAATTGTGAAGAAATGTATCAACGCACTCTGGAGAACTTCAGAGTTGTACAGGACCTTATGATACACACACTTAAAACAGAGAACAAGACACAGCCTGTTGCTTAGCTTTGACTGAATAACACAGTCCAGGAAAACACCAGAAAAATAGTCTTGACAAGTTACTCTGCTTAATTGGCATGCAATCCAATGTGTTTCATCATGCATATTAATATTTTTGAAGAATAGTGAGTAGGCTTGTTTCTCAGTTCACTTCGTTACTATCAATGCTATCAAGAGCTGTTCCAAAAAAAATCAACAGTATTATGTAGATGCAAAAATGTGCAATCGATTAGGAAACAAGGGCCACTGTGCTTACCGTTGTTCACAGAAGGTGCAATTAAGTAGTTTCTCTCTACTCCATTACTCTCTCTACATCTTTCCTTGTACAGTCATTTATAAAGCGAGAAGTAGCAATTATATATTTCATATTACAAGTGTTTATAACTATAATTATTTTCTGCACACTTTCCACAGGAAAAGATGACTACCTACGCTACACTGCTTGCTTCTGAAGGTCGTTTTGACTGAGTAAAGACTATAGCATTTGAGTGTCAATCAAAATATTTTGGAGGACTGTAAAGGGTGTTAAATTGTTCTGGAGACATCTTCCTTTTTATTCTTGAAAGCATTTCCTATCTGAAAGCCTACTGTGCCCAATGACATACAACATGATCATACTTATAAAGTAGGTGTGAAAGACAGTTCTCTTAGTTGGGCCAAAAATTTTTCATTATGCATTACGCTGAATAATGATACTAAAAGTAAGGACAAAAGTAGATAATGTTTCTCATATAAAATGTGTTATTGAAATCTTAGATGTAATCAACTCTTTTCTAAGAGTAATTTCTTGGTTGGAAATAAACTATCTTTTTGGACCATAACTAAATGAAATATTAAATTTATAATATAACACTTTAACAGTTTATTATCTCCTAAGAAAATATTCAAAGCAGCAGCCAGGGAGGTTTAGACTGGACATTGGGAAGCATTTCTTTACCAAAAGGGTGGTAGAACACTGGAACAGGCTTCCTAGGGAGGTGGTCAATGCCCCAAGCCTGTCAGTGTTTAAGAGACATTTGGACAATGTCCTTAATAACATGCTTTAATTTTTGGTCAGCCCTGATTTGTTCAGACTAGATGGTCATTGTAGATCCCTTTCAACTGAACTAGTCTATTTTGTTCTGTTCTGTTCTGTTCTATTCTATTCTAAAGATCAGTCATTCCTTGAGAGGCTTCTTCCTTAATCATGTTTGTGCCATCAGCCATTTTTGGCTTTAGTTTGTAGAGAATGTGCTGTCACACTTGGAGAAAAACCTTTTGTTTATTAATATGACTGGAATTGTAAGAGAGAGAACAATGAGCCTCAAAACTGTCCCAGGAGACTCAGCTGAGAAAAAACTTCCTTAAAGGCTGACAAAGAGCAATCAAGCAACAGATAAGGACTGAAATACCATTGGGTGGTAAGCAGACAAACACTAAAATCAATTTTTGACAAACATGTTTATCTTTTCGATACCTGGTAAGAAGCAATTATTAAACATAAAAGAAAGTGACAGATTTTCTGCAGGAAATGCAGGCCCAATTAATTGTTTTCAAGTTTTTGTATAAGTACGTTGACTGCTAATCTCTCATACAACAAAAAAATTGTTTTGAAATCGTGCTATAGATAAACAAAGAAATATCCACTCTAAATGATCAGATATAAATATTTACTATAGCATAAAACAGTTTATGAAGTAGTGAAATGGCTGCACAAAGGACTGCAACTGTGAGCTTGTTTCTATGTTCATTACTTATTGAGTAGCAGAATGAGAAGAAATTATTTTGTCAGGTGTTTTTATTACCAATAGTAAATTTAAGTTACATTCCATTTTCTTTGGAGGAAGAAAACACAGAGAATTTGATGGGCATCAGATATATTGAGAAAACAGATCACACTTGTAAACTACACGAACAATCCAAAATGCTGTAAAAAAGTTACAGTATTATAATTTTTGCATTTATGGAAACACTGAATTTTCATTTGCTGGCTGAAGGGATATGATCTTTTTGTTATCTGTATCATTCATTCTTTCAAAAATAACCATATTGCTTATTATTCATGTGGACTTTAATTTTTACCAAAGCTGGTATCATACTGAGAAGAGAAGGACCCTGCTACCCGAGTCATTTTTGCTCTGATTTTTCCTTGTTCTCACTCCAGAGTATCTCACCCTCTGCACATTCGATGCAGAGCTGTAGTCTTCCGTCCTACCAGGACTATGCAACACCTCAGGTGACAGAGCAGCTAACAAATATTCAAAGCAGCAGCCAGGGAGGTTTAGACTGGACATTGGGAAGCATTTCTTTACCATAAGGGTGGTAGAACACTGGAACAGGCTTCCTAGGGAGGTGGTCAATGCCCCAAGCCTGTCAGTGTTTAAGAGACATTTGGACAATGTCCTTAATAACATGCTTTAATTTTTGGTCAGCCCTGATTTGTTCAGACTAGATGGTCATTGTAGATCCCTTTCAACTGAACTAGTCTATTCTGTTCTGTTCTGTTCTGTTCTATTCTATTCTAAAGATCAGTCATTCCTTGAGAGGCTTCTTCCTTAATCATGTTTGTGCCATCAGCCATTTTTGGCTTTAGTTTGTAGAGAATGTGCTGTCACACTTGGAGAAAAACCTTTTGTTTATTAATATGACTGGAACTGTAAGAGAGAGAACAATGAGCCTCAAAACTGTCCCAGGAGACTCAGCTGAGAAAAAACTTCCTTAAAGGCTGACAAAGAGCAATCAAGCAACAGATAAGGACTGAAATACCATTGGGTGGTAAGCAGACAAACACTAAAATCAATTTTTGACAAACATGTTTATCTTTTCGATACCTGGTAAGAAGCAATTATTAAACATAAAAGAAAGTGACAGATTTTCTGCAGGAAATGCAGGCCCAATTAATTGTTTTCAAGTTTTTGTATAAGTACGTTGACTGCTAATCTCTCATACAACAAAAAAATTGTTTTGAAATCGTGCTATAGATAAACAAAGAAATATCCACTCTAAATGATCAGATATAAATATTTACTATAGCATAAAACAGTTTATGAAGTAGTGAAATGGCTGCACAAAGGACTGCAACTGTGAGCTTGTTTCTATGTTCATTACTTATTGAGTAGCAGAATGAGAAGAAATTATTTTGTCAGGTGTTTTTATTACCAATAGTAAATTTAAGTTACATTCCATTTTCTTTGGAGGAAGAAAACACAGAGAATTTGATGGGCATCAGATATATTGAGAAAACAGATCACACTTGTAAACTACACGAACAATCCAAAATGCTGTAAAAAAGTTACAGTATTATAATTTTTGCATTTATGGAAACACTGAATTTTCATTTGCTGGCTGAAGGGATATGATCTTTTTGTTATCTGTATCATTCATTCTTTCAAAAATAACCATATTGCTTATTATTCATGTGGACTTTAATTTTTACCAAAGCTGGTATCATACTGAGAAGAGAAGGACCCTGCTACCCGAGTCATTTTTGCTCTGATTTTTCCTTGTTCTCACTCCAGAGTATCTCACCCTCTGCACATTCGATGCAGAGCTGTAGTCTTCCGTCCTACCAGGACTATGCAACACCTCAGGTGACAGAGCAGCTAACATGCCCCGAGCCCCACTCTGGCACCTCAGGTGAGCTAGAACAAGCCCAGCATTGCCAGAAGCTGACCATGGATCCAGGTTCTTCACCTAGTGTAAATATGGAGATTGAGTCTACCCTGAGGAATGGTGTGGGAGGGGTGTTAGTATATGTTCTACTTACATTATCAATCTTAAATAGCCCAATAAAATTGTGTTAACAACAAAGACCTTTTGTTTGCTTGACTATATAGAAACACTTCCCCAATAAATGATTCCTGTTCATGAAAAAAACTGCTTGGAAATTCTTCTGGAATAAATCATTCTTTCTCACTAATCAAATCAGAGTTTTTTTAAATGGTCATGTGATTACCAGTGCAGGAAACCTTTTACTTATAGTGATGGTTGTGGTTTTTATACTTATTCTGATATGTATTGCACGTGTGTTGCATATATGTTGTATATATCCAGACAAAATCCATACATGAAAGATGCATTTTGAAACAAATTAAAAAATATTTCTTATTTTACCTAACTTAGGTGACCAATGCACTGTGTTTACTGTCTGAAGGTGATAACCACATAAGGAAACAAAACATCGCACAGTCCTAAAATATTTCCCCCTTGGCAAGTTTGAACTGTTTTTAACACCACGGAGGTGAAACATGAGCCTCCTGTGAGTGTGAAGAATCCTGCGTCTGCAACAATCAGCACAGCCTGGAAATCTGCTCTCCCTCCTTCTGTAAAGAGGTAATCGCAGCATTAAGTGAGAATATATAAGGAAGAGCCGTGGAGTGTGGCCTAGCTAACCACAGCAAGTTAGGTAAAGTCTCATCTTTCTAAAGTGAATCTTGTTTCAGACTCTTACGGACAAACCAGATGGGATAAAGTAACAGCTTAACTGGTTTAACTAGTTCCATTCCATTTAGAGTGAAAGGTAAAGTTTACATGCAAAGCTTAATCTTCTTTTCCTGTATTTTCTCAGACCTATTATGCTCTGTAGTTTTTTGCCGGTTGTAGAATTACAAGCATCTCATGCTAAAATAAATACCATGACATTTTAAAAAGATAGGGCTGGGGACGTCTGCCCCACCTCTCTGCTGGCAGTCGCCTCCCCACAGCCGGGTCACAGAAGTGGATGTGAACCAGTTCCTCAAGCACGGCAGCTCGCAGCCCGGCGTGTTAACGTCAACCAATGTTGATGTTGGTTAATGCGCCCGACCGTGAATTACAGCAGCCGAACGCTGGTCTGGTCTTGCTGACTCTGTGAGAAATCTGAGGGGAGAAGAAATTTTTACTCCTTCTGTTATCTCATGCCTTATAGGACATGGAAGTTTCTCATCTTGATGATTCAAGGACTGGAGCATCTCCCTTATGAGGAGAGGCTGAGAGAGCTGGGACTCTTTAGTCTGGAGAAGAGAAGGCTGAGGGGAGACCTTATTAATGCCTACAAGTATCTCAAGGGCGGGCTGAGGAAGGAGGGAACCAGACTCTTTTCAGTAGTTGCCAGTGAGAGGACAAGGGGCAATGGGCACAAGTTGGAACATAAAGGGTTCCACTTGAATATGAGGAAGAACTTTTTCATGGTGAGGGTGACGGAGCCCTGGAACAGGCTGCCCAGGGAGGGTGTGGAGTCCCCTTCTTTGGAGATTTTCAAGACCCGCTTGGATGCAGTCCTGAGTAACATGCTCTGACAAGCTCTGGGCAATCCTGCTTCAGCAGGGGAGTTGGACTAGATGATCTCTATGGTCCCTTCCAACTCTAAAAATTCAGTGAAATTCAGTGAAATCTTTTCCCACCACATTTTTTTGCTGATAGGCACCATCATTCTCAAACGTGTAACTGAGTGGAAATTGCGTGCTGTCCCGGGTTCACGTTGGAGCATTTGCCATCCTAACACAGAATTTTATAGGATGAGGTTTATAGTGATTCTTGACCACACAAGTACAGAGTTCATGCTGGAGTCACAGCTTTTAGAAACCGTACTTAAGAAACAGGGAAGCACACTGCACCCCCAGCAGGAACAGAAGACCATGGAAAGAGCTGTGTGGTGTGATGGGAAATAAGGCCAAGAAGGAGAGCGGGCAACACTCCAACTCTGAGCAGTACATTGGACAAATCCTTCCAGCTTTGTTGCCGCCAGCCCTGTTGGTGAAATTTTTAGAGTGCTTGAAAATATGAATCCCAAACTGAAATCCTAACTGAAGAGAGTTTTAGCCCTGTAACAGTTTACCAAAAATGTTTTAAATGGGTATTAAAGAAACCGCGCACTGAATGTGTTACTTGGTATCTCCTCATAAGAGACAGCATGTAGCCGAGCAAAACCACATTCCCCTACTTTTCAAGTCTCTTAAAAGTTTTATTGGCCATTAAATGGTTGTTTTCTCAGCCTGAAGTTGAAACCACAGCACTATAAACATTATTAACAAACGCTATTTGTGGTTTTGACTGAAACCTCACTCAGCTGTGAGATTCGTTGGACTGTCTCAGAGAATCAGCCATGAGTCTGAGCACAAAAACAAGCCTGGGTGATGACAGAGTCCAAGTATCACACTGTGGGAGCTGAAAAGCTGTGCAGGCTTCTCCCTCGTGGAGAGAGGTGGAGGAATGCCCCCAACCTGGGGTGTCTCTGTTGCTCCAGTTGTCCCAGGCAAGTCCCACACCTGGGACTCAGTGGGGTGGAGCCATCACTGCTGATTAGAAGGTACAAGAAGAAGGGTTCACTGCTTATGTTTTTGCAAAGTCTTCTATTCAGAGCTTCCTGGTATCCATAGGATCAGAAAATCAGCGTTTTTTTTCTCCTTAGAAATGCACTTTTTGGGGTTTTTTTTTTTCTTGAGATACAAATGAACAAAACAATTGAATTAATTTTAAAATGTTTAATTTCAAAAATATGTCAGAATGTGTAAAAAATGTTACTCTTTGAATATGTCAATACTGAGAGCAAAAAAAAATTGAAGTGCCCTCATCTTGAATTTCTCTTTGGATGTGCAAGTTAATGTAACTTCTTCAACACTCCAAGAATATGAAAGAATTAGAATTCACAGGTACCTGCCTGATGATTTATCCACCAGTCAGATGGTTACCTCTTAGTGGTATCAACAGCATCCGTTCATTAAATCTGAATATTCATGTGAGGAGTGTGACTGAAGCAAGTTCAACAGCCCAGCCATACAAATACAGGTTGATGTTATTGAAGAACTACAGACAGCAAAAAGTTAGCACTCACAATAATGTATTTGGTTTATTTTATTAACCAAATAGACAATGGTCTAGTGAACTTTTCAGTTCAGTGGGTAAGGAGGCCAAGTTCCTAATAATTTTGTATGAGAATAATTTTTCTAATTGTCCTAGAGCTTTACTACATAGTTGGAATGAAATTCTTTCTTTTTATTTTTAATAAAAAAAAAATAATCAAAAGCCATTATTACTACACAGGATGCAGGAAGCAAAGTCGTATTTTTTGACAGTTTTCATAACCTTGGCCTTTCCCACGTGAATTTGCAAAATTTAATGAAAGAAGAAATCTACAACATTACGTATGAGGGTAGAAACTGTGTTTCAATTTTTCTAAATTAGACAGTCACAAATTCATTCATTTTGGATGTTACATTGGCATAAACAAGAGAAGAATGTGGCTAAAATCTTCAAAATGGCAAAAAAATAACCAATTAATTCTATATTATCATAATTCTTATTACATGTATAAGATAGATGGAGAAGTTCAGGGATTTGCCCAAGGCCACAGGAAGAGCTGGAAATGCATCAAGGATTAAAATGGAGGACAAACAGATTATCATTCAGTCCACAGCTCTTCTAGACTGTCCAGGAAAGACTGTATGCAGCCAGAGAATACATGAGAATACTTGACCTTCTCTTTTATTTCATAAAACCCATCTATAAAGATGGAATTATGTGTAAAAAAAATAGACACACGTGTCATAAATGATTAATTAGTTTTATTTTACAGTCTTTGATAAGTGTGCCTACTAAATAGGTCAGGTAAAGATTCTGCCCTGTCAGCACACTCGTTGCTGTACGTATTGTTCTGATGGCGTCAAGAAAGAATGTGTCATTGAGTTTCATCTTTTATGTGAAAGAAAGAAAAAATAACAAATCCTAAAAGTGATTAAACCAGAATGAACTATGAGGAAATATAATTGAATGGTGAGCCTTAACATCCATTGTTACCATATATATATGAGAAATATATAAATGAATACACGCATACATATATATATCTGTTGCAGTATGTATGCAAGAGCGAAGATTTTATCACCTGCAACATCAGGATAATGCATAAACTCTATAACGTGGTTCTAGCTGTATAAAAACAGATCAAAGATTCAGCCCAGGTGTGGCTCCGGAGTTTCATTGCTCAAGGCTAATTATTCACAAAAAGTCCCCACCCTAGAGAGTTGTCTAGCAGGTTTATCTTTTGGCTGGTAGACATTTTAGAGAAGACACTACCTAAGCTCAGCTATTTTGTATGACACGCTACAGCATCCAAACCGATTTCACAGATTTTATGAGAGCTTTGACGAAGTGCAGATTACACGTGAATGTAGTTTTGTCCCCCAGAAGCAGACAGGAGTTTCCAAGAGTTTCAGCTCATGCTGAGCTCTATTTAAAACCAATTTCAGTGAGCAGACAAAAGCACATGCCATAAAGACTGCTGAAACTTTTAACTTCATAAAGAGCAAACCTACTAAAACCACTTATTCTGAACATGATCAAAATGTGTGAAACATTACATTACACACAACAAAATAACTCAATTAAGATTACGCACACTATCATGATAGTTTAAAAAAATGACTGCTAGAGACCTTTTTTAAAGACAGCCTCTACTCTACTTGCTTAGGAGGCATCAACTGTGATCAAGACAGCTCCGGTTTGTCTCAAAAAAAGAGATTTATCACAGTCATCTGTCTTTGCCATAGCTTCAAGGAGGATTAGCAAAGAAAAACAATAGCACTTTTATAGAGACAATAACTGTGTCCTGGGTACCAAGTTAAAGTTAAAGAACCAGAGACAATCCTGTTTCTTGTTGCAGTCCTCTGAATCTGTTCAATGTTTTCTTCTGGATTTGTTTTTAATGGTACAGCTGGACCACTCAGGAGCCTTACAATTATCTTAGCAAAAACTCTATAGAAAACATTGACCTTATTTCTCAGTAATTGCAGCTCATTTATTAAAATGGTTACCAATATTTTATCAAAACAAACTACTTTTCCCTAACAGCTGAATTATGGGGACAATGGTTCTACCTGCTTCTATTCTATTTTGAGCTAGTTTTTTTTTCTCTTCTCTGCCCTGGTATTTCTATATCTACCTGTTAGAAATGTCTTGGTAGCACTGAAAAGTACCAGCATCTGTCACATACAGAGTTTTCAAGAGGTAAGGAAGCTTAGCAGTCAATTTGCATGAATATTTGACTTTAACAATAAAGCTGAGATTCTTACTTGTTAAAAATTCTGCTGGAAGACAATATAATTTCTATCTGACTCAGGAATGGGTAACAATTTCACACAAGAGGACATCTGAAGAACTTTTCATATCCCAATAACATTACAAACATCAACAAATCAATATAATACTTTTGTAAGGAAGATGTCATTAAGCATGTTTTGGGATGTAGATACTTTATTAGAGGAAAGAGAAAGATATATGAATGATTATGTGAGCTCTTACTGGGATCAGGAAGGCTGAGTTTTCAGTGCTGTGTTTAGCCCATTATACTACACTTGCCATAAAATATTGCATCCACTTATTAAGGGCTATCCCTTAAGAGAGTTATACTACACTTGCCATAAAATATTGCATCCACTTATTAAGGGCTATCCCTGCATAGAGAAAGGCTGACTGGGTCACTGGACAGGATGCTCTAGTGTGGCCACAGGCCACCAAACATTGGCTTCCTTTTTAAGGTTGGTAGACAAGTATCCTCTTTCCTTCTGTAAAAACAATATTTTAGTCAATTAACTTTATTAGGTGGTTATAACTCCTATGAATAGGTAAACTGAAACCATTTCTGTGTTTTGTGGCTTCACAGGACTCAGCCTTTCAGGAAGATAGAACCTGTGATGAAATACCAATGCATTTAATACTTCTGATACCAATGAGAAAGCTTTGTATGACTTTTTTAGCAGAGTAAAAAGTTGTAATAAGTTAAATAACACTTTTTCAGGAAATTCTGATTCCAGGTGTGATTCTCCTCTTTGCTTAGTTTGTTCATGGTCTTGGCTATTTAGATCAGATCAGGAGATCACAAAGATCCTTTACTTCATTTAAACTGATGAACTCAATCCTCCATTAGTTACCATCTATGAGCTGTGTAAATGGAAAAATATTGTATCACTGTATTTTGGACAACACTTTCTGTCACTTTCTGAAAAGACTAATGTATCTTTTCTTTTTTTTCGGTTCAACAGTACAAGAATTCTACAACAGTAGAAGAATTCAAATAATAATAATGTAAGTAGCTTAATCTTCCTGCTGTCTTTACATATGTATTTCTGTACACACTCTCCTCACTGTGTTACAGTTGGGCTTTCAGCAAGAGTAGAGTTTTCTTGTCCTATAGAAAACAATAAGTTCAAAAGAATTCTTCATGATGTCATCAGGACAACTTTTATAAGTGACAGCAGCTTGGAGGAGGAAGTAGAAGTTACCTGGAATCTGAGCGTGCGTGAGACTCTAACAAACACAGTCTTGGCACAGATGGAGAAATAATGTTATTTGAAATAAATAAGATCTTTAAATACTTTAAACACCTGATTGTGATATCATTTACTTGATTTTAAGTACTTGGGTCTTGCCTGCGATGTGAGAACTATGAGTGATGGGATGCTTAACATGGTAATAATTAGAGCAATCAGAAGGTCTCCTAGCAATGATGTAGACTGTTAATATGGATTTTGACGACCACCTGCAACCCCCAATGGGAAAAATGCAAAGTCTTGTGAAGAAAGTATATGGATAGTGGTCTGAAATTTGATCACAGACTATTAGTTATTTTATATTAAATATCAATACTTTTCTGTTCGGTAAAACCAAGTAACTGAAAAAACATGTATCGGAGTAGTCTGTCACTTGATGTCATACCATTAGTGAAGCCTTTTTTGCAATTACCTAATGGCAAAATGTTGGTTTAATGTGTAGCACATGCTATGTAAGGAAGTTAGATATAAGCTACGTGACTTTAGACTCAAATACATGTGGACTATTATAGATTGCATGCCTGGTAACTCCACTTAGATGGGTGGGGATTAAATAAATAGTGTTTATAATAGCTTATACATTATTTAGTGTAAATAACTCTAAATATACAGCATATAAAACAGCATAAAAAGATTACACAATTTGCTAGTGATGTTGTCCGCAGCACGTGTATCACTTCTTCCCCTGGGAAAAGGGAAAGGAGGGAAAGAGGCAGCAGAGAGCTCTCTCAGGGACACAGTGCCTCCTGAGGGTACCCAGAGGTGAGCTGGAGCTCACTGGCCATGCCTGGCTCATAGATCTGACCTGGAATGTTTGTAATGCCAGTATAGAAATAGCAGCAAGGAGCTGATGTGATGCATAAACATGTGAACATATGTAGTTCACCTGTGCACACATGGAACTGGAGACAGAAAATTAGAACGTGAGCAATTTTGTAGACTAAATGTGACTGGAGTTTTCTAATTTTCTTTCAAAGTTGTGTATTTTGGAGGGGAGAGGAGGGAAAAGAATCACTGCAGAAAGAGAAACTGGTTTATATGAACTTGCAGTCAGTTTTTTTCAGGAATTTTGCAAGTACTTAAGAATTTAAAGTTGCTAAATAAGAACGAGAACGTTAATTTTTTCATGAGCTTCTGCAGATGACACACCTTATTTTAACTGATTATTATACAAATCATGAACTACGAAGATAATTGCTTCCCTGGCCAAATGACAAAGGAATTCTTATTTCCAGTGTATGCCCTGTTGAATGCCGAAGGCATTGTACATGCTAAGGCTAATGCTTTTCTGTATAATAGGCACCTACTGATTAGTAGTTCTCAAGCTTAATTTGGTTATGGTATGATAAATTAGGGAGTGTCTTTCAAAGTAAAACTGACATAATGCTTTTTTTCCAGTGGAACTAAAATAAATCTGTCCTTCCAATATAGCACCTCCAGAAAAGTTAATTAGATTAGAATTAAAGCATCTTTTGCATTTCATGTTTTTGACAATTATAAAAGCTATCACATTCTTCTCATGTTGAAGTGTTGTGCCTGTCTAATTGTTTTCCAAAGTTACGTTAAGCAACACTACTACCAGGCTCACGTGCGGCTTCTTTGTATATATTTCTCCTCAGGGAAATTATGGGTTTTTTTCTTTAGATTCTACTAATGTTTTTATTTGTAAGAAGCCAAAGTAGACTGCCTTTAATGATTTGGCTTCAGTGTGGGATACACACATTTCTCTAGTTTGAACCCTAGCAAAGGGGAGGAAACTAAATGCATTTACCTGGGGGAGGTTTCTGAGATGATTGGTGCTGGAGTGTGACTGTGAAGGGAATAGACAATGATTATACTGGTGGTGTCTCACTGGTAACTGAAGGTGAGAGAAAGTCTGATATCTGCTGCTGGAATGAGGCTCTGTGTTTTGCAAAAAAGTTTGTAACAGAGAGAGAGGGAGGTGGTTTTATATCCCTTGGACCTATGTGACTGCCCAGCAATCAGCTAAGGCAGGAGAGCACTTCCTGGCTGTTATTTTGTCTGGCTACGTAGCTCTTCCTTATGCTTCGTAAAGATTGATGAAGTTTTGAGCCCCTGCCAAAAAAATACCTGTGTGACTCAAATCAGTATTTTCTTTGTAAAGATAAGCTATACAGCTTGAGAGCCTTTAACACTGAGGTTATGAGAAAGGACAAGGATTCTGGAACTGGGTCCAGCTTAATCTGGTGGGTTTGGGCAGTCCTATATCCCTAAATCTGCAGCAGGCAGGAGTCTGTGCTGGGCAGGTGACCACAGGAAGGCTCAGCCGAACAGATGCCCAGTGGATCCCCTAGGACCACGCACAGCAACTTGGTATAAAATGTTTTGAGATTAGTGGTTTTAAACCTGTTTACCTGCCCTAAATAAGCTCTGAATATCCTCGCTAAAGCATAAGGACAAAGAGCCAAATTGCTGCCAAAGATATGCAAAACGGATGCCAGAGCAAATACATGAAACATGCCAAAAATATTTGTGCAGGTAAACAAGGGGCTTTTTAGGCATCAAAGCAGTAGGAGGGAGAAACTTTACACCATCCTTTGTGGTATGTTTGCACTGTGCTGTTCATGTGGGACTAGTTACCAAAGATCAAGGGTCACATTTCAACAGCGGAAAAGAAGTGTATTCACACATCTGTATTACTCCCATTTAGCTAGAAGATAAACATAACTGTTACTTATGTATTTAATGATTCTCTCTTCATATTTGTGAAACCCCACAGTCACTACATGACAAGCTCCACCTTGAATTTAATATCCCATTAGGACAGTAAGGCTCATATGATGAGGAGAAGGTGACTCTTAAGTGTTCCTACCATTACTGGCCTAATATCATATGATTATCAGAATAAAATTAAGTCAGTATTTAAATCCATTTTATTCCTGTAATGGAGGTTGTAAATCATGACATATAACTAGCACATATGTCTATACATATTTCAGTGAGGCTTCTCTAAATGACAAGCATTGTCTCAGGGAAGATAACAAAGAATTATTTGGATTTCATTAATAACTATTTTTAGTTATTAATAAGTGAGTTATTAAAAGTATGAGTGAAAAAGAAGAGGGAAGGAAAGAGACAGGTGCCCAAGTGATAAAAACATGAAAAGGAGAATCCTTTTCTAGTTACAGAAGCACAAAGTGGTTGAGCTAGCAAGGGACCTCTGGAGATTGCCTAGTCCAATAATGCTCAGGCAGGGTCACTTACAGCACATTGCCTATGCAAAGTGGTTGAGCTAGCAAGGGACCTCTGGCGATTGCCTGGTCCAACAATGCTCAGGCAGGGTCACTTACACATTGCCTACTACCTAGACTTATGCTAGCTACTCTATCAAGAAAACATTCCCTAGTATTAGATCTACTATCTATTTATCTCTCTGTAAGATTGGTAGTGATAGGGAAATGTTAGGAAGGATTCATCATCTGCCCTTTCGAAGTTCACAGCAAATACCATTTGTCATCGTTTCTGGGTCAGTATTTTAAATATGAAAGTACCGTTACGAATGCTTAGAAAACTATCCAGATTTATCCATTAGGCAGTAAGACGCAGATTCTACTGCTGACTTTTGAAACTTTGCATGCAGCTGAAGACCAGAGGACATGCATAAAGAAGCCTGAGTAGCTGAGAGGCAGAAGGAGTCTGGATGTGATAGTCCCAGATGCCCACTGTCCCATTTTGGGTACAGCTGGCATGGGTGTGCAGCTGACCTGCAAGGTGACCCAGAAGTCCGTGCTGACTTGCTTCCACCCAAATCATCATGCTGATGTAGGTTGATTCCTTCACCCTTCACTTTGGGGCCCAAAGTTAATGGAAGCCATTAAAGAATTGCAGTGATTCAAGTATTCATTAGTGTTTGAAGACGGAATGGATGGATCAGGAAAGGTTGCAATGAAGAAGAATGGCAGGGACAATTTATTGTTTCAAACAAACAAAAAGCCTGTGTAGAAAACAAACAAACAAAACTTTGCAGCTCTATAGCACCTTGAAACCAAAGCTCTTTTCGTTGGAGAGACGTGAGTTGGATAATATGAGTTAGATGAATTTATCATTCTTGACAAATATAGAAATGAAACAGAAATCAAACCAGTCACATTTGACATTCAGACAAACGTAAAAAAAAACCAAACCCTACTCTTTTGTCATCAGTACTGCTTTATTCACAAGTAACAAATAATTGCTCAGTTTTTGCTTGCAAAGAAGCAAAGAAGCAAAAGAAGCAAAACCTTGCTTCTCAGCATTCTCCTTACACAGTGAAAATAGGACACCTTAAATGCCCATCATCTGCCATTAGAAATAATTATTTATGCTATTCGTTTAAAGTATTCTGTACCTAGAATACAGAACAATGAATTGATCCTTACAGAAGTCAATAACTTCTTTGTTTTATGTATCAGAATGTTCCACAAAACTGTTCAGCACAAGGATGCCGTATTGTTTAAAATCTTAAAAAAAAACCCGCGTAGAAGAGCATCTATATGATGTTGCTCAGTGTGTGTACTGATACCTGAAGTAGCAGCTGTGGTCATAATCATGTAATAGCACCATGAAGAAGCTCTAGGTAGGGTTTTGAAATTGCATAGCAGCTTTTCAGCTAATTAGTCTGAATACAACGTCACACTGATGCAGTTAGCAGTGCTAGCTCAGTACTAGTCCAGAGATTTCCGCTCCCTTGCACAGTACAGACTTCCCTGTAAGGTTATGTATGTCACATTATTTAGGTACTTTTATGAGTTTCCTGGTTGTACATACAATTTCATATGCCTCAAGCAGATTCACGTGGAATAAATGTAAAAATAGAGTTTGTGTAAAGCATCTGGAATACGTGCAAAGTAAATTGGTTAATTTTACATCTCTTTCTTGGTCTGAGAAAGTTTAAGTATTGGGGTGATAACCCCAGAGAATTCATATTTTGTACCTTTACCTTCTTCCCTCGGTGGAGGATGAGCTGGAAGGTGGAAGAAATAACAGAAAACAAATTTCCTGTTACTGTCCATGGTTTGAGCATGGGCAGGCTCAGCATGGTCTCTTGTGACTTGAAGTGAGACCCTAGACGTCAACTTTTTCTTTCCCATTTGGTTCCCTCACCAGAGGTGACCCTCAAGGGTCAGCAGGGTCTCAAGCTCCTGTAGCCAGCTTTGCTAGCCGTGCAATCTGTACCAAACCCACAAGGCTTTTAACATAAATGTAAGAGAGGTGAAGGATCAAGGTGCACTGGCTAGCTCCTGGCAGAGAGCACAGGGTTTTTCTCCGAGCTATGTTACCCCAACATCAGATGAGGAAGGACCCAATGTGCAGCTGGGCCCAAGGGGGAGTTGCCCCAGCAGTAATGGTTCCTTTGCTTTTTCCCCTTACCAGGGCTTTTAGGCACACAGCAACTGCCACAGCAGCATCACTTTGCTGTCAGTCGTCTTGTAGAGCAACCCTGGCAACTGAACTGCAGTCCAACCACAAAAGGGACATGCCTCACCACCCATGAAACAGAAAACCCAAGAGGAGGGATAGCATTTCCCAAAGTGACAGCACTGCATACCAGAGGTGGAGAAGTAAGTCATGAAAGGGATACTGACTATAAACTGTATTAGTATTTCCTTGATGCTGGCTTTTAAAGTGCTTTTCTCAGTAACCTACCTAATGTTCCAAATCCCCAGCAAACTCTACAGTGGGGCTTCTATCTGCTTCACCCTCTGAAAAATATTTTAACGGTGACGGCAATATAAAATAGTCAATTGGCTCGAGTTAGTCTTGAGCCAATAGTTTAAGAAAGACAAATCAGCCAAAGGTAGAAGGCCATACTAGGACCCAGCTGATGTGAATCTTCTTCTGGACCCTTCCAGTGGAGTCTGCATCTTGGACAGGTCACTTCACAGCTCTGTACCTTGGTTTCCCTCCCTGTAGAACGGGTTACAGACATTCCTACTCCATGAGCTGTTTCAAGGAGTTTCAGGAGACGGATACTATCTATGAACAGCCACAGTAAATAACCTCGTATTGAATTTAATGGCTGCCCATCAATCACCATCACAGTATTCAGTGTGACTAGTGCAGTAATATCTGTCTTTAAGGACTGCTTTCACTTTTCTTTCATGAACAATGCATCAACCTGGCATTTTTAACCATTCTTTCTTTGTTCAAAACAATTGCCCTCTTTATTTTGTCTGCTTGGATATAAAAATGAAATAATAAAAGAAAAACCCCAACCTGATCTAACAATAATTCATTTGGGGTCTGGGTACACACCAGTGAGAAAACACGCAGTATTTCTTGATGTTTATCACTACTGGGCCCTCTGCTTCTTTTCCAATAAAGCCCGCTAGGGCTGTGTCTGCACACCGCTTCTTTTGCTTATACTATTCTATGCCTATCTGCCCCTCCTATGTATACATTTATTACATAAATAGCAATGAGTTAGTGACACTCTGTGATCTACCCATGAGCTTTAATAGTGAGCTATTCAAGTTCAAAATTAACTTACTGATATTAGAAACAACAACAAAACTCTCCCAAAACCAGAAAACACAAACATTTAGCGAGTGCTTGACCTTGATGTGGTGGAAAAGCTCATGTGTTCCCATGGTCTGCAGCTACTCCAATAGCAGTGATGGTGCCAGCATGACACTGTGATCACTCAAGCTGGGCAGAGAAGGTCCAGAGCAAGTGATGTGCCACTGATCTTTCACTTTGCCCATAAAAAAATCCAGAAAACTCAAATAAGCCTTGGGAAGAACAAAAATGACAAGGTCATCTCATAAGGTTGTATAACCTTGACCATGCAAAAGCACTGACTGTTTTCAGTGTTCACATGTCTTCAAACAGGAGCTAGAAGGCTGTCCCATATGCTTCAAAGCCTTGTAAGAGATACAGTGTCTAGTAAAAGTTAGCAAATTTATTCTGTTAAACAACTGTGAAGAGACTACAAAGCATTAAATGGAAAGAGACATTTTAGAGGGTGTGCTGCTGTGCTATCAGTAGTTATTAACCATAAAGACACCAGCAAAATTATAAAAAGTGTGCTCTCTGCAGAGAAAAACATGAAATAAACATTACACCAATGAACATCCAATAATATTCCAAAATGATCTTGGACTGAAACCAGCAGCAGTGAATGGAAAAGAAGTGGTGTAAAAATGAGCTGTGCAGAATGAAAATGTTCAGGGTATAATTCATGGCAAAAGAATGAGATTAATTGCTATTGCTCCATTTAAAGATAATACTGGGACAAACACATTGTTTTCTCATAAATAAGTTCACAGGCATATATGGTTTTGACTATGAAGCAGAGTGGCCCAAGGGCAGCTGATTGCAAATTGGACTATTATCTGCAAGTCAGTGATGCCATTTCTTTAGCATATTGACCTCAACTATTCATTTTCACTTAATCTATTTTAATAATTTATTCTATTTTTTTAGTAAGTTTAGTGATTTCTCACTTCAGATTTTTTTTTTAATCATGGCCTTAATCCATTCTACTGTAAAAGAGGGTACCACTTTTCCATGTAAGAAACAAAGATGATCATTCTCTATGAAACGAATATGAAATTTATGTCTTAATAGTAATATCAAAATTCTGTTTGCTTTTCCTTTTTTTTTCCTTGCAGTGTGAATTTTTTGAAAAGTATCATCATGTTTTCCCCAACTTTGAAAAGCACTCTCTGGAAATCAGGTTTCATTCACAACAGAGGAAATATTAAAATAAACCCTCATCTAATTTTGTAATATACGTCCTTCTAAATATTTATATGTTTACATACATTCGGAAATATTCATTCTTCATAGAAATGCTGAGGAAAAATAAAAGATAGATGTTCTTTTATTTAAAATTAAATTGCTCAGTAATTTCAGAATAATGATTTTTTTCCCCCAAAATAGTAGTATTAGTAAAATCTATTTTTTTGAAGTGGACACAGTGTTGCTTATTTTGTAGCAACATATGTTATTTCTTTACAGTTATATTTATTTAGGGCACAAAAGAAGAAAAGGGTAGGTAGGACAAACATATTGAACACCCAGCATTTAGGACATATGAAAACTTACTGGGTTTTGTACTACATAGAGAGTATTATAAGCAAAAAATGTACAACATAATCTATATGATAGAAGGTAAACCATTTGGTAAGTATGTAGAATCTCATTTTTGTATGAGATCTTAAGAGAGAAATTAAAAACAAAGATTATTTCTGGCAGTGTATTTTGGGCTCTACAAGCATGAGACATTAGTTGCTTCCCAACTTACCTCCTCCTAGAACTCTTTCTGTGAAGGACAAATTTTATTCGACACTGGCAATAATCAAAAGTGCTTTAATCAAAATATTATTCTCAGATTTCTCTCCATGTGGCAATGAGCTTGAAATCCACCAAAATCATTTAGCTGGTCTGGCCTTTGCCACCTCAGTTGCATGCTCAAGGCACTGTTGGTTGTCTCTTATGTATCAATGAATATTTCTATCTGCTCCATCTTCTCTACTAAGTCATGGTGAACATTACCAGACTCTTTGCCTCCTGTTTGTTTAACAGTGCAAAAAGAACTCAAAAGGTAAAAAGATCCTAGCACAGAGTGAAAGCACTTTCCTACAATATTCTTCATCCACTGAGTTAGTTGTAGATTTTCTTCTGCATTTCTTCTTACCATTCCTTTATGGTCTTTTGCTCATTACTGATCCCTCTATAATTGTCACACAATCTTCTAACTGGTTCTGATATTTCACTATAAAAACTGAGTTTTTTCAATGTTTCTAATATACATGCGACTAGTATATTTTGTTGGGGTCTTTATGTCTCTCTCTTACCCACTCCTGGAATTCAGGAGTTAAAGCTTCATGGCTCCTGGGGAAAAGAGACAGGCAATTGCTCTCCTTTTGGGCTATCGTCAGGTCAGCTGGAGCAGCAATAGGAAATGCTCCAAGGAAAAGTCAGGGATCAGCCACTAGAGCTCTACCAGCCTCTGGAAAAGCTGATGGCCTTCCCCTGGCGCCCACGCAAAGCTGCTGCTGGCAGTGGTGCCTCCACCAGCACTGTGATTACTTGTCAGCCTACTGACCTAGACGGTTTCCTGTTTTGCCTAAGCCTAAAGCCATCCCTGGATCCACGGTTTGGCAAACAGTGGGAGGCGCAGGGATGACAAAAGCTCAGTGGCATTACAAGCAGTCCTCACATCAGACTTTTAGGTGCCGATGGGTCTTTGCTGCTGGTAACGTAAGGATGAAGGAATGCAGCTACCGTCAGTGGAGACACCAAGTGATGGAGAGGTGGAGAGGCTTTGGAGATCCTGTGTATATACCTACAGTGTCAATTATTTCCCTACATCCTATTCTGGCTGAAGCTGTAAGTAACTTGCCAGTGTATCTAGGATGCAATTTTCTTTATCTAAAAATATTAATACCGAGCATGCTGCTTCCAGATTCAGCTGAATGAAAACTGATGATAAAAACATACTAAATAGTACTTAATATTTCTATATGTCTGAAAGTTATTGATGAATAATTGATCAACAGGCAGAAAGAGGAGAGGACAGATAATAAATTCTTCCTAAGGAATCCCATATTTCATATGACCAGAAAAAAGAAGTTTTACTGGCACTTCTGCTCAATTCTCACACACAGACTTGCTCTAGGTATCCAAATTAATAAAAGCCATTAGCTTGTTCTCCACCCGCTCACTCTAATAAACATCCAGTCCATACTTAGAAGCACTAATGAATTTCGGTGTCTTGTCCTTGCTTAGATGCATCCTGCAGGGCTCATAGAAATCACTGCAAAGACACACCTAGAACATAGGAAATCCACACTCAGCAATCCATCACATTGTTTCCTGGACTTCTTCACTCCCTTCCCTTCTACGCATACACCCACTTCTTCTATTTTCTATCAGGAGCAAAGTTGAGAAGAGATGAGACTACTTTCTAGATAAGACAGAGACAGGGAAAGGCAATTCATGTGATTTGGTCCAACTGAAATCTGCCCTTCAGGGTCAATTCCAAGTTTCAATGTAGACAAATCCATCCTTCTCATGGCATTTGTTACACTGTGCTCTGGAGGGCAAAAGGTTACAAAGGCATGCGTTTCCATATGTCCTGTTTATATGAATTGCTAAGGTCAGGCCTGAGTTCTTCCAGAGGTGTGGGAAGACCCACTGAAGGAATCTTGTCTCCAAAGGAAGCTCCCTAGGGTTTAGACAGTAATTTCAGAAGTCCTGGACAGTGTCTCAGCTGATACATGATCTGTAATCAGTGCAGGGTTTAGCTCCAGGGATAGGACACTTGATCATAAAGACACGATGGAATGGAAAACAAAAGAAGATGCAGAGATTTCACGTCACTTAGAAGTACTGGCTCACGCTGAGCTGGGCGATAGCCAACAAAACAACAACAGGGTGGCATTATTCTCATTGTCACCATCCTTCCCCTTCTCTTCTCTTGTTCACTGAGTTCCAGCAGGCCCAATAAGGTAACTCAAACAGCAGACGCAGTGTAGCTGTGCTATTGCTTTCTTTCCCCCCTATTGTTTAGCTGCACCATGGTTCAGTTTATACTGTAAGAACTCCTGCTGAGGTCTGTGTTTATCCAGCAGTTTGTGAAGCAGCGGCAACAGTGCAAGAACCTTGATAGCCACAGGGCATTGGAAATGGCTTAATAAAAATAAATGTTCATACGTAGGTCAATATTTTCATTGTATTCGGTCTACAGTGCTTCAAATCTAACAATATATGTGATGAAAATTTGCTTGCACTCCTGACATTGTCATTGGGGTTTGAGGAAAGTGTGGATATGGAAAGGCAAGTTATTAGGACAAGATCCAGCCCTGAGAAACTCTGAGATGGCTCTGTGAGGTCCTATTTGAGATCCCCAGAAGAGATTTCTTGGCACACAAACCACAGATTTGGAGGAGCAGTGGGTATTCTCCATTGACCAATAAACTTTAAATATGTTACATTGTCTTCTTTGGAACGGGGATACAAAGCTGAGCCTCCCAACTCCCAGCCTCGTGGGAAAACCAACAGGATCCTGGAGAGCTGTGCTTAACTTCTCTCCATGGACAGTTAATACTAAATAACCTTGGGCACTCCCATGAGTAGTGCAGAAATGAGGCAGGAGATTAATTTAAATGCATATGCCCCACAAATAGAGTAAGTACTACAGCCCAAGTACTACAGGCTGTTAGATTAAACTCTGTCTTCCTATGTTTTATGAGAAAGGACTGATTGAAGGATCTAACTCGAACGGGAGATTCAACTAGCAAATAGATGGTTTCTTAGTCCTCTTTACAGCCATAGATTTTCCACGAAGTTTCCCTCCTTAATACTGCTGAGTAGTCAGTTTATGTTGCACCCCAGTTTTTCAGGATCCTCACATAAGATCTTAGGCTTTGTACCTACATGCTACAGGAAGATTTGGCATTGAATTTAAGGACTATGTCATACATTGCTGGAGAAATGGCACCTTAGCACCCTTACACAGCTTATGTCACATGAGCATATTTCTCCTAGTGTTTAGGAGCTGTTTCTAACTCTGCTGAAGTCAGCTGCCGAACCCATACTAACTGCAGTGGTGCAGAATCAAGTCCCATCATCAAGTCCCATCATTGATGGAGCATGTCCTGAGGTGAGAAATACCTTCATGGAGACTATGAATAACAGAGGGCTCAGGGCCCATGTAGTCTTAAGGATTTAGCCAACACAGATCACAAAGTATAGAAAGAGCAAATGAACTTCACTCATCAAGTGCTCCTTTCTAATGAGAGGGCTAGTTGAGCCTCATTTGACTAAAGGCTTTATTACAGATTGTGCACTAGCTATATCAACCAGAAGGCAGAAAAGGTCTTCTACTTAGTTTCATATAAATTTCTGTGATCGCTGACTATAGGAATCTTTGCTGTTACCTCAAATAATCCCTTCTTGAAGAAGTAATAGAAGATTAAGACAGGTGATCATCAATCACTATAGTGTAATAGTTAGAGGAAAACAAAGAGGGGCACAATAAAGTTAAATATTTTATGGAGCAACATGTTAATTTTATAATTAAAAGGCATCATAAATCACTAACTCTTGATAAAAAGAATCAGTTTCCCACAGGCCAGCTTCACTGAACAGTTCAAAGGCCTGATCAGCTCTGTTTTACTTCCAGTAGACATTGCAGTGCTGTCGCCTCAGCTCTGACACAGAACAAGGATCTGTGAAAGTGGGAGCTATACTGCAGGCTACAGACCTTTGAAGAAGCTTTTTTATTGCCCTCACTTCAGCTCATCTCATATTCTTCTATCTTAGTGTTGGCACAGCTCATATTCCTCCTATTGGATGATCATAGCTGGACTGTGTGAAACATAATTTCAGCATTGAGCCCTATGTGGAGTATCAGTATGAGTATCAGTATATCATATAATTATTGCTGTGTTTCTGTGCTACAGATTTAATTGTAAATATCCTCATGGCCCTCATACAATACACAGCTGGGAAACTTCAAGAGATGATGTCTAGTCATTCACTAGATAAAACTGGATTGCAGTTAGCCCTTTCCTGGGTCACACAGCAGCAAACTGATTACAAGGAAAAGATGTGTGATTTCAACATGGTGTCTCCCATACATTCATTATCATTTGTTCATTCCTTAACCAGGAATTACAGTTTCGAAGGATTCATCCACAGCCTGTCCAGCCCTGTCAAGTCACATAGGGTGAGTAAAGGCTTGCTCACCCTTTTGGTGCCCCTCTTGGCCGGTCACCTGGTGGTGATGTCTCAGGTTTTGAAGCAAATCAAGGCAGCCTCTCTCTTTGTTGAGCCATGTGTCACATGCAGCTGGCAACTGTTATCAGCTCTCCCCTGGGAACCACCCTCTGTGTAGGTCCTGTCTTATCACAGGCTTTTCCAGCACGATGCCCATATCTTGCAAAATATGCTTGCAATACCTTCAGCAGCTCTTCTTACTTTAGTGTTATCTTCCTCTAAACAGATGCAACTTGTATGTGAGTTGAGAAGTAAACGTAATCCTGACTCCATTCAGTCAAATTTATGTCTATCTTGGAAGGCCAGACATGCCTGAGGAGTGTAGTGTGACTACTGAACTCTGTATAACACTAGCCCCATCCTCAAAGCGCAGAGGAAGAACGTAGTACTGTTTTTGCTGATTCAGTACAGAGTATTTTGCATTGTTTCCTCCCAAAGCAAAGTGGACTTGTCTGACAGGCACTTACCAATTCATTCCTAGCTTATATTTTTCAACAATTCTTTTCACTGCTAATCTTCCACATATGCATGGGTGGAGTACTCATGGCAAACCTGTTCAGCAAGAAAGAAACTACTGCATAGAAGATGTACAATCCTACATTACACATTTAAAAATCATAAGTGATGATGCATTCTGGAGTTTCAGAGTGATTTCAAGAGTAATTTTTCATTAAACCTTTATTTGAAGAAACTTTTTTTCATTGACTCTAGATATTTTTGAGGAAATGTCCCAATTTGGTAAAGTTTTCTCAGGCACAGCATACGGTCTCTTATACTGAGATTGTTGTGTCTGGTTAATTCACAGGTCTGAATAAGGAAATTCAAGCTTTTGTTACGTTGTTTAATTAATTTATTTCTTGCTGAATGCACACGTTGCAAGAAATATTTTAGTTGTCTCAGCAGTGTGACAAAAGACACAAATAATCCAAATTAGAAATTCATATGGTCAGACTTGTGAACCTGAAACATCTTTACATTGAGTTATTCAAATTTTCAGTCATAATGTTGAACTGACAACAGTTTTTCCAATTACTTTAATTTTCTAGGTAATGAATAGAAATAAATAAGTGCTCATTAACATACGTATTCACTTTGGACTCCCTGAATGATTTTTTAAGCTTATTGTGAAACTACAACTTAGGCAAAATTAAAAGGAAAATAGTAAAAAAAAAATAGTTTCCATAGCTTTAATTTTGCAAAACAGTCCAGTAATAAATCCAAGAAACACAATAAGGCCTAAAGTCGTTCTTCCTCTCTACTCTGCACTGGTGAGGCCACAACTGCAATACTGTGTCCAGTTTCTGGGCTCCCCAGTTCAAGAGAGACAGAGAACTATTAGAGAGTGTCCAACATAGGGCAACTAAGATGATTAAGGGATTGGAGCATCTCCCTTACGAGGCACAGCTCAAAGAGCTGCTGCTCTTTAGCCTGGAGAAAAAAAGGCTGAGGGGAGACCTTATCTATGTTTACAAGTACCTAAAGGGTGGGTTGAAGGATGATGGAGCGGGACTCTTTTCAGTGGTTTCCAGCAACAGGATGAGGGGCAACAGGCACAAGCTGGAACATAGGAAGTTCCATTCAAGTATAAGGAAAAACTTCTTTATGGGGAACTTGACAGAGCCCTGGAATAGGCTGCCCAGGGAGGTTGTGGAGTCCCCTTGATGCAGTTCTGAGTAATATGGTCTAGGCAATCCTGCTTTAGCAAGGGAGTTGGACTAGATGATCTCTTGAGGTCCCTTCCAACTCTGACAATTCCGTGATTCCGTAAAGTAAAAACAATCCTGTAAAATATAAGTGGCAATTGGTTTTATTCAAGAAAGACATGCCTATCATCTGGGTTGCATCAGAAGAAGCATGCCCGGAAGATCAAGTGAGGTGATTCTACCCCTCTACTCTGCTCTTGTGAGACTGCACCTGGAGTACTGTGTGCAGCTCTGGAGTTCTCAGCACATGGACCTATTGGAACAGGTCCAGTGGAGGGCCACAAAGGTGATCAGAGGGCTGGAGCACCTCTCCTATGAAGAGAGAGTTGGGGTTGTTCAGCCTAAGAGAAGGCTCTGGGGAGACCTTGTCACAGCCTTCCAGTACATGAAGGGGGCCTACAGGAGAGATGGGGAGGGACCCCTTTTCAGGGAGTGGAGTGATAGGGTGAGGAGTAATGGTTTTAAACTTAAAGAGGGGAGATTTAGGTTAGATACTAGGAAGAAATTCTTTCCTGTGAGGGTGGTGAGACACTGGAACAGGTTGCCCAGGGAAGTTGTGGATCCCCCATCCCTGGAAGTGTTCAAGACCAGGCTGGATGGGGCTTTGAGCAACCTGGTCTAGTGGGAGGTGTCCCTGCCCATGGCAGGGGAGTTGGAACTCGATGATCTTTAAGGTGCCTTCCAACCTGAACCAATCTATGATCTGTTGAAACTTCTCTGTACTGCTGAGTAAGTCATGTGGTATTATGATCAAGAATGAATGGACTAAATTGTTTAAAGTACTTTTAGTCAAATTTATGTCTATCTTGGAAGGCCAGACATGCCTGAGGAGTGTAGTGTGACTACTGAACTCTGTATAACACTAGCCCCATCCTCAAAGCGCAGAGGAAGAACGTAGTACTGTTTTTGCTGATTCAGTACAGAGTATTTTGCATTGTTTCCTCCCAAAGCAAAGTGGACTTGTCTGACAGGCACTTACCAATTCATTCCTAGCTTATATTTTTCAACAATTCTTTTCACTGCTAATCTTCCACATATGCATGGGTGGAGTACTCATGGCAAACCTGTTCAGCAAGAAAGAAACTACTGCATAGAAGATGTACAATCCTACATTACACATTTAAAAATCATAAGTGATGATGCATTCTGGAGTTTCAGAGTGATTTCAAGAGTAATTTTTCATTAAACCTTTATTTGAAGAAACTTTTTTTCATTGACTCTAGATATTTTTGAGGAAATGTCCCAATTTGGTAAAGTTTTCTCAGGCACAGCATACGGTCTCTTATACTGAGATTGTTGTGTCTGGTTAATTCACAGGTCTGAATAAGGAAATTCAAGCTTTTGTTACGTTGTTTAATTAATTTATTTCTTGCTGAATGCACACGTTGCAAGAAATATTTTAGTTGTCTCAGCAGTGTGACAAAAGACACAAATAATCCAAATTAGAAATTCATATGGTCAGACTTGTGAACCTGAAACATCTTTACATTGAGTTATTCAAATTTTCAGTCATAATGTTGAACTGACAACAGTTTTTCCAATTACTTTAATTTTCTAGGTAATGAATAGAAATAAATAAGTGCTCATTAACATACGTATTCACTTTGGACTCCCTGAATGATTTTTTAAGCTTATTGTGAAACTACAACTTAGGCAAAATTAAAAGGAAAATAGTAAAAAAAAAATAGTTTCCATAGCTTTAATTTTGCAAAACAGTCCAGTAATAAATCCAAGAAACACAATAAGGCCTAAAGTCGTTCTTCCTCTCTACTCTGCACTGGTGAGGCCACAACTGCAATACTGTGTCCAGTTTCTGGGCTCCCCAGTTCAAGAGAGACAGAGAACTATTAGAGAGTGTCCAACATAGGGCAACTAAGATGATTAAGGGATTGGAGCATCTCCCTTACGAGGCACAGCTCAAAGAGCTGCGGCTCTTTAGCCTGGAGAAAAAAAGGCTGAGGGGAGACCTTATCTATGTTTACAAGTACCTAAAGGGTGGGTTGAAGGATGATGGAGCGGGACTCTTTTCAGTGGTTTCCAGCAACAGGATGAGGGGCAACAGGCACAAGCTGGAACATAGGAAGTTCCATTCAAGTATAAGGAAAAACTTCTTTATGGGGAACTTGACAGAGCCCTGGAATAGGCTGCCCAGGGAGGTTGTGGAGTCCCCTTGATGCAGTTCTGAGTAATATGGTCTAGGCAATCCTGCTTTAGCAAGGGAGTTGGACTAGATGATCTCTTGAGGTCCCTTCCAACTCTGACAATTCCGTGATTCCGTAAAGTAAAAACAATCCTGTAAAATATAAGTGGCAATTGGTTTTATTCAAGAAAGACATGCCTATCATCTGGGTTGCATCAGAAGAAGCATGCCCGGAAGATCAAGTGAGGTGATTCTACCCCTCTACTCTGCTCTTGTGAGACTGCACCTGGAGTACTGTGTGCAGCTCTGGAGTTCTCAGCACATGGACCTATTGGAACAGGTCCAGTGGAGGGCCACAAAGGTGATCAGAGGGCTGGAGCACCTCTCCTATGAAGAGAGAGTTGGGGTTGTTCAGCCTAAGAGAAGGCTCTGGGGAGACCTTGTCACAGCCTTCCAGTACATGAAGGGGGCCTACAGGAGAGATGGGGAGGGACCCCTTTTCAGGGAGTGGAGTGATAGGGTGAGGAGTAATGGTTTTAAACTTAAAGAGGGGAGATTTAGGTTAGATACTAGGAAGAAATTCTTTCCTGTGAGGGTGGTGAGACACTGGAACAGGTTGCCCAGGGAAGTTGTGGATCCCCCATCCCTGGAAGTGTTCAAGACCAGGCTGGATGGGGCTTTGAGCAACCTGGTCTAGTGGGAGGTGTCCCTGCCCATGGCAGGGGAGTTGGAACTCGATGATCTTTAAGGTGCCTTCCAACCTGAACCAATCTATGATCTGTTGAAACTTCTCTGTACTGCTGAGTAAGTCATGTGGTATTATGATCAAGAATGAATGGACTAAATTGTTTAAAGTACTTTGTTTAGAATAACCTGATAAAATATTTAATTTCAAAAGAATATTGTAATTTATGGGAGAAATCTCTGTTCCTTAAAGAAAAAGCTGAAACAGAATTATAATTATAGCACTAAAAGAGGATAAACTATGCTGTAAGTTATAATTCTAAGAGAATTATAGCAAGTTAGATAAAAAAAGGGAGTCAAATTATCCCACCATAGACATATAGAAGGAGCTGATTAAGGCCAGTTTATCACCTGTCTACATTCCTAAATGACTTTTCAGATGTCTGGGATGAAAGTCCACTAAATAATTTTTTTAATGACTGCAGCAGAATATGAGAAAGGGACAGGGCTGGTGCTCTTTTCAGGGTGTGCTCTTTCCACGTTTATACCATACGACAAGGTCCTGGCTGGGCTATCACCAGAACATGGACACCTTTACAAAGCACTTGCACTGTTTGTTAGTACGTTGGGCTGCTCTGGTCTATTAACATGTATGACTCACTCGTGTTTATGCCCCTGTTTAATATATTTTATAATAAATTCTTTCATGAGCTGGAGTTGAACTGTTCTAGACAGCCTATATTAGCATGACTCATTATTATCTAAACATTCAAAGGTAGAACTGGATCTATGTTGTCTGGTTTCAGCATAGTCAAATTCAGCTTGGAAACTTATGCTTGCCTGGAGCTGTATCACTTAAAAACAAACTTGAATTTGCTATGCCAAGAGCAGTATTCATTAGTCAATCTTGAATTTCAAATCCTGACTTGTAATAGGAAATTGAGAGAATTAAATGTTTTAATAAATATAAACACTAAAATTATCTGAGAAATAGCTCTTCAGGTTATCAGGGTGCTGTTTTGTCCTACATAATGAATGTTCCATGCAGTCCTTATCCTCCCACCTCAGGAAAGGATATGGAAGACCTGTAGCAGATCCAGAGAACAGCAATAAAGATGATCAAAGGTATGAATGACTTCCATGGGAGGAGCAATTACACAGGCTAGGAAACCTCAACTTGGAAAACAGACAATTGAGGGGATATATGATAAAGTCATAAAAAATGGGGAGTGGCATGGGAAGGGTGAATAGGCATCACTTGTTCTTTGTCTTGAGCAGAAGTAGTGACATCAGACGAATCTAAAGGTGGTTAGTTCAAAACAAAATGAAGAGGGTTTTTCATTCAGCATGCATTAAAGCTAAGCACTACTTGTGAAAGGGTTTTGTGAAAGTTAAGATTTGCTCGGGTTGAAGAACAAACTGGAGGAGTTCACGGAAGAAAAATCTGTACAGTCACAAAATACACAGTGCTCATGAACTCCCCACGCTGCAAATAATCAGTCTGTTGCAATGCTTGGGAGAGGTATCACTGTTCGCTTGTCCTGTTTTTATAATTTTTCACTTGGTATCCTGCTTTGTCCATCATCTTGGTCTGATCCAGCACAGTTATCATCATGTTTTTTGTTTATTAACTACCATTGTGAATATTTATATAGTGCATCTGTACTTTTTGTGTACATACCCAGTAACTGTAAGCTTGTCTCTCATGATTAGTTCCCAAAGAACATTGCAAGAAATCTGTCAGAATATATATAAGCAATATGAATTAATATAGCATGATTTGCATCTAAAAATGAAAAAAAATATTAAATAGTAGTAGAAATATTTGTAGATTAAACATATTTTTAACAAGTCTTCCATTATGGTATAAAACATTTTAGAAATTTTAATACAGCTGTGAAAATACATACAGGATGATCTTTCACTGTCAGGGAAATTAGGTGCTAAAATATATTTTTGAAATTCATTACCTGCTTATAACAATGCACTTATCTATTTAAAACTGAAAGAAATGCACAAAGTATGTAATAAGGACTGGGAAGGCAGACAATTACAGGTTGAAGAATTTGACCTGTAATACAGGTAGTACTGTTAATTTTTATATGGACCTCTTTTACATTATTAGCCTGATTGAAAATCTAGTGAAATATACTTTGTAATTGAGCGGGGTCCAAATAATTAAATACGACAGTTACGTATGATTTATTCAACAATTTTGTGATAAAAAAATGGAAATTTGGGTATGCCATTGACAGACCTCAATGAAACACTGTATAAAGAAGTATTTATTTGGTTTTGGTGGATTCGCTTTATTTCTTATTTATACTTATTTCAAAAAGTAACAACCGGCTTCCCAGTATCTTTAGGTGCATTGTGTTAGGTTGCAATTTACCGGCTTGCATGCAGACTTGTACACCAGCAACTCTAATGATAGCATAAAACACAAAAATGGATCAAGGAATCTGAGATACAGGCGGCTTGCTTTGCTATTAGTACATGTATCCAACAATAGTTTTACTTTCTGATTTTAATCCTAGACTGAGTGACCTGTTCAACTCAGAAAATAACCTTTAATAATCAGCACAGAGTGATGGATTAATGCACAGTTCCACCTGACAGGGATATTTCACCCTCTGCAAAAAAGGAATGCTTAAATATAAAAATTCTAATTAACAACATTTTCTAATAAAATTCTTTTTTCTACATTACCTCACCATTTTCTGTGTTTAGTTGTCATGTCAAAATTGAAGGAAACAAAGAAATGGGCCAGGTGTAATACAGCACCTGGCCTTAAACTGTCAGGCAGAAAAAACTGCTGTCATCAAAATAAACCCCAGCAACAGAGCGATCTCTTATTTTGTGTGAAGTATATCGCCCTCAAAAAAAAAATAAAAAAATCTCCTTCTAAAAGTTGTAACATCAAAGCCTCTTTTTCAACCAACAAAGATGTTTCATTATTCTAAAATAGTCACGAATCAGAAGGTAAAAGTACTACTTTATGAGAAATCAGTGACTTTTGGGATAGTGGGAAAAGAGAAGGTGAAAGAATCATCTGAAGGCAGGATGGGCCTTGCTCTCTGTTGGGGAAGTTTGGTGGAAAAGAGTAAAAGACGTGGCCAGTAGCAGGTGGCATGAAGAGATGAAGTGATCAATTAGGAGACAGGTGATTAAGTGAGGCAGAACAAATGTGAGGAATGGGGGTGAAGGGAACCAGACCTGCAATCAGATGGATAATTTTGTTAGCACTGAAGGAGCCTGAGTTTAACATACTGTGGAAAAGAGAGCCATAAAATATTGCTGAGAGAAAGGCAAACAGCAACAACTACTCAAGAAGAGAACTTTGGAAAGTAGTGAAATATGTGACCAAACCTACCTGAAAGTTTGAAATGAGGAATAAATGTGGCTGATTATACATAACGCTAACACTGGTATGGAAACTGCCCCTCCATCTCAGATTCAGCTAAGAATGGGTAAAGAGAAAAGGAAGAGGTAAATTCAAAACAAAGTGCTAACAACTCGAAGACAAGCCAGATCATTGAATTTCTATTTAAGAAAGATCCCTGAAATAGCGCCAAACCATGGAAGCCAGAAGTGGGAAATCTTTGCCTCTGTCCTCTTCTGGTCACTTTGAGGCACCTAACAGTTGTCAGGCTTTTTGTCATTTCCATCACACAGCTGAAGACTGCAAGACTGCTACTCCAGGCCAGTCAAGTCTTCAGGGTGTAACACACCTACCAAGCCAGCCTCATTGAAATTAGAAACAACATTTTTTTCCTTTAGGAATCTCTGATTTCTGAAATTCACACCTCTATTTAACCTCACAGCCAGAAACCACATTTTTAGAGGAAAATAAAGTAGACAAATAAAAATTGGCTATATACCCCAAAATCTAATGTTAGCTCGGGAGACTGAAGTTCTTCAAGGACTGTCATGCCTCTCTCTGTGACAGCGACCTTCTAAGCAACACCTTCCCTCTCACCTACAAAGACTGTCTGCCTTTAAATATGACTATTTTATCTCTGGGGTCAAGGACATTTTTCTTGTAAAAAGCTTCAGTTATTTGTGAAGAAAATATTTAATATTAAGAATAAAAAGTCATTATTTTTTTTCTTCTTGTTTGTATTTCTTTATAAAGGTGTATTACAATGAATCAGTGTCCTATTACAAAAATATTCTAATTGCTGAGCATACACCGTTCCCACAAATTATAGCAGAAATCCTATGGTCTTTTAATATACACTTTAACTACCTCTTGTTATAGTAAGTAATAGGAGAGGTTTGTTACAGTAACTGAAGAAGATGAACCTGTGCATGTTCCACCCAAAGGTGTACTACTTTTCAATGAATTAAAGCAATGTAAACAAAGAAGGGATCAGTTTTCTGCAGTGTCACTGAGGTTGTAATTAAAGGACAGTGAACAACACATCTAATTATTAGGAGATGGGAACTTGATAACTTTGGTTAAAGGACATCTCTGACGTTTTGCTTACAACAACAAGGAACTGGACTCAATGACCCTGTAAAGGTGTTTTATAGCCTAATATTATGAAAGTCAACTCTGGGCTGATCATTTTATCGTCATTTAGTCAGACTGGAGACAATGAGGACAAAGATCTGTTTGAATGTGTCAGCCTTTTCAATGTCAAGCAGATATTAAATGCTTATTAAATACCTGGCACTCTGGCTCTTATGAATAGAATTCAATAGTTTTATCAGGCTACTTAAGCACTGAAAACAAATCACTATTATCCTCATTGTGCTCTCCTTTTACCACATTATTGTTCATTTCCAGGCCTACTAATACATTTTAGAAACAAAAGTTAGTAGTCAAGTTTGTATGATCTTAAATCCACATTTGTTATACATGGCAGGAGTACAACTGGTGCTCCTTTGGAGTGAGCCGATGGTCTGAAGCTAGTGTAGGATGGTTTACAAGTGTTTTAAAACTAAAACCACTGAAGTATGAAGCAATACAAGTATAATTCCTGATCAGGATAGGTCTCTGAGACATCATTACATAGTCTTGCAAGCCAATAAATATTCAAGCCAGCACAGCCTTGGATACATCATGGGATACACAAATTGAACATACGTGATTGACACTGGCCGGTGAATGAGTTTTGCAGAATGAGACTGTGTGAAGAAAGATAACATCACAAATATTGACAGAAGGAGAAAGGTTCTACATGAAGAGATGGTTGACTACAATTAATTTAAAAATCCTGCTGTGCTGAAGAAGGCTGGTAAAGTGTTTATGCTGAGTGACAAACTAGGCACAGTGCCATTCACTTCAGAGATGCCTGCCAATACATGCTAGCTGAAGAAATTGCTTTGATGGGGTGCATTTGCCTTCTGTAGTTTACTGGTGAACAGAGTCAATGTAATGAATAGAAAGAAATAGGCTCCAAAATTTTATTATCAACAAAGAAAAAACATTTTTTTTTTCCTAAACCATCATACGATCATCAGAGCTGAGAAGTTTGGTAGGCAGGGAGCCTGTCTCACCATGGAAGTTTTACATATACCTTTCCTTTTTTGTTTCTGTCTACACCAGTTAATCTGTATGAATTGACACTGAATGCTATTTGCGGCTATTAGCTCTCTATCTCTAGGAATTATCTGCACTATTTTAAAATGGCAAAAAAACCTTTCAGGCATGATATGCAAAATGAAAATCCTATTTAAACAATGGTATGGACCTTTTCCCACAGTTTGGTTAAGAATAACAACATGCAGTCTTTGGAATAAAAAAAAGAAAGAAAAGCCTATGACACTAATAAAATCACTGTTTGGAATAGATACTAGAGTTTGTCTGCTGACATTTGATTCTCATTAACATTATTGGTTTTTTGTATTACGGAAGCACCAATAATGCAGAAAATGCTATAACACCATAAAAAACCCCATGATACCTCCACTGAAAAGCTCTGGAACACATTGCTACACAAAGCAATGGTAACAAGACAGTCAGAGACAAATCTGTGGGGAGTTTCTTCAGAGTGTCATTTATTTCCTTTGGAAAACAGGCTTTTCATGGCTAACTTAACTAAGAGGGCATGAATGACAGTGACAGGGAACACGTGAAAAAATGTAGGTTTCAGAGAGTTTCTGGCTTTTGCTACTATTTGCTTTGAAAAGGGAAACTGTAAATGAATCAAGTTCCATCTTGTACAGAAGATAAGTCCCTTGAAGCGATTGCAAACAGTAGGAGGTGTTGACAAGAGATAGCTACACGAAGTGCCACTGGGAGAACTTGTATTGCTATTTGATTTGGACAGTGATAGGGAAATATCTCATTTCTTCATTATTATTCAGACTAATTCAGAATATTAGTACAGACCAAAAGTAATTGTTGCAATTGTTTAAAATAATCAAGCTCTGTTTTCTGATTATCCAAACTTTTTTGTCTTTATTACATGGGAAATTCAAGAAAAAGGTAACCCCTTATGTTGCAACATCTCACGTCTTACTGTGTAAATACATAAGCCAAATATCAGACACAACACGTGTAAATGACAGACATCTAATTTGTATTCAGTTATCACAATTATTTGCACAAATTGAATAATGTCACATACATATGTATAACCATTCAATGACCAATTTGTTTCCAGATTGAAGTGTGCATTTTACATATGCAACACCACATCTGAAGAATTTATTTTCCAGATATTTTCATGTTTTTGATCTCCAAGATAAGCATTTTCCTCTCAAAAAAAAACCCCAAACAGACCAAAAACCCTTCACAGGTACCTTTCCAAAGACAAACAGCTGTTGTTTTGTTCTGTCTGTATGTCACCTAAAGGAAAAACATCTTTGTGGTATCTTCTATCTTCTCTCTCAGTATAAAATACACATAATTAATGTATTTAAAACTGTAAATCCTCTTTCTTGCACTCTACAGTCATCAAATTCCAGACACATATGGTTTTCCTCTTACAGTGGAAGCAACGTGTAATTAGGCTATGCCCAGAGTAATTATTTTAAAGAATTTTAACTGATGACGGAAATTTTTTTTTTTTTTTTTTTGAAACCATCGTGTGTAGTAGAGTGTGCCAAAGTACTGCAGTAATACCGAGGATGTGAAAGAAACCACAGTAAACAAAAAAGAGGCACTGGGCAAAGTTGAAGCCAGTCTTTGGACAAAAGTCACGTTCCTGTCTCACAGTGGTGCTCTGGCCCCTGGCTGTGATCCAGGGAAAGGAGCCGAAGGGGGCGAGTGCTCCGGCCAAGGCCACGCCAACTCCCTGGCGAGTCATGGCGTCTCTCTCCAAGCAGGCGTGACATCTCCTACAAAATCAGACTTGGCCTCACCCTGCCTGAAAGCAACTCTCTGCCCAAGCTAGGAGTATCTAAGTTAACTTCTAAACTCAGTACCAAGCCCATTTTTAATTGGCAAGTTAATCGTGTGAAAATGCTGACTGAATGTCACTCCTAAGTACTAGCCTTTTAGTTAAGCACATTTGTAGGTGGGGCATATATAAGCATAAAAAGGCCTCAGGACAAGTTGGAAATTGGACTCTGGCAGTCGCATTGTCCCCAGATTATAGCTCACAGCAGATGTTCACCAAAGCTACATAAACTTTGCCAAACTCTGTATGATCTGGTAAATCCCATGAAGTATGAGCACTCTGCCTTTTAACAACAGCGGTAAAGCTTGGCTTTCCCTCTGTGTTGGCATGTTCAGTCTACCTTTGTTATTTTCATAAAGTTTTGCACATCTTTAAAGGATGGAACTGGGTGGCTTTAAAATCTGCATTAGAAGTAAGGATAAGAAGCTAAATTCTGAGTAATGTCAAGCTAAAATCTCAAGTGAAGTCAATAAAGCAAGTTCTCTTTGTCTTTATGTTTAGGTCATTAAAAGCTCTTTGAAGTCAATTGTGTTACAGTCCTCTAAAACAGTGTTATTGGCCCAATTCTAATTTAGAATCCAGTTTTATGACATTCCATTCATTTCCCTGAAGTTTGCTTCTCATTTGCAAAGTGAGATTAGAATCAAATCCAATGGGGTTTGCTGCAGAAGGTCAGATAAGACTGAAAAAGCATCTCCAGGCTTTTGTCTATGAAAACAAGTCTTATAAATCATGTTGGTTCTTGCAAAAGTATCACGAATGATTATTAAACAACAGTTGCATTGCCTTAGTTTTACTTGTTTGGTCTGTATCTTACAGCTTAAGTCCTCCAGAGACATCTAAGGCTATAAAAACAGCTGTATCAAATCAAACCACAGCTGGCCCAGTTCCCTCTCACTGATAGTGGCCAATAATGGATCCAGGGAAGTGTATATGAACAAGGCAGGTATACAGTGGCACGTTCCTAGTGAACTCATACAGCCTACAGCAATCTTGTGCAGCAATTTCCTGAGGAAAAACGTGACATGCTTGTTTCTTACAGCAGAGTGCAAATCAAGAGTAATTGCATTGAAATTTTGTGGAGTTATAAGGGTATAAAACCAACAACGGTAAGTGTATAGTTTTTTTTTTTTCTGTAGGCCCAGGCAAACCACTTGATTTAAATATCTTCCTGTCCTTGTGAAGTTCAAATTATGTTTAAAAAGATGACATTTTTATTACAATACTTTCTTACTTTATGGTAGTAGTAGCACAATTAGAAAAATTAATACTTTTGAAAGATTAATTGCAATTATAGTGAAGTCTGTTTGCAGTTATTAAATTTGAATTCCATTTATTATTGATAAAAGAAATAGCATGTAAATATCTTTAGTATCAGTACTCTTTGTGTCCCAATCATAACTTCTACTGCAAAATTTAAAACTTGTTTTTTTCTTTCAAATAGGTACTCTGAAAAAGAGTTTTAGACACACCTGTTATTCACTAAGATCCATGATCATTTACCATCCATATAGTGCCCCAGGTGCAGAGTCTGTATATTGTGCTTTACAAATACAAATTTAAACAAGGTTCCCGCCCTGAGAAATTTGCAGCCTATTTTGAACAACCACAACACTAACAATTTAGGGATTAGGCACAGGAATAAATGCGAAGAGACAGAGGAGGTCAAAAAGGTGAACTGAAGGAGGTGGGATTTAATAGGAGATTTAAAGATCACTTGGCTCACAGGTAGAGCAAACTTGTTTGAAGCAGAAATACTGTTATACAAAACTAATTCAAAATCTTATTTTGAAAGAATTTTGAATTATGAATGTTTGAGAGGTCTGGGGAGGCCAGACCTATTGACCTTCACAAATAAGAGAAACGAGGAGTGATGTGCATATGAGCAGTTCCTATGTTTCTATAATTCTGTATCTAAAACCAATGATTTTCTGTGACCTAAATGTCTTTCATTTTTGCTTGCAACTGGACTGGCAAAGTAGTTCCTGAGTTTATAGCTTTTACCATGCTAAAAACTAGTAAAGATTGCACGATTACAGTTTTAATTTGCTCCAACCATTTCTGTTTACAGCCTGCAGGCCAAATTTGGGTAATTGCAGAGAAACCACACTTTTCCATCCCCTTCTCTCAGAAATGAAAGACTAAAATTGCAGAGCAGTCCTAAAACAGCTCTTTACTCAACAAGCGCGCAATGGGGCTTGCAAGTTCCCTAGCCTTTGTTGTAGCTGTATTTACTCTGTGAATTCATTCTCTGCCCCCACTTAGAAGAAGGTAGGCTGTGTCTGGTGGCCAGTAGGGCACACTGGGGAGTGTACGGAACACACCAAAGGCCACGTGGTGCTTCAGGTGTCATTGAGTTTTGTCAGAGAGGATCTGCTGAACAGCTCGGACAAGGGACTCTGCAAACCTGCACGTGCTCCCAAGGCCACCCAGATGCAGGCGGGACATGCACAGCCATGTGTTGTCTGCTGCAGCAGCTAGAACTTGTTCCTAAACATTTAAAGCTTATACAACATCTACAAATCACTTTTTCACCTCAAAATATCATGCTGACCACAATTCCTGCTTTTTATGTTACGATGTTTTCCTTTACAGTATTGTTTTCCAGTTTTCTTTTATAACCCCATATAATAAATCTATTAAAAAAAATCTAAACCTGTGATTATTTTTTTTTTTCTGGTTACAATCTCCTACCTTCTCAGGTAAACTGCAAGATACTTGCAGTAACAGCAATAAACACGTCAGGTGGGTCAGTGCCAAAAGCGTTGTGTAACATCGAAAAGAAAATATGTAGCTTCCTAGTTTGACAGTATCGTATCGCTTTTTAAAAATTTTTATTAGAAAACTAATTTTACATGATGAATGGAGTCATTTAGGTTAATTTTAAATGTGTACAGAGATATTAAGAAAGGAAATCCCTTAGTTCAGGGAAATGATGAAATATAATAAGCAATCCCCTTGAAATGTATTTTGTTGGAAACATATGAGAAGTGGAAAAAATGCATGCAGAAGCTCATACCTATCATGTTAATGAGTTACATTTACAAGCTGGGTGAAGAGTATGCTATGTTGAACAGTGCACTAGATTACAAGATACACTTGCAGTCTTTGCTTTTGATTTCTAGTATTGTTTTCTTTAAATACTTTGAAAGAAATACATTATGAAACAGCATAACTGTAAATCATGGACATCAATATAAAGCTTAACCCTTACAAAAAGCTGTCATGACTGAAAGGCAGTTAGTTTCAAGAAAGCAAGTAGGAACCTGCTAAATTAAGCATTTTAACACAGTTGTCTTCAAAAGGACATAGATGAAAAAGAAACAAAAAATAATTTATGAAAGCAGAAGAAGGAAAAAAAAAAGTAAAAACTACAAAGATGTTTTATAAATCGTGCTTCTCTGATGCCACTCAGACCACAGGCAGAAAGCTGGTATTTCAGTTAATAATTATAGAGATTTATTCTTTGTTATAGTTCTGTATTCATGTGAAAAACAAAACAACAAAGAAATAATTTAGGATGACCAACAGCACATCACTCAGTCTATATACTTCAGAGGATACACAAAGACACACATGAAATGTGTTTACTTCACACTGCAGCCAATGAAAGGAAGGGAATATAACCTAGTAAACATTTGCATTTCCCACAATATACCGCGTGTGTAGAAAAAAATGAATTATGGAGTGGAACTAATTTTTTTTTTTTTCTTTCAGATTTTCAAAGGAACTGTGTTGGTATTTCAAATCAGACCAGAAAAAAATAAAAAAAGGGTGAAAAGTGAAGAAGAAACGCTGAAAAAATACAGGATTCAATCGATGGCTCTGGAAACGAAGACAAACAAGCCCCACGTTGCCAAATGACAAGTAGAGTCTCTTCCCCTGAGCAAAACGAAACAAGCCAAGACAGCCCCAGAGCATAATCCTGTGAAGCTATGGAGCTGGCAGAGACAGTGCTTCAAACACAGGGCTAAGGAGGAGCAAGCACAGCTGCAGCATACGCCCCAGTTCTGAGAAGTGGCCTTAAACGTCCTTACTGCACTCTGACCCAGCCTGGCTCTCTCCCTTGAAAACCGAAGCCATTTCTGCAAGTCTGTAGTAGAGAAGCGAGAGCAAATGGACTAATAAATCACTCATTGACAAAGTAGCCATAAAAGCAGATAATCAAGCATTATCTATATTTAGTTTAACCACACGAGCTGTTTTTAAAACAGACTTAAATGGGCTCAAACTTATTTCCCATGTATGCAATTAGTAAAAAGGAAAAACCACCAATGGAAGCGTCACCTTCTCTGCTGAGCTCAGCTCCCACGCCAAGAAACACAGCGCTTGCCTGCACGTTCAGTTTCTCCCAGTCACTTTGTAACCCAGACTGACCTCTGATTTTATACTTATGTATAAATAATATGCTTCATGTGAACCAGCAAGAGATTCTCTTTTAATTACCCAAACGGACTGTTTCTTAGACAGTGGAAAGGCACCAAGTCTCCATAGTTGGGGCCCATCCCTACAGGCCTGAATAAGGCCTGCAAGGCCGGGCTCCCTCCGTAAAGCAAACAGCTGAACATGGTGAACCCCCACATTTCCAGGACTTTCCCATATACCCATGTTGCTCTCTGTTTTTCCCACACTGAGCCTTTGTTTTTTAACACACCCAGCAAGTAGGGAGAGAGAGATGCAGAGTTTCCGACACAGTGACCCAGGGAACAGGGATAATCGCTATAGGCAAAAGCCAGGAGATGGCATCACTTTCTGTCACCTCTTTTCTGGCTCACTAGAGGGGAGCCTGATTCCAGTCAAAACAAGGACCTCAGGGTGGACTTCCAGGGGAGCTGGGGGCACAAGGGGATAAGTTAGCAGGCGAACATAAAACCCTGCAAGCTGGGAAGAAGGAGAGGGACAGAGAGACGGCGGACTGTTGCTAGTGTTACACAAGGAAACCTGGAGATTTCAGTTACTGCTTTCTCCTGTGTACAGTTTTGTGACAATGTGGGAAAGCTGTGTTTAGGTTTGGGGATGACGTATGTTTCTGTAAATGTAAAATTTGAAAAGCAATCTGTACCTGGAACATTATGGCAATAACATAACATATATCAGAAACATTTTTAAGGAAAGTTGCCTTACTATGTCTTCTTAAGACTACCTATGAAACATATTGAACTTGTGACTCAGTCTGAAGTTTCAGTTAGCTTCAGACTTCACAAAGCCAAAGGAATAAAGGCGGTCCTTCATGTTTGATAGATGCGGAATTAGGACTATAAACTCTGGCATTGAAGCAGTAAGACAATGGGAAATAGAAACGAGCAAACATCTTAAAAGGAAATATTTAAACATTCTAGAAAATACTCCCTCACTTTCCTTTGAAAATGGCTAGGACCGTATGAATTAGAGGAAAACTCACCTGTTATTTTCAAACTATTGTACTTCAATGTGCATGAAATTTTAAAAAATTATTTCTATCTTAAAGAAGCTGTTGCCAGAAGGTATGTTTTCTTTCAAATAAGTTCTTTACATAGACTGTTTACCAGGTTGTTTACTTCCACTGATTAATGAGAAGTGACTTCATGGTTAGCAACTGGCAAATAAGATTGCTATTTAAATGGGAATTTCATGACAGTTTTTCCAAAGCATGATCTATCTTGATCTCATGCATATATTGTAAAAGGTTTGTAGTTGGTCCAAAATTGTTAGTCATAATTAACAGGAAAACATATAGGCAGTTCTATGTGAGTAGGTCTAGGCAGAAAAAAATTGCATTTGTGAGAGAAAAATAAAGTAATTCAGGAGTCACTGGTCCTGCTTTGTCTGTTGTTCTTTTAGTAAACATGTGAGAGCTTGCAGATCTAATATTTAAACCCGTACAGGAGTTTACAAATTATTTTTTTGGAACCTTGATATGAAATAAAAAGATCAAAAACTTTAAAGTATTAAACACAATTAGGACATACTACAACAGATTAATTTTCTCATGAATCTGAAACATCTGATAAAATATTTCTGGCATGTACGTACTACTATTACCATTTCAAAATCTGGTCTTGCAGAAGCAAGAGGCAAGGCAAGCTTCTGTACAGTGACTACGCCTACAATGAATAATCCAATTGCAAGAGCACGTGAGTCATGTTAAGATTTCACCTGACTACCTGTTCCCGGGGATGGAGGCTTTAGGAGATGCACTGCTACCCAGGGGAAGGTGTGGCTGCTGTCTTTATTTTTTACAAAATAAAAGCATTGATGTGGACTGATTTAATTTATGAGCTCAGTTATAACTAGATCAGACTTCTGGTAGAAAATTCCTTTGGAGGAATGGTACGGAATTGTATTCTGAGATATCACAAGAGCATTCTCCAACAGCTTATTGGAGCTATAATTAGTCTGACTGAAGTATGCGGCATGATTGCTCTGAGTTGGTACACAGCTCTGGTCCTGCTCTAGGGGAGGTAGCTGAGGACAGACAGCTGCAGATGTGGCATCCCAATTTTCCAGAGAAAGGAAAATTCACATCTGCAGACAAAGATGGCCAAGCTTCCTGACTTCAAAGAGAATGCCACTACTTCAACAGAGAGGACTGACTCCCTGCTAACCTCTGAGAGATCCCCACAAAGCATCTCCTGGACAAAGCACAAGCCCACTGACATACTCTTCACTGTGAAAAACAATCTTTTCCCATGAATTTAGAGGCACAAAGCGTTTGCTAGAATAGTTTAGCCTTTAAATTGTCTTACACTTGCATCTGCTTTCTATTGGTGTCAGGTTAATTTTACTAAAAAAGAGAGTGGCTATGAGTCTACTCCTTACATATTTACACTTCCAAGGGCACCGACCACCGAGCATACTAGACCTTATATGAAGAAGTGAGAAGTGTAACAAAATCAGTGTGGAAATGGGGGATGAGACAGAAGTGGGAGAAAGGAGACCGGGAATTGTATACTTTCAAGCAGATGAGATGATAAATTTTTTCACCTAAAACTTTAATAGCCACTGTTAGTATTATTGAAAGAATGGACTATGCTTTCTGAATTTAATGTCACAATCCTATCTACTTTGAAAAATCCCAGTTCCAGACAAGACAGTAGATTTGCACTAAATTTTAGTAAACTTAACTGCAGTTAAATGTATGACTGGGACAACATATATGGAAACCAACCACTAACCACAAAGTCAAGAAACATGGCAAATCCTGAATATTTTTAGTCTCTTTCTTAGGCAAAATTCTTGTTGAATATCTACCAGACTTGGCCCACAGAACAAAAGTGAAAAAACTTCTATGTATATTGTCTTTTAGATTCAAAATCCAAAAGATGGTTTTTCTGGCAATTTGAGGTAATTGTTACCCAACACTTATTTAAAACCATTGTTGCACTTATAAGGATTTGTAACACTTTGGATAAAATGGACATTTAGAAATCCTGGTGGATTTGCTGCAAGCTGCACCTGCATTTTGAAAAGTCTTAATATGCATGTCGATGAATAATGTAACAGGCTTACCTTCATAAACCAATTTCAAACCACCCTGTTGCATATGTGCAAGTAAGTTCAGTGTGCGTGGGTATGTTGGTGTGCATATGTGACTGTTAATGTAAATGGACTAGTATAGACTACTGCTACCATACTTTTTTAATTGCCAAGGTAAACAGTTGCAGTGGGAATATAAAATAAAAATATTAATTTTCATAAGGGTCATAGGTGGAGACTTCTGTCATCTTGAAGGTTGTCTTTTTCAAGTACAGGCCACTTTTCTCAAAGGTGTTATTTTTAAACATAGCCAATTGTTGTATACCTGCTGAGATGGACTATAATCTGAACCCTGAAATACAGCTATATAGTATGATGACATATATTTAAATGTTTAATATGTAACATGGATTAATAAGAAATAACTTCTTCAATGTTGTTTCAAAGACAGAGTGTAATTCACATTTTCCCAGAGGACAGGGTAAATATTCCTGTGAGGCTCATGCCTGAGATAATCATGTATATAGTACGATGACATATATTTAAATGTTTAATATGTAACATGGATTAATAAGAAATAACTTCTTCAATGTTGTTTCAAAGATGGAGTGTAATTGATATTTTCCCAGAGGACAGGGTAAATGTTCCTGTGAGGCTCTACCTCATGCCTGAGATCATCATCTCCCAAAAACTGTTATGCCAGAAACTTTTAACATACTATGTATAGTCCCCTGACTTCAGTACCAGACATATGCATTTCTTCCTTTCCTTGGTGAGTGAAGAACCCAAAGGCCATTTTTACTTCCTGCCATGCAGAGATCAGGGAGTGTGTAAGACTGCTTTTGTATGAGAATACATGTCCTTGTTAGAAAAAGGTACAAATTTAAGTATACTAATAACTTACAACCAAGTATATAAGCAGATAAATGTCATAAAGAGCAAGAATATAACTGTAATCTGACTTCAGTTTCTGAACTCCAGTGCTTCAACTAAATGCAATGTAAGTGTGGGTTAGTAGGGTAGCAAGAGATAACTTACCCATTACAAATTGTCCCATTTATCTTTAGATGAAAGGAAGTTCTAAGTTTTGCACTGTGCATAACATCTTCAATGATCTGGTTTACATTAACAGTAAAACTATCTGCTTAGTTTACAATACTCAGATGATGTGACACTAGTTTTCTAAAAAGAAAGCTCTTGCCTATTCAATAAAGCAGCTACATTGCTCCCAGTATTACATTGAAATTGTAAGCACTTGCCTATTTTTTAATGGAAAATCTATTAACACATGTAACTTCTTACCTGCAGTCTCTAATTTACAAGTGACTAAGGCATGGCAGATACCCGTAAACTTCTTCACATATTCACATTTATCTAACAGTGAGATGAGAAATTTAAGAGCCTAGCGCTGTAGGTGCCCGATTTCAAGGCACTTCAGAATGTTTCTCTTTTCTGAACTTTTATCATCAGTTGTATGAATTCAAAATATAGTTATTTTCAAAATTCCTCAGTCCATCTGTGACTTTCAGGTACTCTGGTTCTGTGTTCCAAAAAATCATTTAAGTTTTCTTCACTACTCATTTTTTGATTCAGAGAACGATGAGAAAGGGAGATATTTCAGCATGGATTCTCTCTGTCAACAACTACCAGAAATCTCAATGACTTACAGTTCAGCAAGTGAAGAAAAGCTTTCAAACCTAGAGGACAAGAGTGTGCTTGAATTTAAATTACATTAATATTCATGGCATGTAATATACAAAAAATTTAAATTATAAAATGGACTATGTATGACCTTGCATGTGTGCAGGCTTGCAGCCGATTTGAAATATCAATAATGAACTTATTTCCATACCATATGGCTGTTTCCTTTCAAGAAAACAGCATCAACTTACTCTGATTCTTGTAACCATACACCTGACACTGAAACAAGCTTTCAAAGCAAGTAGTATGTACAAGCATGAAATTATAGAATGTAGATTCTTACTAGCCAATAAAAAGCATATTTTTTCAATCAGGTCTTTTACATAAAGTCTATATCTGCCCCTCAACAATAAACCCACTGAAGGAATCTCAGATCTCCAAAACTTTAATGAACTTATTTTATAATTTATCAGAAAAAAAACCCCAACCTCTTATAATATTTTTTTCACTCTATGAAGTCCTTAAGAACATAAATATTAGCTAAAAATGTCTTGCAATTATATATTCACTACATAAACCCAGTTGTTGTGGACATTTCTTTCAAAAAGGGAATATATTAGAAATAGGGCTTTTGCTGATTACAGGAAAAATTTTCTAAAACTCCTTCACAATTTCAGTGTTTTTACATTGCAATTTAAGACCCCAAATAAATAGGAAGAAAGCAGCAATCAGTCTTTTATCACAGACCCATTTAAATCAAGTACAGTCCCAGCAACATGGGTTGTTAATTAAAGCTTGAATTATTACACTACATTTAGGAGTATGACTCTTGTTCGGAGTCATCAACCTATCATAGATTTTAAAGTCAGAAGGGACCATTATCTCACAAACGTTAAGCTCTGTAATCTGCATCAAGCCCATAACTACTTTATGAAATATGTTAGTGTCAAATAATCCTTAAATTAAAAGCACAGAAGGTGTTGGCTATTAAGACTAGGGCACTCTGAGTGCTTTAACCACTAAGCTTGTTCTTGATTCCTTATATTGCCCATTCCTGCCTGGGCCTGGTGACAATAGGAAAAGTGGCACCGCCCCAATTAACTTGATATTTAGGGCAGTTGCAGATGAAATAAAAAAACCACGTGTCCCTAATTCTGCTAAGGTATTGATTCTGGGCAAGGTATTGATTTAGGATGTTCTACTACCATTTTCATTAAGTACATGCCTGCGTGCCTTGGTATTCAGCTGTAGGCCCTGGGTGTGGTCCAGTTAATGTGCCTGCTCCCAAGTCCAGCTTGGCATAGTGGGCTTAGGCACCCCTGAAAAAGAAGATACTCAATGTTCACCTACCAAATCCGGACTGGCAAAAATCAATATTTTTGAAGTCCTTTATCTTTAGATATGTTCTAAGTCGATCTTAATCATTCAAAATCTCCATGGCAAATTCTCTTAATATTTTTGATATAAAATGATTTTTGAAGTCCTTTATCTTTAGATATGTTATAGGTCAATCTTAATAATTCAAAATCTCCATGGCAAAATTCTCTTAATATTTTTGATATAAAATTTTCATTAAGTACATGCCCGCGTGCCTTGGTATTCAGCTGTAGGCCCTGGGTGTGGTCCAGTTAATGTGCCTGCTCCCAAGTCCAGCTTGGCATAGTGGGCTTAGGCACCCCTGAAAAAGAAGCAGCTCAATGTTCACCTACCAAATCCGGACTGGCAAAAATCAATATTTTTGAAGTCCTTTATCTTTAGATATGTTCTAAGTCGATCTTAATCATTCAAAATCTCCATGGCAAATTCTCTTAATATTTTTGATATAAAATGGAAAAACATTGCCTTGTAAAAGTAAAGTTGTATATCGCCTTTGAAAGCTAGAGTGTGACTTCAGAAGATGTATACTTCTTGAAATTTATTACGTAGCAACTTTAGCTATGGCTTGTTATGAGTGTTTTGAACTGGTGACTGAGGGTCCAATATTTTAGAAAATACTGAATATAAGAAACAGTATTTTTAAAATTTTCTTTTATTCCGTATAAATAGAAAGCTCTCCTAAGGGCATGCAAAAGTATTAATCTAGTACTCATATAAATTATTTTCAAGAATATTTTCAGAATATTCAAGGTAAACCAATGTACTGACATAAACAAAAGGAATTTGGAGAAAGCTGGTACTGAATTACCTCTTAATGTAATAAAAAAAAATTAGAAGTTTGCATTATGTGTTGAAATAATATAAAGAAACTCATACTTTTTGTCATCACCCCCCTTAATAATGAAATATTATAGCACACAGATTTATGTGCAGGTAAACAGTCCTTACAACATAAACAATTTAAAATTATGTAGAAATCACAATAGACAATAGTAAGAATAATGATAATTTTTTAGGAAAGGATTTTCCAAATGTATTCAATCTGCTTTTCTGCTCTATTACTCTATTGGCCGTATAAGTATGCTCTTTAATATTGAACACTTCCAAATGACTACATTTTTCTTACAAATAGTTATATTTGTATAGAGAGGTTTTTTTGGGGAAGGTAAAGGTTATGTATTTTCCCAGTTAAAAATCTTTTTGAAACTTTTGTTGCAGTGGAAAGCCACTCAGCGAGGAAGAGTTGGCAGGAAGGAAGCTGATGAAGACATGGTGGTTGAAAGACAAGTGGTTGTGGTATATCTGATGCGAATATATAATCAGAATATTTTCTATTCAATGTCAGATTTTAACTGTTTGCTTTCTATATATATGCTAACATGGACATATAATACTTCCTTTCACTGAAAGTTCATTTATAATTATATACAAGAAGAAACTATATTTAAGGCAAAGTGTCAGAAATTGCATGAATACTATGATACTTAATGGAACATACATACATACTAAATATAGAAGGCTTCATCCAAAAATCTGTACTGGGAAGTCTAGCTTTTGCACTGAAGCATATTACTGCCAAATAATACTGCATAACAACAACACTTTAAAATAATAGCACTGGTGGAAAAAAGAAATAAGAAATGAAATAAAAAATGAGTTGTTTTCAAATGGAGCCTTTGTTAAAATACTGATCTTTAAGCATTTACATTCACCTTCCTGCAACTAAAACCATGGAAATAGTCTGTTATTTTGATGTGGTATTTGAGACTTTTATGTATAACTGGAGTCCACCGGTGGTGATTTTCTCTCATTTGTGATAATACTAGGATAGTTGATATTGCTTGTGTTGAAATTTCAAGGCATTGAAATTAACTTATGCTGAGCAGTTCCACATTTCATAGGAATTTGACTTACTTCAGGTCTTAATGAACATTTCTTATACAAATACATGGAGTTTCTTTTCAGACAGATATGTCTGAATACTAGTTTTTGACACAGAGAACAAGAAAGAAAAAATGGTCACTCAAAGATGTGGAAGAGGACACAAAGAAGTGAAAGTTAGGAGAGTTTTGTAAATGAAGTATGCATTGAGCCGGGTTTTTTTTAATTCTGTCCATCATAATTCTGTCCACCATTAATTCTGTCAAAATCATAACTGCTTAGCTCTTACTTTTCTTACTACCATTATTTGATTACTTTGGTGATGCTGACCTGTAACCATTTTCCTTTAGTACCTACATGATTGCTTTGGCAAAGAGCCAAGGATATTACAGGTGTTTGGGAATTTCCCACAAATATTCTAGCTGCACCTTGAAGGAAGGACTTAACTGGTTGTGGTAGGTAATCACTCAATTGAAATCATTAATCACTGGAAATGTGGCAGCCCTCAAAGATCTGCTTTTGTCACATTACTCTGCATTTGCAGGAAGTATCTTCTAAATGTTATTTGTAGGTGCTTTAAACACCAACACTGGAAGTTTAATCTTTTTTCTGAAGGAATACTTTACCACTGAACCACATCAGAGTCAGTCTTGAAAACAGGGAAACTTGGCAGCTCTGCCTTCTTACTGCTTTTTGTAGAATGCTAGCTCTTAAAACTGTTAGTAGCACAGACTGTGTTTACAAGCAAACAGGATCTCTTGAAAGCAGACGGTGCTGTTCTTGCACCACAGTTGTTTTTGCCTTCATCGCCGCAAGCTGTGCTGTCCCTCCACTGCCTCCCCAGGCAGGGCCAGCCAGGGTGGCTCTGAAGTGGGAGAGCAAACCCCATCCCCTCTTGTAAACCCGTGCAAAAACTGGGCGTGTTCTCACATACACAGAAATTACTCACTTGGGGGAAAAAAAAAAAAAAAGCTCAACCACAACACTTCAGCTAACTTTACGTAGATTATTTTTCACCCATACCAAGTATTTTGCTATTTTAGCTGTAATCATTGCCCACATTCAAACCTAATTGCTCACAACGCTTTGAGGTTCAAGCACAAAATCTCACAGGTGGGTGAGGTTCAGCTTTCTCACCAAACTGGCATGACTGAGCTTGCCTTGCTGAAGTCATCAGAAACGATATCACTTGCTGCAACTGTCTTAAATTGGTTCACAACATCTCTTCAACCATATCAGATGTATTTGTACACAATATATCCTGGAGTTTAAAAATTACGTATTTTAGAATTCATTTGAATAAATGTTGCTGTACACTTATAAAATTTTGTCAAGGTGTTCTGCTGTTAAAGAGCAGAATATTCAGATGTGGTACAGCACATTCAAAAAGAAGGTAAGCCTCTGGGAGCCACCAATATATATTTGCCCAGTTCTAGTGTGAGATGACAGTTTCACTTGCATCTGTCTGCCTGAGGTGCTTGGGGAGTTTGGTGCTATCACGTGACTAAACATGTTCACATGAAGATCAAGCAAGAACATGAGAAAACCCATATCTTTTTTTTTTTAGGTATTTTTTTGCTTTGTTTTTTACCTAGCCAAACTCATAAAAAGATCTGCACATACCAGATCGGGGTACAGACCCTTGAATTTCCCCTCTGTAGACAAGCCAGCAAGTCTAGCTTGAACTTTGTTTTCCTCAGGGTCTACTTACCTGCCTACAGACTGGAAACTACTTGAATCTAAATCAGTCGGACTGCTGAATAATGCACAACCACTGTGTTGGCCTAATTCCATGGTGCCCCGTTAACCCACAGGGGAACTCAATTCAATTGTAAATTCCAATGAGGCAAAAAGGCAGTCACTGCCATGAGGCCAGTAGTTTTACACCACCTGAAAACAGCACAGCCAATGAAGAAAACTGGGCCTCTCCATTCCACGTATAAGAAAGTTCCAGGAGCTTATATTAAACACACACAGAAAAGAAGGGCTGAGAGCTTTTTGGGATGAACCACCAACATGAAGCTACCGTATTTTTTTTCTTGTTTGGAAGAGGAAAGAGGCATAAATTTTGGTATGGAGTTGTCCACCCCTCCTTTTTGCTGGACATGCACTGGGATTCTCCTGGAGCCTCTCTACAGCCTGTGAATGCTACTCCCAAAATGGGGAGAGGTGCTGGCTACCGGGTGAGGTGAGGCACTCCTCTCTGCCCCAGGGCTGAGGCTGCATTAGCCAAACGCTCCCTGCTCAGGGAGTGACAGCTCGTTGCTAAGGAAAGGAGGTGAGAACAAACTACTTCTCCTCCTCTGCCTTCCATTTTACCATCTGTTTTTTGGGTACCCTTTGCAACTTTCCTCGTTGTTTCCGTATCTCTCTTTTTGTGAATCATGCCCCAGCTTATTCAATGACATTTCTCAAAGCAGTATTTATGTATTCTCCAGCACTGAAAAGAAAACATTTTTTTTAAAAAGCTGGTATTTCAATATAGTTTTATTTTTCCTTGGGTTCATTTTTCCAGCTTCCTAATTATTTTCATGTTTCCATATTCTTTGCTGTTTTTTTTTATTTCATTATTTTCTTTTACTTCTTAACCAATCTTGTTTCTTTATTTCCTCTACTCACTAATTCCCTTTTTCTCTCTTATCTGAATTTCTTTCCCATCTGTCCATTGAGTTCTTCCTTTATGTGCCTCTTTTACTCTTGTTCTCCCTCCTCTAATTCCTCTGTAGTTGTTTCTTTCATAATTTTCAGGCAGTGCCCCGTATGGCTTGCTCAGCCTTTCAAGCCCTGGGGTTGGGAAGGGAGAGGACTGGGAGGAGAGAAAATGAGGAAGGAGACTGACTTGAACACACTGTTGTCCTACAGGAAAAAAAATGCTATCTTTGCAAAGTCCATAAACACAGTTTGACTGACTCACTCTACGCCATACTGAGTAGCAACCTCTTTTCCTAGGATAATGAGAGCCTCGGAGGGATGGTGGTTCCCTGAAGAATGAAAACATGAAAGAGGACTTCCCCAAAGCCATTGGGTGGAGCACAAAGGATGTGGAAAGACTGGAGGGCTGGAGAGCAAAGATGATGATAGATAAAGGCGAGGAATTCAAGCACCATGAATATCAACAATTGAATAAGTTGACATTATAAATATTTTGGCCTCCATTGGCCATCAGCTGGTGAGGCTGATGGAGTCCACTGTGTTGTTTCTGTGGGTCTGAATAAGTTTAATGCTATGAATTCTATAATGAGTGCCACTTTCAAGGTGTTTCACGACATTTTAAATTATTAACGAATTAATTTAACTGACAGATTAGAAAGAATTTCTACTCTTTGTAGGGTAGTGACAATGACATTTCCATTTCAGTGTCAGTACAGTTGCCTCAGCAGATTTTATTGGCTATTTCCATGCAGAATACCTAAATCAGTATACAACAAGCAGTCAAAACGTGTTAGAAATAGTGTTCATTTAAGCTTAACTGGAAAAAAGACTTGCTTATTCTTAAGTGTCTGAGACAGATAAAATTTATTTCTGCAGATACAAGCTTAGTTTTTACAGGTAGATAAGTGATGAAATGTATTTTCTACATACTGTAAAATATACCTCAGTAGTGCTGGTAAGTTGCTTTAGGGATCTCTACTTGCATGTTTGAACTCCGCCTTCTATGTCACTAATGTCTGACTTCTGTATTTGTCACTTTTCTTTCTTTTTCCCTTTTCTAATACCAGTTGTTTGGGTGGTTTAATAAATCCAACTGTATATTGTTGATTACTCATCCATATTTTCTTTCCTTTCTCCCTCCATGCATTCTGATTAACATATTTACATTGCAGCTTCCTATAATGGAAAATAATCAAAAATGTGTCTCCGTGTAAGCCATTTTATCATGAGAAAGAAACATGTGTGACAGGATTATACTCTTCTGCAACTGTCTTCCTCTGTGTTTTTATTTAGTCTTCTAAAAAGTGAGCATAAAGTCAGAAAACAAGTTCAAAGTCTAATTTGCATTTGCTTTGCAAAGATTTAAATTTCTATAAACAGCTTCAAGCATTTGCACCATTTTTGGTGCAACTCAGAACCAGAAATACGGTTATGACAATCCTGCTTATGGGCCTGAATCTGCTGAAGGACCAACTCTTTGTTTGAAAGTATGGTTTAATTCTTCACATAAGACCTCAAGAACAAGTTTCAAGGTGAAGGAAAACCCAGGAAAGCTTGTCCTCTCATGGGCAGCTCATGCTGTCTATGCAGTTGTGCACCTTCATGATGCAGGTCTCTGTTTGCTGGATCTGTGCATGTCAATGAGAGATGTATATGTTAGGAATATTATAGATAGTATATGATCTTCTGAAATGTGAACTCAGGTCTGCTTAGTCTACACATAATTAGCTAAAACTGTGTTTTATTCTGTGATGGTCAACAATGCAATAATGAACCAAAGATAAAAGCTTCTTAATGTCATTTGCTCATAGCAACACGATGAAGAAGGAAATTAAAACTGTTTTATTTTATTTTTTAAATAAGTGGTTCATTCTTTTGAATATCAAGCAAGAGAGAGAAAATAAAAGATACATAAACCAAACCGATTATAAGAAAGGGTATTAATTAATTACACTGGAAAGCATTTTGGTTTTTCAGCCATCTTCCTTTATAATCTCGAAAAAACATCTGAAGTAATAAATGTTAAACGTGTGCCGAAACTAATGTACGTGTATCAACTTGTCTATGCTTACAAATGGAATAATTTAAACAGAACATGGCAGGGGAATTAGAAAAATAAAGAACCACACCTATCTTTGTAAAGCAGGTAAAACTGAGTAACATGAAAGAGCATGAGTGAGTGAAAGAAAATTTTATGTGCGTGTGTATAAACTACTTAAGGTGGTGATATTAAATGAATGTATCACTAACGCAGGGTGGATGAGGTGGACCTGGTCAGCTTCCTCTTCCCATGACAAAATAAGATCAGATCAACGCAATAATTAAACAAGTGTTTCATCTGTTAATTGCTCTGTTATTGTCAAAGTTTTAACATTTCTTCTGAATGCAAGCCATAATGCTGAGATTTTACAGGAAAAATCCTTACAGCCCTAGACTGCTATGATGTCAAAATTTTAATGCAGTGAGGGATGCAGTCAGGAATGCAGTCAGGATGAAGACATTCTAAATTAATACTTCCGGGTTTATAAATTTATCCAAAATATACTATACAAATTGTAGAAATCCCAAGGGGTTTTCTTTTGTGATTTCTGTAGTCACCAAAACAGTACATCATAACAACATTCTATGGAACTTGAATTTTTCCTCAGTAGGAACAGTGTGTCTTCACCAACCAATATAAAAACATTAACTAGGAACTGGGATACCTGATTCCAAATCCTAGTTATGCAAGGTTTGGTATGTTGTTTTTGGTTTTGTTTTTATTTTTTTCAAGCTGGACACATATTTGCAGATTTTTTTTGAGCCTTATAAAGTAAATGGAAAAAGAATGACCAAATGTAAGCACTTTGGAAGTAATATGCAAAGTGAAATATGTGAGATTATTTTAAATATCCTTTTACTCTCTATCACTAAGTGAAAACTTATTTTATAATTTGAAAACAGCTTTGGGTTGTATAACAATTCTATGTATATTCTAGTATATATAGTGAAACTTGGGAGGGCTCAATCATTAAGCAGAGAACCCCAACCATGTCTTAATGGAAATCAAAATCATCCCACCTTCCCACCATCTCTTCTCCTCCACGTCCCGGTTTCTGCTGGATGGAAACTTGTGGATGCTGACAGCCCTTTGAATGTCAATATGCTGCTATACATTTCTCTCTTTGGGCAAGCACAGGGCCAAGACTGCAGGAAGCACTGAGGACACCAAAGCTCACCAACTAAATGCAGCCATGAGTGTCATCGATGCCTGCAGAATTGCATGAGGAGTTGTATTCAACAACACAGAGAATGTGCTTTTATATATTACTAAAATCATGCCAAATATATAAATGTTTCTTCTTGCTTCAATTGCTATTAAAAGTTTCAGTTGGGGTCCGCTTCTTTTGTGTCATATAGTATACAGAAAGTAACAGTCAATCTCCATTGAATATTTGGAGAACTTAAACAGAAAGAACTGTTACAGTATCTGATCTTTTGACTTTTTTTTTACACCATAGGTCAACTCCTCTACCAGTAGGCCCAGTAATTTATTCTTGATGAATACTTAAGCATCCTGGTCTTGGTTTAAGATGTTCAGGAGCATGACTGTCCAACGCCCCACCTCTTTTTTTTTTTAACATGCCGAGCTTTTAAAATCTGTTAGAGTACCTACAAATTTTCAAATAATAATTGCAGTTTTTTATCTTCTACCTTTAAATTCTTTACCATAAGACTCAAGTACTTTGTTCTAGTGCTGTTCTCACCAGTACTGGATACAGAAGTAAATCTTTTGGATTTCCCCCTAATCTCTGTATATCTGAGGGTCATATTAACTCTGCTTTGTTGACTCCTTGCATTGGAATCCCATGTTCATTTGCTGCTTCTGGTATAATTCCTCCACTACGACATGAAAAGGCCAAGGTACTCAACATCTTCTTTGTCATCATCTTTATTGGCAAGATCTGCCTTCAGCAATCCCACATCCCTGAGACCAGAGGGAAAGTCTGGAGCCAAGATTGTTTACCCTCAGTGGAGGAGGATCAGGTCAGGGAACATTTAAACCCAGTGAACATACACTGGTCCGTGGGACCGAGTGCTGAGGGAAATAGCTGATGACATTGCAAAGCCACTCTTTATTATCTTTGGAAAGTTGTGGCTATTGCGGGAGGTTCCTGAGGCTTGGAAGAAAGCAAATGTCACTCCTATCTTCAAGAAGGCCAAGAAGGAGGATTGAGGGAACTACAGGCTGGTCAGACTCACCTCAATCCCAGGGAAGGTGATTGACCATGTAATCCTGGAAGCCATTTCCAAACATGTTAAAGATAAAAAGGTGACTGGGAGCAGTCAGCATGGATTTATGAGAGACATCCTGTCTGACCAATCTGAAGAACTGACTAGCTTGCTGGACTAGGAAAAAAAGCCAACAGCGGATGTTGTTTGTTTTGACTTTAGCAAGGCCTTTGACACTCTTTCTCATAACATCCTCAGATGAAATTGATATTGAAGTAGATAAGTAGACTGAGGTAGACTAAAAACTGGCTCAACTGCTGCAAAGAAGAAAATACTTTTAAACTATGAGAGTAGTCAAACACTGGCACAGATTGCCCAGAGAGTTTGTGAAGTCTCCATCCTTGGAGACATTAAAAATTCAGCTGGACACACTCCTGAGCAACCTGCTTCAGCTGACCCTGCTCTGAATAGAGGGGTTGGATAAAATGATCTCCAGAGGTGCCTTCCAATATCAGTCATTCTGTAATTTTGTGGTTCTGTAAATCACCGCTTGACAGGATATGGTATTACATTGTTAGGTGAAGCTTAGGCATGTTCTTTCAAAAAATAAGCATCTTTTATTTTGATGTAATTTATTTTCTTATAATCAAAATATGATACAAGTTGAAGAAAACTTTAGAAGTCTCCAGGAGTAATATCCCAAGTTTTTATTAATTGTCAATTCCCTTCAGATATCACAACTAATTTTATAGTGGTATTCCAGTCCTGGAAGAAATTGTTACAGAAAGGCATGGCATAGTGCAAAAAGATTGTAGTAGGACCAAAACAAATAATAAGACATCAACAAAGACAGAAGAAGTTTGAAAGTGCTTTAAAGCTGGGTACAAGATGCTTCCATGTAAGGTAACAGGGAAAGCAGAGCGGGAAGTTACTAAAAAGCAAAAATAGAAGTCAGTATATCATTTTATGTGCTGTTTTTTCCCCCAAAATAAGCAAAGACATACTTACCTGGTTTATACCAATTTTATACCAAATTATCTGTTTTTATAGGACAATAAGCTGACAACTCCAGGTGAGGCCAGCAGTGACTGAGAGCAGAGGGAGCATCTCCCAAAGTTGAATACCCTCACCACAAAACCTTTTTGTAGGTGGTCCATCTCACCCTACAGAGTAATGAGGGAACTTGGGAGACTGTGTTCCTGACTTAATGTGACTTCAGTACCTAAAGCGTAGAAGAAAGGCTTTTGGGCAGTCTTTCAAGCCAAAAAGCATCAGAGTTAAAAGCTTCTAGTAACTTCAGGTGACTGGGAACAAAATGAATGATTCATAGTTCTATGAATGCTGTTCTAAGATAATGATTTATCTGAATTATAGTAGGATAAAGACTGGGTATTAACATGTTTCAGGGCTTGTATATCTCAAAACTAATCTCAGAACTGGCTTGAGGCACCTCATGTGCCTCATGTAGGCAAAACCAGGTGGTGGCAAAGGGCATTTCACATGCAAGTGGGTTAGGGTTGGGGAAACTGGGAGTTTGGTCAGACATTGGAGATCTGGAGGGGTAGGAAGGCTCCAAGGGCCTCAAGAGAGACTTGTCTGTCATGAGGTAGGGTCAAGATACATAGGTTACCTGAGGAGCTGCATAGGAGGGAACAGTAAAGGCCTCAGGGCTGGAAGAGCTCAGCGGCTTTTCAGGCTATGAAGCTGAGGAGAGCTTCCAGAAGGCTGTAGATAGTGTCAGAGAGGTTCAGAAACGTCTTTTTTTTTTCACACTTTTTTCCTTGAAAAATCCCTCATTTACCAGCTGATTAGATTTAGAAAATCTGGAACAGCTGCCCCACAGAGAGCAGCAAATTTAATGTCCCATATGGAGTCATAGGCGTTATCCTCCCATACTGGGTGCTGTGGTCTGTGTGGGATGGGGCTGCTCTTGGCATGGGAAAGAGAAAGGGTGAGGCTGGGCTGGAGGGACAGGGGCAGAGCTTGGCTGCTGACCCTTTAGCAACACCTGAGAGATGAGAGGAGCAAGATGCAAGTGCTGTGACAAGAAGGAACTAAAACCAGCTGCTGACCACTGGTTTGGACTGGTTCTTTGAAGGCAACTGTGAAGCCACCAAGATCAGTGTGGGTACACAGGGCTGTACAGTCACCTGTTTCCTCTGCTTCTTACAAAGGCTGTTCTACAAAGTCCCAAGAGTTTGCCATTCTATGTAGCAGTTTATTTTGCTCTTTCTTAAAGTGCAATAAAAAATTGTAAAACATAGGAATAGATGCAATTTAAAAAGAAAAAGAATAATAAGAAGAAATTGAATAAGAATATCACACATTTGTGTATGTAGCAAAATTTGGAAAGAGATCAAGATGCCCTAGACACCAGTGAAATTACCCATACATCTGTATTTATGTCAGTTAGGATATTACATGGCCTTCAGTGGAAGCTACACAAAATAATACAGTACATCTTTAAATACTTCTCTAAGAATTATGCAGGGTTGTAGACTCTGTTTGGTTGGCTCTGAATACATATGCCAGAATTGGCTTAGCTTCTGGTTATTTCCACATTTCCTTAAATGATTTTTCAGAGATATGCAGGACAATAAAAAATGATACATTTCATTACAATACAATTTCAATTCCAAGTAAGGGTGGTGAGGCACTGGAACGGGTTGCACAGAGAAGTTGTGGACATCCCACCCCTGGAAGTGTTCAAGGCCAGGCTGGATGGTCCTTCTAGAAACCTGGTTTAGTGGGAGGTGTCCCTGCCCAGGGCAGGGGGGTTTGAAATAGGTGATCTTTAAGGTGCCTTCCAACTCTAACCATTCTATGATTCTATGATTCAACTAAGCAGCTTTCATTTCTTATCTTTGCATAGGATGATTCTTAATGACCTTGATCAAGGTCACAGCTGGCCTTGCAGAATGAGGATGGATGGTATATAGAAGGACTCCATCTTATATTTTCAGACTGCACCTCTTTTTGGACTAGTGTTGATCACATGTAAATGACTAGGATTCATTTGGGCAAACGTTACTTTGTAGTGCTGAAGCCAGCAGAAAAGTCAGGTAAACATATAGAGAAATAATCCTAAAGACTTGCATTAGTTCTAAAACTATAGATTTTACTGGTTATACCCAACATCAAAGCATTCAAGTCAAGATTAGGAACCCCAAAAGGAAATATTATCTGCTTGTTTTTCTTAAATCATCAATGCAAACAGTTTATTTTGTTCGAGATTAAGTAATCTCTCTAAATATTTTAATCTCTTTTATTCTTTGCTGGCCACAGAAAACTGAGAAGAGTCCAAGTGTAAACAATGCTAAGCAGGAAGTTTTCATTTAGAAACATCGCTCGTCATGTATACGATTTCTGTATATGTTGTGGAGAGCGTGCTAGGCCTTGTGAGATCACAGAGACTAGGCTTTCTCTTAAAATGTTCGTTTCAGAACACAGAATGAAACATTACATAGCACATATTAAAGAAAATATATTCTTTTTTGGGTTCATGAAATTAAATCTAGAAGGTATAAAAATAAAAACTTTCTGAAACACTTTCCTCTAAAACTTGTGAAATTGATACATAAGAGCTAGATCACAAATGTACATTTTTGAACGGAGATAAAGAGAGCGCTTATCTCAGTCATCATCTAATCTATACTCTAAGAAATCCCTAGTACTTTCATCTCATTTTTACTGAAACAGTGGTTCATTTGCAAACCTTTTTCACATATTTTTGGTAAAAATTCTCGATGCATACAGGAGTCATAGTAAGCCAGCCAAAGCACTGGCAGTATTTCAAGCTGCCACCTGCATTGGTACCATTGTGTCATTTAATTGTACTCACAGAAGCCCCAGTTGACATTTGATTAAAACAAATTTGCCGTGGGCATTTCACGTACATTCCTTTTTACACTAACTGAATTTGCCTAATGATAGTAACACTAACATGTTTATGGAAGTTCATATGAGCTAAAAGAAAAAATGGTTAGAAAGGAAGAAACATTTTTTTATTTGTCAAAACTTTATTTTGGATTTCCGTAGCACAATATTGGAATTTGAGTTTCAAAATTTTCTGTTCCCTCCTTTTTCTCCTCCTTTAGCTCAACAATTATTCCTTTCCTCACCCACAAGAAATACTACTGCTCTTTTACAATTCCCTGTTTCCTGCACAGACTTCTCCAACTGTTGTACTTCTCCAAAATCCTTCATATCTGCATATTTTAATACTCTTTAGGGAGGCAGAAAAAAAGAAGTAAGCTCTTGGGGTTTATGTTGTTCCCACCAGGAGGGCATATTCAAGGACACTTTGGAGATACGTCCGAGCAAAGTGCTTTAAATGCAAATATTTATGTGAGAGGAAAATGAAGAATTATGTTAGAGTTGTACAGATTTCCGAGTACCAGTCAAGAAAAGCCATAGGAACCTTGTGACCTACTTATTTTCTTCTAACAAAAGATGAAATGCTGTAAAACAATGCACTACCAACCTCTCCGTTTGCTACCTTCATCTATGGATGAGAAAGCAAGACAGGAACTGAATGAAAATAGAATGAAAATGTCTCTGAACAGTTGCCAAAGGAAAAGCCTTCTTTGGTTACCAATGCAAATGACTATTTTTAGATTCTCAAGGCTAGTTTAATCCATGTCATTCGTTACCTGAAGCATTACACTTCTGTAACACATTTTTCATTTTCTTTATGCTATTTGCATACCTCTCTCTAACACACCAATAGATGCCATTCCCTAGGATATCTGTATCCAGCAGAGCAAGGAAACAGACTAGATGGAGCAGTACCAGATGTAGCAGTACAAGACGTAGTAATAGAATTACAAAACAATATAGCTACAGAAGTAGTACCAGGTGTAGTAATATTTTCAAAACCTGTTTAGTCATTCTACTTTCTTCCTTGCGTCTGTAATACTATTTTATTTTTCTTACATGCCACAGTATATAAACACCACCAAATGACTATTTTCTTTACAGTATTAGTTTTTCTTCTTGGTTATAAGAAAATTTTGAGGATTTGAAGACATATTTGCTTTTGTTAAATTCATACTTACAATTGTTAAATCAACTTTGTGATTTTTTTTAAATAATCTGATGACCTAAATAATCAATTTACAAAGCAAAAGAAAGGAGAGAAAAACGTTCATGGCCAATTCTGTGCTTGCATATAGAATCCCAAATGCTTGTGACTCATTTTTGTTCTAGCTTTCGTTCTCATAGGCAATTGCCAAGTTTGTCGTTATATTACTAATGTATTTAAAACCACTGAAATTTGTCTTAGAGAGTTCCCCTTCCAGGAAGGTTTACCTTCCAGAAAAAGTTTTCATCAGATGCTATAGGAAAGAGAACAGGGGAACATGTCTAAGGTTCAATGATATTCACATAGACTACAGCTCTGTCTTCCACAGAAACCAGTCTGAAAGATAGACTAACATACTAGGAACTTAGCCAAATCTTTTACTAGAAAAATAATAACATGCAACTTTGAACTAGAGTCCCTCATTTGCCTGAACAAATTGTGCTTGATTCATTAATTGGAGTTAAACAATAGCTGTTCTGGCAAGCTTTCAATGTCAGACTGCCACTTTTGCCTTTTGCTGTGTTCCAGCAAGGTTCTTTCATTACTTTTATAATACCTGTCTCAAGTATTCTGATCAGAACTCGGTATCATTAAAATAGATTTTTAAATCTAGGTCCTTGGTGTTGAATCCTCTTACCCTTTGTTCTACCCTGTCCACATCACAATATTGCTATTCTATTATCTTCCTCTTATTGCTACTGTGTCAGTTATTCCATTGCTACATAGAGTTTAATGAATGCAAAAGAATTATAAAAAAAGTCTGTTCCTGAATCAATATTTCCTCTTAAAAATGATCCCCTACTATTTACTGTTATGGTTCAATGGGAAATTATTCTATGGTAATCCACATTCTAAAAGCATCCTTAATAACACACTGTTAAGTATATATTCTATGTCTAAATATTTGTTCAATATTTGCTGAGCTTAAAGGAAAATTTTAATGTTCCCATTCAAGTGTGCATACAGATTAGCCCCTAAAAAGTATTCTAAACTTTATTTTTACAGAGCAGAGAACTAAAGAAATATTATGTCGGATTATCTTGAATTTTCTGAGTGCAAAAATTAAGGTCTAGGAAATTGCACCAGGCTAAATGATGGAAGAATACAGTCCTTGTTTTTCATGATGGGGAATTTAATGAAGCTTTAAGCAAAGTCCAGAATACATCTAGTGTCATGAATGTACAACAAATAACAAATTAAATTTTATTAGTGAGTTGAGAGGATACACTGCCTGATGTGGTACCATAAGCAAAACAGCAAGAATATGAAGGCAAAAGGGAAGGGGAGAGAGTCAAAGGGAAAGAAAGAACAGAACGCAGGAGTAAGACTTAGTCAGTATAGAATATTTGTTAAGAACGATCAGCAGTACTATTTCACAGAACAGCATGGTAATACTTCTATCACAGAGGCAGTTTTACATTCACACTGTTCCATTCTCCTATTTCAGTTGGCTTCTAAATCTGTGCTGTTACAGCTTGACTTTCCAAAGCTTTGGGAGCTGAGGAAAGTCTCAGAGTTCCTCCGTCATATCACTGTTTTACCAAACAAATGCTACACTTAAGGTTCAGGAGTAAAATCCTGGGATTTTTGCTGATGACTTCAGCAGGGACAGGTTTTCATACCTGAAGCTATGCAGAGTCCTAACAATCAGACCTGCACAGCCAGAATTCAAAGTGTGGAGAGCTTAAAAAGCCATCCCTTTACCTTATGTCACCAGGCACCACTGAAAAGTGCCTGGCTCTGTCCTCTTTGCACCTTCCCTTTTGGTGTTTGTATACATTGATAAGGAGTCTCCCTGAGCCTTCTCTTCTCCAGGCAGAGCGGTTTCAGCTCTCTCATCCTTTCTTTGTATGTTCATCATTCTTGTGGCTTTTTGTTGGACTCTTTTCAGTCTGTCTCTCTTGTACTGGGGAGCCCAGAACTGGACACAGTGCTCCAGGTGTGGCTGCACCAGTGCTGAGTAGAAGGGAAGGATCCCCTCCCTCGACTTGCTGGCAACGCTCCTCCTAATGCAGTCCAGGATACCATTCACCTCCTTTGCAGCAGGGGCACATTGCTGGCCTATGTTCAACCTGGTGTCCACCAGACCCCCAGGTCCTTTACTGCCAAGATGCTTTCCAGTTGGTTTGCTCACAGCATGTATTGTTGTGTGGGGCTGTTTTTCCTCAGGTGCAGGACATTGCACTCCTCCTTGTTGAACTTCATGAGGTTCCTGTCGTCCCATTTTGCCAGCCTGTCAAGATCCTGCTGGTTGGCAGCATGAGCCTCTGACATATCAGCCATTCCTCCACGTGGATGAAGACATTTCCAAGACCCTGAAACTTTTAGAAACAGGGATCTACACATTAAAGTGGAAGAATATCAATATCAGATGCTATACGGATAAAATGTCGTTGCAATTATTGTTACAATTATATAATACGTACTAGGTCAATTCAGTATGAAAGTAACCAAAATGACACAAAATCTCTCCGGTGTTCAAAGCAAAGCTGTATATTCTTCAAAGTTGTTTTGTTCTCTGTGTGTAACACTTCAGGCATTATTCACTTGCTTCTTCATGACCAAGAGAAGTAGTTGGTGTCAATGAAGTCTCCTTTGTTCTAATAGCAAGGTGACTTGCTATTACTGTTCTCACATGCTCAAAAGTTTAATTAACAGAAAACAGCAAGGTCAATATTTTCTATTTCTTGGTTGTTTTGTTTTTTTTTTTCCCTTTGCCCAGATGTGTTGTTTTCTTTCTCACTTGACTTTTTTTGAAAGTTTCAGCATCTTTATTTTGATCTTTGTCCACTTACCAAAGAGGAAACAGGCTTTTATTTTTTGTTATGAATGAAAATGTAACTACATGTTCTCAGACACCGCCACAGCAAAAATTGCTTAGCAAGCGTCTGGGCACCCCAAAATTAATTCTGCTAAAGTTAACAGGACTTTTGAACACAGTATTAATGAGTAGGTTTGCAGTATAACGTTGCAGAGACTCATTTGTGTTGTATATTCTAGCGAGCTCTCCAGCATCACAGTGGAGAATGGTATTACAGTCTGTAATCCGTTGATTCCAGAAGCATCCATTAGAAACTGTAGTTCATCTACCCTTCCTTGCACATCCACTGGAGGACATCACAAAGGCTTCCTGACATTTGTTACAAAAAAGTTTAGGTTTTTAGTAAAAGGCTATGCCTCAGGGCATGTTCTCTCTACCTGGAGAGAGACTAAATGATGTTTTGGTCTCTGGCACAAGAAAGATTCAGAGAATGAAACATTCTTAAATGATCCCATCCAAAGAAATAAAATATCAGGCATTCTAGAAAAGCAGACAAAAATAAAGAAGGAATTCCAAAACAAAGGTTTATGATACTGGGATCTGAAGGAAAATTACATTCTGATCCTAACTGCAGTGACTGACAATATCTTATCTGTTGCCAGTCTTTGATACCTTCCAAACTTTAAAGTTTGGGAATAATAATTGCCCTGGAATCTAAGCTGTGCATTAAAACTTGCAAAGAATTGTTCCTGTCTCATGTACAAATTAAATGAATCCATGATCCATGGGATAAACTGAATTCAGTAAAAGACACTGCAACAAATATTGCCAACATATTAAAATCAAGTATGAGTCTGTAAAACACTTCATAAATTTTACAAGCATCATATTTAAATAATGAAAGTTTCTTGCCTATTTTACCTCATTTGAAAAGCACCTATGGAGTTTCACTTTTTTAATAGTTGAAGACCTTATAAATCCAATGCCTTCTGCAGGATTATTATGCCTAAAAACCTCTCCAGCTCTGACGTTTAACCAGATGAATTTTAAAGAATAATAATTTAATCATATCTCCTCTAAAACTTCCACTTTGGTAGCTTAAATAGACTTTTTAACTTTCTAAAATACCTTCTCCTATTATTATATTAGCCTATCTTTATCTCTGTTGAAATTTAGATTATTTTATAAGCATAGATGATAAAAACTTGAAGTGACATTTTAGAGAACACCATCTAATACTGTGCACTGTAACGCTAAAATTCCTCAGTTTTTACTGAAAATTATTGTTGTGATCTTAAAATGAGTCCTTGTCATTCCAGACAGGATAGTCCTCCTGTGATCTGCCACTAAATCCCATTCCCTCTCTTGAAGTGCCAACTCCAGCTGATAAGCCTTCAATTTAGAGTAAAAATTCTGTATTTAGTCCCTATGTGTATTACTTTCTACTATGCTATTTTATCCTACTTCTGTAATTCCAGTTCACAATGTGTGACCTACCTGTTCCTGTCAACACTGGCAGAATTTTTCACATGTTGCATCATCCAAACCATGGATTATTAATGCAAACATTAATCTAAAATTTTTAAAGCAGTATCATGAATAATGATATTAAGCAGAACTTGTTCCAAGACTAGTTCTTGGAAAATATAATTTCTAGCCTCTATCCACCTGGACAACTCTCTTATCAATGTATCTCATTGTAGTCTTCCCTTCAGCTATCATGCTAATCATTCCATAGTCCTTGTTTGAATTCCCACTTTCATTTCATTTCCTTTGATATTCATTTTAATTCCTTTGAATTGATGCTTTACTTAAATCTAGATGATTAAATTGACTGCATTCATCCAATCTAATGGATGTCAAAGAAAGTTACATTATAATATGACACGTTCTACTCTTGCCTAAATCATAATGAATTTAACTTATTTAAACTCCACATTCTTGGCTACTCTTCATTTCAAAATCTGTTATAGAATTAAGGATAAATTAAGAATTCCTTTGGATATCCCACTTTTCCTTTTCATGTACTTCTATCATACTTACTGTTCTCTAATGGGAATAAATAAAGTGCCACTCCCAAAATTGCAGTTCTTTTAAAATCTCTGTTACTGGACATTATCTAGGCTGTTCAGACTTCACACAATACATGCTTATTTTTCTGTCCACCATGGAGTGACCATTTCCTATATTGTTGGATAATCTTTCCTTATTTGTATACATTTTTTTTTTCTGTTAAAACTGGGCAAAGTATTAAGATCTGTGACATCTGATGTCCCTTAGTCGCCACCTGACCCTCAGGATATGGCCCCACTTGTCCCCATCATATTATGTCTAGACTATTATGGTTAAAAACCTTCTTACAATTTCTTTTAGTTTCTTTGAAGGATGTAGCTCAGATAGATATTTTGCCTTTCTCACTATATTTTGTACTTTCTGACCTACAGATCCATAAGATTTTCATTTCAGTAAATGCCCTGATTACCTGCAATGTCCTGTGTTAGGTGTTTAGTGGTGAGGCAGGTCCATAGTTCTTCCCTATCTACATATTTCTGCTTGAAACTCAAGGCCAGACTATTGAAATTTTATCTTCATGTGATTCCATGTCTCTTTCACATTTCAGTCCATGGATGCCTCTTAGTTGCTTTACAGGCTTAAAATTTGGTCTCCTGAAATCTAAAGATTTAATTATCACCATCCTATTGGTCTACCCTGCACTTGAACCCATTATGGTAGTTTTGAATTTATCTGTGCTCACTCATTCTGAGATTGCTTTCTCCACCAACTTTTCTCATTGCTCAGTCCCCACTCTTAAATTAAGATTCATGGCTTTTAAAGTAAATGAAACATGGCAGTATTTATAGTTCAGTGATACCTTAGTACAGAAATTTGTGTGGTATTGTCTCCAAGAATACCTGAGCTGCTGTCGTGGTATGATTGATTACTAGAGCAACCTGTTAGCATTTATTGTCAAAATCATGTCTAGGAAATCTAAAATTGCACATAACTCAGAGTACTATGTATTTTTTTCATAGTTTAAAAGAGTTCTCTAACCCATATCCAACTCTGTTTTGCAGAGTGTAAAAGCTCTCCAATATGTTAGGGGAGAGAATTTGTTCTTTTAAAAATAACTTCTTATTCGAGTGATTCCTACCTAATTGCTCTCTTACATGCAAGGAATATGGATATAGATGGTTTCAGTTTTGATACCTGACATGAGTATAAAGGAGTCATAGGATTAGTAAAGGTAGTATACGAAAAAAATGTTTGATGAATAATACTCAAGCAACTCCCATATCAGCCCCTCCTATGTAATTTTACTATGCATCTTTGATGAAAGACAAAATAAAGCTTTGCAGAACAAACACTTCCTGTTTAAAATTATTCAACAATCTATTTTAATTCTTTTTTTTTTCAATTTAGATACTACTTTCTTAAATAAATTTCTTAGTATGTAACTAGGAAGAGAAGAAAGCATGATACAGAACTAAATCCAGACTTTTTTTTTTTTTAAATAAATCACATTTCTCTCATATCATTTAACACACTGACCTCTGAGATTTCTAAGAAAATTCAACAGAGAGACTTTATGGGAAGAGAATAAAATTAAACCGCTTACCACATCCTATTGAAGGACCACTAAATTCATCCTGTCTCTCAAAGTAGATAGTAACTGATGTTCAGCTGGAAAGTATAAGAGGCAAAACACATGTGGCATGGTCTTTTCCCCATATACTCTCCAACTCTGCCAATCAGTATTTAGGGACCCGTGTCTCTAGCAACCAGTGATGAGCACACTCTGTTATTTTTTCCTTATTCTTTTTCTGGCATATTTATGCTTTTGTCCTCCATAATATGACAGCCCTGAGTGGCACCATTCGATTATTTACTGTACAAATAAAAGTGCCTGCTTTTATTTGTTTTATCTCTATTGCCTGATCTTTTCCTTTGATACTTTCTAAATTATTAACTTGCAGGAAACTGTGCCTAAACATCCCCTATTTTTGCTTATCTGTCACTTGTTACATTGCAAAACTCTGTCACAGTCCTTTCCCTCACACATCTTCCACCCACTGTCTTCCATTGCTGATACTACATTTCAGTTCATTATAAAGTACCTGTTTTTATTTTCATTCTTGATAGCTTCTCTGCCTCCCATAGGTGTTTTCTGAGATGGCTGCACCAGCATGCAGTATTCAAAGTGTAAATCCATGAATTTACACAGTAGCATGATTGTATTTTCTATTTTGCATCCTCTCTTCCTTTCCTAATAAATTTTAAGATTCCACTTGCTTTTCAAATGACCTTGAATAATGACTTAAGATTTACTGAGAACAAACAGTAGCCTTTATTGTGAGGGGTTTCTGTGTTGAAAGCTGTTTATGCTGTTTCCTGTAATTCAGGACCAAGTGTGTAGACTTACAAATTCTTATACTTTGGTAATAGTGAAGATTAGCTGGTTATAAATACCATTAGTTCTCACCACAGCTAGCACTTGACTGTCTAGATCATATTACCTATGGTGGATCTTTCTCTGTAATTTTCATATCAAAAGCGAAGAGGAAGAAGCAACATTTAGAGGAACTTGTTCAGCACACTAAAAAGCTGCACTGAATTTCTGGTTTACAAGATATATTTGACTCCTACTGTTGAATTTTCTACATTAGTTTATGACATTTCATCACCACCCACCTCCTTCTAAATTATTTTTTTTTTTGGACAAAGTTTTTGACCTAATTTTGAAGAAGCTAATTTTAATGTGAGCTCTTTTGTTTCCTTTTCTTGTTGGTTTTGACCTGAACATGGCAAGAAAAACTTTAATATTTCCTTCATTGTCACTAAGAGGTTGAATATTCTGGTTCCTCGCTTCCAAATAAACTGACCAAATAAACTGACATGGCAGCCACTATTTTCCTCACATTTCACCCGAAGTGACATTTTTTATCCTAGTGTTAAATATGTCCATGAAATTTTAAATAAATTTTCACTGAATTTCACTGAATTTCTAGAGTTGGAAGGGACCATAGAGATCATCTAGTCCAACTCCCCTGCTGAAGCAGGATTGCCTAGAGCTAGAGCATGTTACTCAGGACTGCATGTAGCAATTTATAAAAATATCTTTCTATATAAAGATTTGGAGGTGTATATATATTTAAATAGCAAAGAATGAAATTATCCAGCATTTGTTTGAAATAGCACAATGAGATAGTTCCAAAAATGCACATGAAAATCAAGACGTCCTGTGACAACTGCTACACTCAGATCATGAAAAGTGCACCTTTTGTTAGGCAAATAGTGGTTTTCATATAAGAATAATAATGGGAATTACTAAGCACAAACAAGAAAAGCTAGCTTAAGTATAGAAGGTGCATTTGATTATTCTGAGATGTAAAACTGATATAACTTAAAATTTAGACAAACATTTAAATGAAAGCAATTCCAAAATTGGAGATTTCATCTTAAATTTCTGAGTATGTTTACATTTTATTATGACAAAAAGGGAAGTGCAAAAGCACGAGGCTATAGGCTCTAGAGTCTTATTCAATCCAGCTCTCGTGTGGGAATGAGTAATGTGTAAAGCTTCACACCGCTGATAATAATTATTCTCTAAATTAAAGATGAGCTTTATCCCATCTTCTTTGATGATTAAGGGAGCCAAATTTTCAAAGCTAATTAGTTTCTCAGTTAGGGTCACTGTTGTTTATTGTTCAGGCACCCTTAAGGTAATTAGTATGCCTGACCTAAATTAAGAACATTTAGCACATTTTATTAACAATGCACAGTAACAGAAACCCCTGACCAAAATATGTACCGGGCCTCTGTCTTCTGAGGTGGCCTACCAAGGAAGAAAATTTCACATCCAAGGATGCTTCCAACATAAACATCTGGCCACAGGTTCTTGGTTACTTGACTAGCAGAGGTTGCACCATCCTGCTGCACCAGGAAAAGTGGCTTCCATGTTTTCCCAATCCTTTGTCAGTGTTATATTGCTTCATGTGGTGTGAAGAGTTGAGCACAGCCAGCCAGGAAAGTGCTCTGAACTATGTAAGGAAGCAGTAAGAACTGGTTTGATCTTCTATCTCAATAGTCTGCTGCCCTCAGCAGTAGAAAGTAAATGATTTTTAGAGTGAAAGAGTAGAAATTAGAAAATACTGAATTTTCTTTGCTGTAATATATCCTGCCAGTTTTCAACAATAAGCATTTTACAGCTTTCTGAACCAAAGGTGGCTCCAACTTCAATATCCGTGATGTAATTATTCTGATTCTTGGACTATGAGAAATACTAAGCAGTCCTTCCCAACTCATCTTCTTTGTATCACTGCTAAATGTGTAGACCTCTACTATGCCACACCTACTTCTTTTTTCTAAGCTCAAGAATCCTGCTCCACTTAGACTTCATAACCACAGTCTTTTCTTGTTGGTTTTTTGTACCTTTTTTTTGCTTCTACTACTGCTTTTATGAAATGGGTTAATAGAACTGCAAACTGTTTTTAATATATGAAGGTACTTGTGGTTAAAGAGAACATATAAAATTACACCTAAAGAGGCTTATGTTGTTTCTTTCCAAATAATTATTGCTGTTTTATTTGCCTTTGATTGACATTGGTCACTGAGCTCATGATATTCCCAGAGAACTGTCCTAAATCTACTCTCAGTAAGGTAATGGCAAGGCTAGAGCCTGCCATTCTGTTCTTACCACTTTAGTTAATCTTTCCATAATTATATTAATTTAAAATTTCAGTTACCAATTTATCACAGGTTCACTCAATATGGAAATAATCTTGTGTAACTTTGGGTAGTCAGCCTGAGATTTGGCTGTTGTGAATATGACCTTCTCCACTGTTATTGTGTTACTATTAATCTCCTTTCCCAGATCTTTTATGAATATATAGACAGGTTCCAGCTGTCAACCTCCCCTAGAGCAGAATTTCCATACATCTTCTATTCCTCATTTTAAACCACTTATGATCACAGTAAAAACTCTCCTCCTGTTGTAATTTTCTCTAGGATTTTTTTGGTGATGGGCTTTATCAAACTTTTTGGACTCTCCTGCACTGATTAGGTGAAACTTAGCAATACGCTTATTGAGTCCAGCATTTCACAGCAGTTGATTTGTGAGATACAACAAAAGTTGCACTAACCCTTCTCCAATATTTCATACATATTCATGTGCTCACTGCACCTACACTTTAATAATCCCATATACTAAGTGGGCTGCGAACTAACAAAATTATAAGTAACTTTTAAAAAATATTTTTTTTCCAAGTCTATGATGCATAATACTCTCACAGTTTGACTTAACATTGTTGGAGGATTTTTTCTGCAATGATGTGACTCTGCTGTGGACATTTGTAGGGCCTCTTTGCCCAAAGTAGCATGAAACAAATGATTCTTTTTCCCCTCTTATTCTTGTTCCTTGATTCTTGCCCTCAGAATGCCCTCACAGGAACTTTAAATACAAGCAAGCCCATACAACCCATGGTCAAAAGGACTGCAAAGGAAGAAAGTTAAATTAGAGCTCCAGGTATGAGAGATTCCTCACGTTCAAACAAAGCCTTGATCTGTATCCGTAAGCTCATGGATATGTAGCAAACAGGGCAGGGATTCACTGCAGTTACACAACATAACTCTTCCGATGGGCAGGCCAGCCCATTTTCAAATACCTCTCTGCTGCACAAATGCTTCCTGGTGATGAAGGTAGCGTGAATGACTCGAAAAAGTGCTGCCATGAAAAGTTATTTACTCACTCAGGTGGCATTTCCAACTGGATTGTTGAACAACAGAGCAACTTTGACGCTACTGGCACTAAGGAAGCCTTCAGATTTATTGGGAGAAGCTCATGGAAGCACAGGAGCACGTGAGCGACCAACCACGTTGTGTCAGATCCAAGGGCTTACCCAGCCCTATGTGCTTTCTCCAGCTGTGGCCATAAACTGATGCCCAAGGTAAGCAAGCACCAGGCTGCCAACTATGACACTTCCACCAGCCTTAGGCTGAGGGTTCCATGACCCCATCCTGTTGCTGTTCCTGCCTGGATCTCTCCTGCCAGTATTTGTCCCGTTTCCCTGTAAACTCCTGCAGAATTCTCGCAACCACAGAAGGAGCTCCACGTTCAGCATAGGGGTCCAGTGTGTTACTGCAAGTACTGAATGGAATGTAGGAGGAGGAAAACACGAGTGGTACGAAGCCAGGCCAGAGTTTTAAGATTGTTAATTAGGGCTTTGGAATAGACAGTCTGGGTCACCAACTCCAGGCACCTATTCTGACAGATGTGGGTTTGTCCCACACTGACACCAAACAAAGAATTAAAAAGCTCAAAAAATGAAGTTCTGACCACAAGGTTGGTATTCTGGGTTATTATGTTTGGAAATGATTGCATGTCCAGGCAAATTCATTCCCTTTCTACATCCACAATTACTCGAACGGAGCATAATGAATTAAAATATTTAGAAATTAGGCCCCACGCTTCCCACTCGGCTGCGAAACCCACTATGGCAAAGTGAAGGGTTGGGTAGAGCTGCAGGGGACTGCAGGGGACAGTGGGCTTTCGCTGTGTGCTCACGTGAACGCCTGTGGTGGGACACGCCAGGTGAAGCTAACTGGAAGGCCAGGGATACGGCGTCGCTTCCTAAGACAAATCAGGCTTTACCAGCTCAAATACCAAATGAAACGTTGCAGCCATTTTTCCTCTGCTCCCACTGAGTCTGTGTGAAGATGGAGCCTGCTCCAGTGTTGCATGTTTATGGTACAACCACCAGCGGAGCCAGCCTGGAACACCAACCTGCCATGGGATACTGCAGCACACAGTTGTCAACGTTATCACAGGTTATTATGGGTTACCACAGGTTATCACAGTGTCTTATGCCCAAGGAACTCTTTCAATCCACCTCTGGCTTTCCCAGCACACCAGTCCCAGGATGCACACCTTTCCAACTGGTCCTCAGGGCACACAGCTCTATGGATTGCCCACAGGACTGGAGGGTGGACATGGCCATGGTTTCAGCCATTCCAACATTTCTTATGCCCACACAAATGTTCAAGTGTCCCACTGCGACTGTCCGATGGTTACACCTCTCCCTACTTTCTTGCCCCCCATAATATCACTCAAGAAATGGATGTCTCATGTTTTCAGATGCAACAAGGTTGTTGATCCCCCTTATTAGCTTGAAATAGTGAGAAACTGGAATGGTTTTTGGGGTTTTTTTAGAATTTTTGCTTCTTAATTGTGCATTTGAATGTAAGTAGATATTGAAATGTAGCTAGTAATCCACTTGATCTCTGTTTTGACGTGCATTGTGATTGGCAGATACAAAAAGTTACAAATTGGTAATAATTGTGTCGGAAGCAAAGCATGAAATAAAACATCCCTGTATCTACCAGCTTGCAACAGAAACACTGTTCCTTGCTCAGGCTGAAAGCTTTTCAATGGCAGGGTGTTCCCTGGGAAAGCCCACCTCCTGCCTGCGCAACCACGTTTCTGTGTTTATTACTATTATTATTATTATTATTATTCTTTTTGCTTTTATTCATCTGAAGCCGCTCTCGAAACCCAGCAGAGGCAGGTGAGCACAGGTGGCCTGAATCAAAAC
>NW_015090797.1:2969024-2969594 GCF_001431845.1 Calidris pugnax | reverse complement strand
CCGCCCCGCCGGGACGGGCCGGGACCCACCTGCGCGCTTTTTGCGCGCTCCCTGCGCGGGACGGCGGGCGGCCGCGGCGGGGAGACGGGAAGGGGGGGCTGCACTCCGGGGTCGTCCGCGTAGCGCTGAGCCTCCGCGGAGCAAGGAGGAAGGGGGTGGGGGAGGAAGGCCGAGTGTTGCCAGGCGCATATCCGCGCCCCTCCGCGCACAGCCGGCGCCGCGGCGGGGCGGAGCAGGGAGGAGAAGGGAAGGGCCAGCGCCTCGCCTCGCCTCGCCGCCGAGGGGTGGGCGGGCAGGGCCGTGCCGTGCCGGGCGGGGTGTCCCAGCGCCGTGCCCGCGAAAAAAAAAAAAAAAAAAAAAAAGGAAGAGTAATTAAAGTCGCCGCCGCTGCGCGCGGTCCCACCCTCCCCACGGGCCGGCTCCTCTTGCAGACGGGAGGGGACAGAGGGAGACGTCCCTCCGCGGAGACGCGCCACCTCCGCCTCCTCCTTCAGCGCCTCCACCGCGCACTCCCTCCCTCCCTCCCGTCTCTCGCCGCGGCAGCAGCACAGACGGCGGCTCCTCTCCCCG
>NW_015090797.1:2956544-2968700 GCF_001431845.1 Calidris pugnax | reverse complement strand
GGGGGGGAGGAGGGGGAGACCCGAGGAGTCGGCGAAGGGAGAGAACCCCTTGGTTATGGGGTTGACTTTCGGACTGGGGGTCGGGGGGCTTTTGGAGCGTGCCGTGAGGTTCCGTGGTGGACACAGGGTCTGGCCGGTCACTAATGGTACTGCTGGTAATTCATAGCAAATAAAATCAAAGCGCAGTTCATTTCATTTAAATCTCCCCCCTCTGTGCCCGTCCCCCCCGACGGTGGTCCCTTTTCCATGAGAAGGGTTTTGCATTTGGTGCGGAGCGGCTTAAACTCCTCGGGAAGAGTTCGTTGTGTATCGAACAATTTCAGCGGTTGCCTTTACCTTCAATGAATGTAGTGTATTTGTACATAATGATCAGCTACAGAAAAGCAGTTGTCAGAGAGAGCAGGAAAGTTCAGTTCTCCTTCTCCTTTCTTTTTTTTTTTTTTTTTTTTTTTTTTTTTGTAGTGTACGAGTGAAAGTGATTTATTTTTTTGTTTCTTGCCCTGTTATCGTTGCTCACAAAAAGAGGGTGGATGATCGTTTGAGCCTGAAAGAAAAAAATACTCGGTAGTGCTGAAACGCTGAATTTATTATTTTCATACTCATTAGATATGTGCATTTTAATGGAGGTGTTGCTATTCCAGACATTATGCGTGTCTGCCTTTCCTAGGGTATTCATAATAAAACCCAAAGAAACCCTAGCGAATTTACTCATACATCTAATTAAAAAAAGTAAAAGAATTCCCCTGTCAAGTAGAAAAAAACCGAACACCCAAACTCAAAAAGCTGCTGAAGTGTCGCCTTTGTGTAAAGCCATTCACAGCTTATTTTTACCTGGTGTTTCCTGATATCCGTGAAGAACTGCCGTATTTACTCTTCAGTAGTTCTTCGGGCTGACATCAGACTATCCTGGCATTACTATTTCAAAGTTAGATGTCATTGAGTCTTAAAATATCTTAGAACAATGTAGTAAGATGGTGGGATTTTAATAACTTAAAAATTAATACAATGTGCATCATGTGAGAGTTTCTTATTAAGTAATGAAAGTACCTGCTAATACATAAATAGGGATGATTCTATGTTTCTATGTTTAAATTGTTATACATATAAATATTTTTACGTCTGTATATATATAAGGAACAGTATGAAGAGGTTTTATGATGCAGACACAGCACTTAAATTACTTCATGCGGTGATTGAATTCCACATTTCAACTTTATTGTTTTTAGCTGATCATAGTTTTTCTACAAGTTCCTAATGTCTTAGAGATTTAAAAGTGTTTTTATTTAAATATTTTCTTAATAAGAATCAGAAGTCATTTTTGGAATTTCCATTAGCTATTTACTGCTTTATACCTTTAATCCTAAAGGTATGTGCAAAAGAAAGATGACTTTCCTTTTCGCTAGACTTTCATCCTGAAAGAGTAAATGTACTTAAAAGGGTGAATACGTTTATTTACATTTCTCTATTTCTTTAATTGTCTGTGTGATTTTTGGATTACAATTTTAAACATCTGGATAGAAACTAGGCAAGATATATATATACACACACACACACACACACTGAGGTCAGGACTAAATTGGTCTGTGTTGAGGAGAATCTTTGTACCTCTGTATGATTTTTCTTATAAAAAGGTCTGGTTATCTACTACCCATTTGAATTTTGAGGAGGACCCCATTTTGTAAGTGGTTACATGGGAGTGGACTGCTGTGATACACAACATTTTATTTGTCATATCTAATTGCCAAAGCTAGATTTAATTAGTTTTGTTGAGAATGCCCTTTGAAGTTGTGAAGCGATATGTAAGTGCAAGTGTTGTCATGTGGTTTAATAAGACACTTGCCCCTTTAATGTTAAGCATCACCACAGTTCTACCCAACTGAGTTTTGATGGGTTGAACCTTAATACTTAGAGACCTTGGAGCTAAATTGACCAAGAATACTATGGGAGGAAGCTGTATTTTGCCTTTCTACTTCTAAAACGAGAGTGTAGGTGAAATCATCTAGTTAAAGGGAACTCTTGCTGTTGATGTCAGTGCTGCCGTGATTTTAGAAAAAAAAACCCACCAGCCATGGACAGACAGATACAGGAGCAGTGGTCAGATCTTGTTGCCAGTTTGAAACTTGGCGTGCTAAGCTACGTAGTACTTGGTTTTTTTTAGTTGAAGAGTCCTTTCTGTGCCTTTTCACTGGCTTGTCTTAAAAAGCAAACAAACCAAAGGCAGCTTCAGTAATTGTAGTTATTATTCAAAATAGTATGTAATTATTATTTTTTTTTCCTGATTTCTTAATTTGTTTTCTAGGTACTGAGTTTGTGCTGTGAAGCTTGCAAGAAAGTAATTTTTCATGTTCCTTCTGAACTAGAGGCCGACACGTTAGTTGGCAGAGGTGAGAAACTGCGAGATGTCCATCTTAGTACAACATTGCACCTTTGCTGGAGATGCTGTTAACAGTGGAGGAGACTCTTTTTTTTTTTTTTTTAATGGAATGAATGGATGACTGGACAGCCAGTTAAACAGCTGGATCAGCCTTTTTATGAAGGATACGCCCTGTGTTTGTTACGGATTTGAACGCTGGCTCCCTGCATCCATTTGACTTTTGCGTAAACAGCTATTGTCAGCTTTCAGCGTTTCTTTTGAAACAAGAATGTCAGAGTTTAATGGTTTCAAAATTTGGAGTCTGGGGCTTAGTATTTAAATAAGTGGCTTAATATTTCAGAGTGCGCCCATAACCCACAGAGTCATATGAAGAAGTCAGTAAGTCATTTGGATAATGGAAAAGAAAATAAAGAAGATAAAACCCACACAAGCAAAGCACCCAGAAGCTGCTGTTCTGTGTAACGTGGCTGTGACTTCTCAGCAGCGCTGGGGTGTTCAGGGCACCCAAGGAGAGGGGGTGCAGAGGGGTCCTGCATTGCACATTGGTTTGGGAGAGTGCTCCTGTCTGTCTGGATGGTCTCAATTTAGGGCAATGTGCAGGTGATGGAGAGGAATATGGGAGACCAGAAAGCACCCTCCTCCTTTTTTTTTCAGACCCGTCCTTGAAAGGCAGCTTTTGAAGGTGTGGCAGAAGAGCTGCTACAGGGTTCTGTGCTGCCCCAGACTGATTTTGAGGGTTCAGAGGTGCCCTGTGTGAGCCCCAGGACAACAGAGGGGCATGCTCCAAATCTGCCATCCTAAGCCATGTTCCTACAGAAGGAACAAATCCAATTGATTGGTAGTTCATCACTATGCAAGTGCTCAGGGAATTTAACTTTAAAAATGAAAGTTCGTTGACCTTACTCTTACATTTTAAAATGGAAGGTCGCTGCAGCTGTTGAAGTATTTAGCATGCTCTCAGAGACTTTGGCATTTCTCTGTGTAAATAAACATGATTTATATAAAAACAAAACTTCATGTTGTTACAGTGCTATGAAAGAATTTGCATAACATTGATTATTTTTTTTTCTGAAACATATAACAAAACTTTTATAGCTTCAATGACGTTACTCAAACATTTATTGAGAAAGTGCAATGTCTTGCACTGATGCAAGGACCATACCTGGACAATAAAATGAGTCAGGATTTTCCTGGTTGTTGCAAGGTTTTTTACACTTCTGACTTACGCAATGTATACGAGAAGCTGTAAAGAAAAAAGATCCCACAAAGCTATGGCTAACTGAGCATAATGTTGACTCATGTAACCATCAGAAAGAAAATCTCCCATCTGATATTTTTGGAAATGCAGTGCTGTAATATGCAGAAGTATAGGACGCCTTTAAGTGAGGCATTGCACAGATTGATAAGGGAGAGGAATCACTGCTGCAGTACTATGAAAAGTCTAGGAAATATTTAATTGGACAGTTAAAAGAAAGAATTAAGAAAAGGAGGAAATCACATCATATTTAAAATTATACTTCCATCTCTTCTTGCATTCTTAAAAGAGAAATGAAATTTAGTTTATTGACAATATCATCTACATGGGATGAAATTCTGAATCTACTCTGGGAATTTTACGATCAGTTTTCATAGTGCAAGGTCCCATCAACTATGATATCATTGAAGGAGTATTGAAAACATGACACATCTTGTTCTCTGCAAGGATCATTATTTGGGAGTTTAGGTCTGTGGCCTTTAGGGTGCCAAATCGTTCTTGCTTAGTGCTGTGGTCCTACTGCAGTTCATTATGATTATCCTGATTTTGCCTTTTCTGCAGCTGTAGTGCTGAATTACTCACTAGTGAACCAAGTTTATTTAAATGCATTAAAGTTTATTTTAGCCACAAGTGATAGCAAATGCAGTAAAAAATACCTGAGAAGTATGTGGAACTTACATAGTACTTCCTATATGCTGCATGGGATTCTATCATGTACATAGTAAAAAATTGCCAATCATTTGTTCTAGAGTTAGTCTTTATCTCTCCCATCTGTCTGCCTCATAATTTAAGGGCCTTTGTCCTCCCAAGACTATTAAATCACATAGTACCAGTCAGTGCTTTCCTCCTGAGGGCAAAACTTCCAAGATGTATTATCTCCATTGGGCATTTGCATCAATTAATCATCTTCACTGATTTTGTGGGACATGGAGCACAAGGCAAATCTAATAGCTACTGATCCAATAATAAGCGTGTCTACAATGTTTTTTGCATTTAAATGTATTAGTTCATCTCTGATGATTCAATAAGTTTGCCAGTGTAATAGTGTCTTGTTGAAAGACATCTGTGAAGCATCTGTGTCACTTAGGAACAAAAGAGTGGAAATTTGTGTACACTTGGTCAAATCTGAGAGCATAAATGGGTTCTAGAATCTGTATTTGTGACGCTTAAATACTGAATGACCAAATTCTTGGAGACTCCAACATGTCATTAAATACAATGTTTACTTAGGAAAATTTTTTTGTTTATTTGTTTTGTGATGGAGATTATTGTTTTGCTGTTTGAGTTATTTTCTGAATATTTTTGTATTACAGTTGATTTGAAAGAATGCCTTCCGTCTGCAGACTTTATCAGTTCCAGTGATGGGAACTTTAAAATTCTAGAGGATGGTTCTGTGTATACAACATCTCCCCTTTCTTTGTCTGCTGAGAAAAAGACTTTTAATGTATTACTTAAAGACACTCAAGAGCATGTACAAAAGAAAATACATGTTAGCTTGGTGGAAGAAGAAAAAAAGGTGAGCTTCTAATTTCAAGATACCTTACTTGAAATGCTGTTTCACAGAGTACAGCTTCATTCTGGGTAACAGTAGTTGAATTTTGGAATTCAGATAATCAGGCAAAGCACTCGGGTGCAGAGTGTATTTTTATTTAGCAGTTGTTGATTACTGTCTGTTGCTTAAGTCAGCAGACTTCCTTTCTGAAATGGGAGATGCTAGCAAGGAGCTTGATCAGGAATACTGAGAATCTTAAAAGCCCTGTTTGAGAAATTAAAGCAAGTTTTATTTGTGCAAAGTATTCTGACGAATTAAAAAACTCTTGGAATACTATCAGAGGTATAATCAGAAATTAAGACCAGGAAAAAACAAATAGCCAGTGGGAAAACTGGGACAGAGGGAAAAAAGATGGAAATGCAGGACAGTAGTTAAGCGACAATATGCACTGTTAAGAATATATGGATATATTCTTACCTGTCTTTTATCTTCCTGACCCAGACACAGAAGACCAGGCAGGCTAGAGATACAGTTCTCAAGAGAACCAAAAGAAGGTGGGGCCCTATTCCATCCGTCATGATAGAGAACTCACTGGGACCTTTCCCACTACAAATACAGCAGGTATATTTTATACGAATACTAATTTTATGACACAAGCTAGTTTTGTATGTGACTTTTATGATAAAAGAAGAACAAAAGTGATCTCTCTTGTATTCCCTACTGATGCCGTTCCTGCTGTTATTCCTCTGTCATGTTCTGTCCTGTTCACTGTATATCTAGTGATCTTGTAGCTGACATAACTTGTGATCGTAGTTGTTGGGATGTGCTGGAAACACGCAAAAGCTGTAAGAAGGAGAGAGGCTTGCTATCAGAAGAGATCTCTTTGGCCTGGGAATTAGTGAAGTGTGTAATTAAAAAGAAACAACAAACAAATCCCCCTAAAACATTGCCTAGAAAAAGATTTTGGAGACACAAAGTGGGGGAAATCTGACCTGCATGTCTATATCCTTTCTGGAGTTCGGGGTGTAGACCTGTAGCACTGAAGACTGCGTATGGCCTATATTATTAGGAAAAGTAGTTGCTGTAAGAAAACAAGTAGGCGTGAAAGAGAAATGCAAGAACTAAAGTTATCGTAGATCCATCTGGCCTGCGCTAGATTACAGAGTGGCTGGTAGCAGATGTGTAGAGACAAGTGTAATAACAGAGTCTGTGCAGAGCAATCATTCTTCTACTAATCTTACCTTCATAACTTCTGGCATTCAGTAGGTAAGGAAAGTTTGGGGAGGAGAGTGTTTATAAATAGATAACTGCTAATGTTACCTCCTTGGTGCTTGTAGTGAGATGCAGAGAGGCTATCTGAATTGGCATATCTCTGGACTGTACTCTAGGTAGGTCTTCTTTCTTTCCTTCCTTCTTTCCTTGCTTTGCTTTTTCTTCCCTAGTTGCAAACCACCTTCTCAATGAGTGCATTAAACCAGAAGTAATAAGCCCTCTGTATTTCAATGTGCCTTGTATGTGCAGTATTCTAGAGAGATTAGATTTCAAATAATTTTTGTATGCACACTCTAAATTTCTTTAATTGTTCAATATTTCTGTCTCTCAAATATTTCTGAGTTTGAGTTAACTATCCTTTCTCATGTACACACAATATAAAGGAAAGCAGTTACATGGCAAGCTATTCTCCTATTCTGTGAATTTTAAGCTGCTAAAGAAGTAGAAGTTAAACAAGTATTGGTTATGTATTTTTCTGAGGCGTTCCTGTTGGTGCTAAATATGATAATGAAAAGGGCTAAAATGTATTAGAATGATGCTGCTGTTTTTACTTGGGCTAAAAAACATGTTCTTTATAGGTCCAGTCAGACACAGCTCAGAACTACACCATTTATTATTCTGCAAGTGGACCGGGAATTGATCAAGATCCAAAGGGTTTGTTTTACATAGAAAGAGAAACTGGAAATATCTTTGCTACTCGTGCAGTAGACCGTGAACAATATCCAAGCTTTCAGGTACAGGCCTAAATTATGTAAATATAAGTAAATCTTTTTTTTTTTTTTCTGTCATGCATATATTTGAAAGCTGGGCTACAGGGGAAAATAGGAGCACATAAGATCTGGAATCAGCTGTCTGTTCTGGATAATATCCTTGGTGTCGTAGAGATGAAACCAGTGACAAATAAAGAAATAGTCGATCATCTGGATCTTGAGAGTAGTTTTACTTTTCACTGCTTAGACTCTAATTACAACATAAATGTAGTGAGCTATTGGATTTGCATCATTTTCGGGAAGAGTTTGAACTTATCCCAAAGTCTTTCAGGGAAGGTTGAAAAGGTCTGCATAGAAACAAAATGATGAGAAACTCCAGGCGACTGTGATTTTTTGAGACTCTTTCTCAAGCTGTTCAGTTTTGGTATTTTGTTAATAAGGTACACTGCTCTCTCTAGTGGCTGAGAAGTGTAAAAAGGCAGTTAGTAGAAACAAACAGCTTCTAAATAGTTAGGTAACTTGCAGTACCTATTACTGCATTTTATTAGATTATATTGTAACAGAAAAATAGCTTTGCTGTTCTTGATTTTTTTCAAAATAGCAATATTTAGATTATATAAATTTTTGGTAAGGCTGAGATTGTCTCTTAGGCACTTGGAAAAAAAAGTTTTCAAGAAGTTTGGAAGAAGTGTTTGACAGTGTTGGGGGCTGGGAGGGAAGGGAAGAAAGTGATTCAAATATTTGTAGTGCAAGGAATGGAAAGGGGAAAGATTGGAAAGATTTAAAGGTTTTCTTTCGTTGTAAGGTACCAGTCACTTCCCCTTCCATGTGGCTAAAGAGCCTGGTCTTGAGAAGGGTGTGCTTGGCATGCTGTGTCATTTTATTGATGCCTCCATGGAACTGAAAGTGTAACAATACTTCATGTTGCGTAAGCATAAAGCAAATTACTGAATTTATGTCTTACAGATCATTTGCTTTGCAACCACTCCAGATGGTTATTCACCAGAGGTACCACTTGTGCATACAATCAGGATAGAGGATGATAATGATAACGCTCCGTATTTTACACAGGACCTTTTTGAGTTTTCTGTCCTTGAAAATTCCAAACCTGGTAAGAATTGTTTTAAATCAGTGAATACAGTTACCACTATTCAACTCACTTATGTACCAGTATGACTAGGTCTAGTTCTGCCTTTTAATCAATTCACTGGGGTTTATTAAAGAGTATTTCTTTACAGCAATGGCTGAATTTGAAAAGAGCAGCTCAAGATTTCTTAATTATTAGAAATTCCAAAATGCTATCTCAATCATATTGAAAAGCATTGCTTAAAAAATGAGTTTTTGCAAACAGAGATAATTCAGTGCTCCTAAAGTGGTATAAGAACTTCATAACATTATTATTTTCATTTTACCCAAAAATCACCTGTTTCCATAAAATTTTTTAATTGACAGAACAGCAATTTTTAACAAATTAATTCCCTAAACAACTAAACTGGTGGTGTTCTATGGTGTAAAATGCCTTTAATTAAGCTTACAGTGTTTGTCCAAGCAGATGAACTTTTCGAGGGGGTTGGTTGAAGAAAATCTTGCTTCTGCCCATACCTGTAAAAGGCAGGGACTTGCCCATTACTGACTTCATGTGTCTTTGTAACAGAGGACAAAAGCAGGGAGAAAGCAAAAGCAGAGAATAAGGAATGCAAAAGCCATGGTTTGCCATTCCTCACTCATCTCTTAGACTAGGGGTATAGAGTGGGGAAAATCTTAATTTACTTCACAAAAAAGGAAGCAAAGTGTCTTTCCATTCACCCCAAAACACCAGTTGTATTTCATTCCCTGAGCTGCTCTGCTCCTTACTGGGTGAGTTACCAGTTTCAAGTGAAGTTTGAAAACCACTCAGGCTATAGGGATGAAGTCCAGCAGCTCTCCCCAACGGGCAGTACTACAATTTGAACTATGTCAGAAAGCACCAAACCTCCCTGTCCAACTCCTCTTGAGCTGTGTTTCAGATGCTCAATTAGAAGTCACTGTCAAAAGCACTGAAATCGGAACTCTTAGTATTTCTTTCGATTATTCTGTCTAACAGCTGCAATAATTACAACTTTGTCTCAGAAGCAAAAAATAACCAGAAGATTAAAATAGGCAATTCCACACTATTACTGCATTTTTACTACTATTTATGATGTTTTTAGTATTATTTTCATGTAGAGCTAAAGAGTTAGTTTCATGTATCTAAAATAGAAATACCTGTTCAAATAATTTTTTCTTATTTACAGATTTTTCTGGAACTAAAAATTTCTGTACTGTGTTCACAGGTGTGGTTGTTGGAAGAGTGACTGCAGAGGACAGAGATGAGCCTGAGACTCTGCATACTTGGTTGAAGTACCGCATTGTGTCACAAACTCCACCAGTAACCCCAGCATTTTCTTTACACGGTGACACGGGTGTCATTGCTGTATTGTTGCCACAGCTGGACAGAGAGGTGATCTTTCCTGAAGCATCTTTAGCTGTCATCTAGTGCACACAAATAGCTTCTTAACTCTGAATTGGTGTTACAGGAATCACCAGATAAACCATTTCTGTTATCCTTTTTCTTTTTTTTTGATTCCCTCTCTAAGGAGCTGCCGAAGCTTTCTAGAGACCTGTAATTAGTTAAAGAGTTTCTGCATAGATCTACTTTATTCTAGCTAATCTTGGGAGGGGACCTGCCACTGCTCTCGTGTTCAACCTATGGATTGAAATTCCTGTGGATTTTTATTCTTTCTCTGTTCATGAATCCCATCAGCCACTGTTTCATGCTAATCAAGCTCCATTTGAGGTCCTTCTTTCTTCTTTACAGGGAAGATGAACCAGATTTTCTGGAAGCAGTTAGTCGTCCTATATTAAACAGAAATAACTCCCAATATCAGAAATCTAAACAGTAATATAACATTTCCTAAAGTTAAAGTGCAAACCATTTATTCTTATCAGTTAGCTTTCAAGTAAAGAAGAAACAGGAAGTTTTAGATTTTATTTCATTTGGATTTGGGTTGGTTGTTTTTTTTCTGATAAAATGTCACGTGAGAGATTGTTTACACTAGAAAAGCTGACAGGCATGTATATTTTGAAATATTTCTAGCATAAGACAGTCATTTTAGAAAAAGCCACTGCTACAGGCACATCTTTTTTGAGGATAAAAAGAGGCATATTCTGGCATACTGCTGTCACTTCATAGCTGAAAATCCACATTAGCAGCATGTTGCAAAATTGTGTGCTTGCAGATACACTGAGCAACTTTTTAGCAAGAGAAAAATGCAGTCACTGTGAGCATTACTGTGACTACTAAGGAAATAATCACAGTAACTGCTGAGGGAAGGAAAGCTTGAAAAATGGGTCCACTCTCTGTCTTTTAAAGATAAACTTATGAAGTGGAACAGGAGATTTCTTTCCTCCACCTGAGAAACTTAATGCTACTTCCAGGTATTCAGAACTGGAGTTACTGTCTTGATTTACAGATTCTCTTGTTTTGTGCCCAGTGTCTGTCCCCCATCGTCCCCCTTTTCCTCCTTGGTTCCCCTTCCCTGGTTTGTTCAGCTATTAATAAGACTAAAGAAAGCCTTCTGCTGTTGTGACTCAAGTCAGGGATTTAACTGGACTGTTTATCAGTGATCCCCTTGGAACTGATAAGGGCGCTGACTCCTTCCAATGGCAGGCATTGCCTTGTCACGTATAGCCCAAACAAAGGCTGTGATTGCACCACACCCTTTGTGGTCATCCTCGCTGAAATAAGAGACATGCTCTGAAACACTTTACCAGCTAGAAACCTAAGGGAATACTCTGCCTCGCCGAAGGGGAGAACTAGATACCAGATTAAAGCGCATCATTTGCATCTTCCAAAACTTCAAGTATTGGAAAATAAAGCTGACATTGTGAGAAGCTTTATTTGATACAGGATACAGCATACACACTACTAACAGATGCTGAACTCATGCCGCTTAGCCACTGAGAAATATTTCACTTGTTTTTCCCTTTGTAACTATGGGGAAAAAGCCCCAAAGCTAATAGACTCATTTTGTAGAGGAACACTGAGTTTGGAGCAGAGTTGGGGAACGGGAATAAAATACATAGTTCTACTCTCGTGTGTAACTACGTGATTGAAAAAATGAGTATGTCAAACTTCTGTATGCTTTCCTTCCTCTTTTCAGCTGGTATCCACTTACACTTTGTTAGTTGAAGTGAGAGATATGGCCGGTCAGCCTTTTGGTTTGTGCACTACGGGAACAGTTGTCATCAGAATTGAAGACACAAATGACAACGCACCATCCTTTAAACAGACACACGTAAGTCTTCATCAATGAAATGTCTGTAAAAAGGTAAAAAAAAAAAAAAAAAATCCTCTTTCTAATTTCCTGATGGGCAGCCCCTTAAATATGAAACCCAATGCCCTGAGAGAGTTAATGCCAATATAGACGTTTGAGAATGTTCTGTTGGTTGTTGTGCTGTTTGGTAATTAGACCTATTGGTATGTTAGTTGTTTTGAGTCATTTGCCTTATGCCCATTGGGAGAAAGCTGATGTGACTCATTCATTCACTTCTGCTGCGTATTTCACCCTTCTTGGCTTTTCTTAAAGTTTTTGTGGTTTGTTTATATATATTTTTTTAATTTATGCCAATGCCTTTTCTAATGCTCAGCTTGATCCTGTTGTATGCAAATTAGTGTCTATAGCTGACGTAACAGAGGGGAACTGTGCTAATTTACCTTTCCTGGAAGGAGAATTCCAGACTTCTTTATGTCAATGATAGTTGGAGTGTACGAAGGACCTGAGATTTCAGTTGTGCTGGCAGGAAATGTTTACTGTTTCACTTAGAGTGTAAGGGAGGAGTGGGGGAAATATGCCAATGTATGGAAACAAAATAAATCATTACAGCAGCTTGGTAAATTGACCCCTTGGATTTAAGTAGTCTTATTTAAATACAGTGTTCTTCAGTCCTCCATCGTGGAACAGTAGTCTCTGATTTAAATTGATTTTTTTTTTTTTTTTTTTTTTTTTGGTACTCCCAATATGAAAACCGGGGG
>NW_015090797.1:2884556-2948048 GCF_001431845.1 Calidris pugnax | reverse complement strand
TTTTTTTTTTTTTTTTTTTTTTTTTTTTGTAGTGTACGAGTGAAAGTGATTTATTTTTTTGTTTCTTGCCCTGTTATCGTTGCTCACAAAAAGAGGGTGGATGATCGTTTGAGCCTGAAAGAAAAAAATACTCGGTAGTGCTGAAACGCTGAATTTATTATTTTCATACTCATTAGATATGTGCATTTTAATGGAGGTGTTGCTATTCCAGACATTATGCGTGTCTGCCTTTCCTAGGGTATTCATAATAAAACCCAAAGAAACCCTAGCGAATTTACTCATACATCTAATTAAAAAAAGTAAAAGAATTCCCCTGTCAAGTAGAAAAAAACCGAACACCCAAACTCAAAAAGCTGCTGAAGTGTCGCCTTTGTGTAAAGCCATTCACAGCTTATTTTTACCTGGTGTTTCCTGATATCCGTGAAGAACTGCCGTATTTACTCTTCAGTAGTTCTTCGGGCTGACATCAGACTATCCTGGCATTACTATTTCGAAGTTAGATGTCATTGAGTCTTAAAATATCTTAGAACAATGTAGTAAGATGGTGGGATTTTAATAACTTAAAAATTAATACAATGTGCATCATGTGAGAGTTTCTTATTAAGTAATGAAAGTACCTGCTAATACATAAATAGGGATGATTCTATGTTTCTATGTTTAAATTGTTATACATATAAATATTTTTACGTCTGTATATATATAAGGAACAGTATGAAGAGGTTTTATGATGCAGACACAGCACTTAAATTACTTCATGCGGTGATTGAATTCCACATTTCAACTTTATTGTTTTTAGCTGATCATAGTTTTTCTACAAGTTCCTAATGTCTTAGAGATTTAAAAGTGTTTTTATTTAAATATTTTCTTAATAAGAATCAGAAGTCATTTTTGGAATTTCCATTAGCTATTTACTGCTTTATACCTTTAATCCTAAAGGTATGTGCAAAAGAAAGATGACTTTCCTTTTCGCTAGACTTTCATCCTGAAAGAGTAAATGTACTTAAAAGGGTGAATACGTTTATTTACATTTCTCTATTTCTTTAATTGTCTGTGTGATTTTTGGATTACAATTTTAAACATCTGGATAGAAACTAGGCAAGATATATATATACACACACACACACACACACTGAGGTCAGGACTAAATTGGTCTGTGTTGAGGAGAATCTTTGTACCTCTGTATGATTTTTCTTATAAAAAGGTCTGGTTATCTACTACCCATTTGAATTTTGAGGAGGACCCCATTTTGTAAGTGGTTACATGGGAGTGGACTGCTGTGATACACAACGTTTTATTTGTCATATCTAATTGCCAAAGCTAGATTTAATTAGTTTTGTTGAGAATGCCCTTTGAAGTTGTGAAGCGATATGTAAGTGCAAGTGTTGTCATGTGGTTTAATAAGACACTTGCCCCTTTAATGTTAAGCATCACCACAGTTCTACCCAACTGAGTTTTGATGGGTTGGACCTTAATACTTAGAGACCTTGGATCTAAATTGACCAAGAATACTATGGGAGGAAGCTGTATTTTGCCTTTCTACTTCTAAAACGAGAGTGTAGGTGAAATCATCTAGTTAAAGGGAACTCTTGCTGTTGATGTCAGTGCTGCCGTGATTTTAGAAAAAAAAACCCACCAGCCATGGACAGACAGATACAGGAGCAGTGGTCAGATCTTGTTGCCAGTTTGAAACTTGGCGTGCTAAGCTACGTAGTACTTGGTTTTTTTAGTTGAAGAGTCCTTTCTGTGCCTTTTCACTGGCTTGTCTTAAAAAGCAAACAAACCAAAGGCAGCTTCAGTAATTGTAGTTATTATTCAAAATAGTATGTAATTATTATTTTTTTTTCCTGATTTCTTAATTTGTTTTCTAGGTACTGAGTTTGTGCTGTGAAGCTTGCAAGAAAGTAATTTTTCATGTTCCTTCTGAACTAGAGGCCGACACGTTAGTTGGCAGAGGTGAGAAACTGCGAGATGTCCATCTTAGTACAACATTGCACCTTTGCTGGAGATGCTGTTAACAGTGGAGGAGACTCTTTTTTTTTTTTTTTTAATGGAATGAATGGATGACTGGACAGCCAGTTAAACAGCTGGATCAGCCTTTTTATGAAGGATACGCCCTGTGTTTGTTACGGATTTGAACGCTGGCTCCCTGCATCCATTTGACTTTTGCGTAAACAGCTATTGTCAGCTTTCAGCGTTTCTTTTGAAACAAGAATGTCAGAGTTTAATGGTTTCAAAATTTGGAGTCTGGGGCTTAGTATTTAAATAAGTGGCTTAATATTTCAGAGTGCGCCCATAACCCACAGAGTCATATGAAGAAGTCAGTAAGTCATTTGGATAATGGAAAAGAAAATAAAGAAGATAAAACCCACACAAGCAAAGCACCCAGAAGCTGCTGTTCTGTGTAACGTGGCTGTGACTTCTCAGCAGCGCTGGGGTGTTCAGGGCACCCAAGGAGAGGGGGTGCAGAGGGGTCCTGCATTGCACATTGGTTTGGGAGAGTGCTCCTGTCTGTCTGGATGGTCTCAATTTAGGGCAATGTGCAGGTGATGGAGAGGAATATGGGAGACCAGAAAGCACCCTCCTCCTTTTTTTTTCAGACCCGTCCTTGAAAGGCAGCTTTTGAAGGTGTGGCAGAAGAGCTGCTACAGGGTTCTGTGCTGCCCCAGACTGATTTTGAGGGTTCAGAGGTGCCCTGTGTGAGCCCCAGGACAACAGAGGGGCATGCTCCAAATCTGCCATCCTAAGCCACGTTCCTACAGAAGGAACAAATCAAATTGATTGGTAGTTCATCACTATGCAAGTGCTCAGGGAATTTAACTTTAAAATGAAAGTTCGTTGACCTTACTCTTACATTTTAAAATGGAAGGTCGCTGCAGCTGTTGAAGTATTTAGCATGCTCTCAGAGACTTTGGCATTTCTCTGTGTAAATAAACATGATTTATATAAAAACAAAACTTCATGTTGTTACAGTGCTATGAAAGAATTTGCATAACATTGATTATTTTTTTTTCTGAAACATATAACAAAACTTTTATAGCTTCAATGACGTTACTCAAACATTTATTGAGAAAGTGCAATGTCTTGCACTGATGCAAGGACCATACCTGTAGCTTCAATGACGTTACTCAAACATTTATTAAGAAAGTGCAATATGTTTTGCATTGATGCAAGGACCATACCTTGACAATAAAATGAGTCAGGATTTTCCTGGTTGTTGCAAGGTTTTTTACACTTCTGATTTACGCAATGTATACGAGAAGCTGTAAAGAAAAAAGATCCCACAAAGCTATGGCTAACTGAGCATAATGTTGACTCATGTAACCATCAGAAAGAAAATCTCCAATCTGATATTTTTGGAAATGCAGTGCTGTAGTATGCAGAAGTATAGGACGCCTTTAAGTGAGGCATTGCACAGATTGATAAGGGAGAGGAATCACTGCTGCAGTACTATAAAAAGTCCAGGAAATATTTAATTGAACGGTTAAAAGAAAGAATTAAGAAAAGGAAGAAATCACATCATATTTAAAATTATACTTCCATCTCTTCTTGCATTCTTAAAAGAGAAATGAAATTTAGTTTATTGACAATATCATCTACATGGGATGAAATTCTGAATCTACTCTGGGAATTTTACGATCAGTTTTCATAGTGCAAGGTCCCATCAACTATGATATCATTGAAGGAGTATTGAAAACATGACACATCTTGTTCTCTGCAAGGATCATTATTTGGGAGTTTAGGTCTGTGGCCTTTAGGGTGCCAAATCGTTCTTGCTTAGTGCTGTGGTCCTACTGCAGTTCATTATGATTATCCTGATTTTGCCTGTTCTGCAGCTGTAGTGCTGAATTACTCCCTAGTGAACCAAGTTTATTTAAGTGCATTAAAGTTTATTTTAGCCACAAGTGATAGCAAATGCAGTAAAAAATACCTGAGAAGTATGTGGAACTTACATAGTACGTCCTATAAGCTGCATGGGATTCTATCATGTACATAGTAAAAAATTGCCAATCATTTGTTCTAGAGTTAGTCTTTATCTCTCCCATCTGTCTGCCTCATAATTTAAGGGCCTTTGTCCTCCCAAGACTATTAAATCACATAGTACCAGTCAGTGCTTTCCTCCTGAGGGCAAAACTTCCAAGATGTATTATCTCCATTGGGCATTTGCATCAATTAATCATCTTCACTGATTTTGTGGGACATGGAGCACAAGGCAAATCTAATAGCTACTGATCCAATAATAAGCGTGTCTACAATGTTTTTTGCATTTAAATGTATTAGTTCATCTCTGATGATTCAATAAGTTTGCCAGTGTAATAGTGTCTTGTTGAAAGACATCTGTGAAGCATCTGTGTCACTTAGGAACAAAAGAGTGGAAATTTGTGTACACTTGGTCAAATCTGAGAGCATAAATGGGTTCTAGAATCTGTATTTGTGACGCTTAAATACTGAATGACCAAATTCTTGGAGACTCCAACATGTCATTAAATACAATGTTTACTTAGGAAAATTTTTTTGTTTATTTGTTTTGTGATGGAGATTATTGTTTTGCTGTTTGAGTTATTTTCTGAATATTTTTGTATTACAGTTGATTTGAAAGAATGCCTTCCGTCTGCAGACTTTATCAGTTCCAGTGATGGGAACTTTAAAATTCTAGAGGATGGTTCTGTGTATACAACATCTCCCCTTTCTTTGTCTGCTGAGAAAAAGACTTTTAATGTATTACTTAAAGACACTCAAGAGCATGTACAAAAGAAAATACATGTTAGCTTGGTGGAAGAAGAAAAAAAGGTGAGCTTCTAATTTCAAGATACCTTACTTGAAATGCTGTTTCACAGAGTACAGCTTCATTCTGGGTAACAGTAGTTGAATTTTGGAATTCAGATAATCAGGCAAAGCACTCGGGTGCAGAGTGTATTTTTATTTAGCAGTTGTTGATTACTGTCTGTTGCTTAAGTCAGCAGACTTCCTTTCTGAAATGGGAGATGCTAGCAAGGAGCTTGATCAGGAATACTGAGAATCTTAAAAGCCCTGTTTGAGAAATTAAAGCAAGTTTTATTTGTGCAAAGTATTCTGACGAATTAAAAAACTCTTGGAATACTATCAGAGGTATAATCAGAAATTAAGACCAGGAAAAAACAAATAGCCAGTGGGAAAACTGGGACAGAGGGAAAAAAGATGGAAATGCAGGACAGTAGTTAAGCGACAATATGCACAGTTAAGAATATATGGATATATTCTTACCTGTCTTTTATCTTCCTGACCCAGACACAGAAGACCAGGCAGGCTAGAGATACAGTTCTCAAGAGAACCAAAAGAAGGTGGGGCCCTATTCCATCCGTCATGATAGAGAACTCACTGGGACCTTTCCCACTACAAATACAGCAGGTATATTTTATACGAATACTAATTTTATGACACAAGCTAGTTTTGTATGTGACTTTTATGATAAAAGAAGAACAAAAGTGATCTCTCTTGTATTCCCTACTGATGCCGTTCCTGCTGTTATTCCTCTGTCATGTTCTGTCCTGTTCACTGTATATCTAGTGATCTTGTAGCTGACATAACTTGTGATCGTAGTTGTTGGGATGTGCTGGAAACACGCAAAAGCTGTAAGAAGGAGAGAGGCTTGCTATCAGAAGAGATCTCTTTGGCCTGGGAATTAGTGAAGTGTGTAATTAAAAAGAAACAACAAACAAATCCCCCTAAAACATTGCCTAGAAAAAGATTTTGGAGACACAAAGTGGGGGAAATCTGACCTGCATGTCTATATCCTTTCTGGAGTTCGGGGTGTAGACCTGTAGCACTGAAGACTGCGTATGGCCTATATTATTAGGAAAAGTAGTTGCTGTAAGAAAACAAGTAGGCGTGAAAGAGAAATGCAAGAACTAAAGTTATCGTAGATCCATCTGGCCTGCGCTAGATTACAGAGTGGCTGGTAGCAGATGTGTAGAGACAAGTGTAATAACAGAGTCTGTGCAGAGCAATCATTCTTCTACTAATCTTACCTTCATAACTTCTGGCATTCAGTAGGTAAGGAAAGTTTGGGGAGGAGAGTGTTTATAAATAGATAACTGCTAATGTTACCTCCTTGGTGCTTGTAGTGAGATGCAGAGAGGCTATCTGAATTGGCATATCTCTGGACTGTACTCTAGGTAGGTCTCCTTTCTTTCCTTCCTTCTTTCCTTGCTTTGCTTTTTCTTCCCTAGTTGCAAACCACCTTCTCAATGAGTGCATTAAACCAAAATCTCTTGAACAGGGACAGAAGTAATAAGCCCTCTGTATTTCAATGTGCCTTGTATGTGCAGTATTCTAGAGAGATTAGATTTCAAATAATTTTTGTATGCACACTCTAAATTTCTTTAATTGTTCAATATTTCTGTCTCTCAAATATTTCTGAGTTTGAGTTAACTATCCTTTCTCATGTACACACAATATAAAGGAAAGCAGTTACATGGCAAGCTATTCTCCTATTCTGTGAATTTTAAGCTGCTAAAGAAGTAGAAGTTAAACAAGTATTGGTTATGTATTTTTCTGAGGCGTTCCTGTTGGTGCTAAATATGATAATGAAAAGGGCTAAAATGTATTAGAATGATGCTGCTGTTTTTACTTGGGCTAAAAAACATGTTCTTTATAGGTCCAGTCAGACACAGCTCAGAACTACACCATTTATTATTCTGCAAGTGGACCGGGAATTGATCAAGATCCAAAGGGTTTGTTTTACATAGAAAGAGAAACTGGAAATATCTTTGCTACTCGTGCAGTAGACCGTGAACAATATCCAAGCTTTCAGGTACAGGCCTAAATTATGTAAATATAAGTAAATCTTTTTTTTTTTTTTCTGTCATGCATATATTTGAAAGCTGGGCTACAGGGGAAAATAGGAGCACATAAGATCTGGAATCAGCTATCTGTTCTGGATAATATCCTTGGTGTCGTAGAGATGAAACCAGTGACAAATAAAGAAATAGTCGATCATCTGGATCTTGAGAGTAGTTTTACTTTTCACTGCTTAGACTCTAATTACAACATAAATGTAGTGAGCTATTGGATTTGCATCATTTTCGGGAAGAGTTTGAACTTATCCCAAAGGTTTTCAGGGAAGGTTGAAAAGGTCTGCATAGAAACAAAATGATGAGAAACTCCAGGCGACTGTGATTTTTTGAGACTCTTTCTCAAGCTGTTCAGTTTTGGTATTTTGTTAATAAGGTACACTGCTCTCTCTAGTGGCTGAGAAGTGTAAAAAGGCAGTTAGTAGAAACAAACAGCTTCTAAATAGTTAGGTAACTTGCAGTACCTATTACTGCATTTTATTAGATTATATTGTAACAGAAAAATAGCTTTGCTGTTCTTGATTTTTTTCAAAATAGCAATATTTAGATTATATAAATTTTTGGTAAGGCTGAGATTGTCTCTTAGGCACTTGGAAAAAAAAGTTTTCAAGAAGCTTGGAAGAAGTGTTTGACAGTGTTGGGGGCTGGGAGGGAAGGGAAGAAAGTGATTCAAATATTTGTAGTGCAAGGAATGGAAAGGGGAAAGATTGGAAAGATTTAAAGGTTTTCTTTCGTTGTAAGGTACCAGTCACTTCCCCTTCCATGTGGCTAAAGAGCCTGGTCTTGAGAAGGGTGTGCTTGGCATGCTGTGTCATTTTATTGATGCCTCCATGGAACTGAAAGTGTAACAATACTTCATGTTGCGTAAGCATAAAGCAAATTACTGAATTTATGTCTTACAGATCATTTGCTTTGCAACCACTCCAGATGGTTATTCACCAGAGGTACCACTTGTGCATACAATCAGGATAGAGGATGATAATGATAACGCTCCGTATTTTACACAGGACCTTTTTGAGTTTTCTGTCCTTGAAAATTCCAAACCTGGTAAGAATTGTTTTAAATCAGTGAATACAGTTACCACTATTCAACTCACTTATGTACCAGTATGACTAGGTCTAGTTCTGCCTTTTAATCAATTCACTGGGGTTTATTAAAGAGTATTTCTTTACAGCAATGGCTGAATTTGAAAAGAGCAGCTCAAGATTTCTTAATTATTAGAAATTCCAAAATGCTATCTCAATCATATTGAAAAGCATTGCTTAAAAAATGAGTTTTTGCAAACAGAGATAATTCAGTGCTCCTAAAGTGGTATAAGAACTTCATAACATTATTATTTTCATTTTACCCAAAAATCACCTGTTTCCATAAAATTTTTTAATTGACAGAACAGCAATTTTTAACAAATTAATTCCCTAAACAACTAAACTGGTGGTGTTCTATGGTGTAAAATGCCTTTAATTAAGCTTACAGTGTTTGTCCAAGCAGATGAACTTTTCGAGGGGGTTGGTTGAAGAAAATCTTGCTTCTGCCCATACCTGTAAAAGGCAGGGACTTGCCCATTACTGACTTCATGTGTCTTTGTAACAGAGGACAAAAGCAGGGAGAAAGCAAAAGCAGAGAATAAGGAATGCAAAAGCCATGGTTTGCCATTCCTCACTCATCTCTTAGACTAGGGGTATAGAGTGGGGAAAATCTTAATTTACTTCACAAAAAAGGAAGCAAAGTGTCTTTCCATTCACCCCAAAACACCAGTTGTATTTCATTCCCTGAGCTGCTCTGCTCCTTACTGGGTGAGTTACCAGCTTCAAGTGAAGTTTGAAAACCACTCGGGCTATAGGGATGAAGTCCAGCAGCTCTCCCCAACGGGCAGTACTACAATTTGAACTATGTCAGAAAGCACCAAACCTCCCTGTCCAACTCCTCTTGAGCTGTGTTTCAGATGCTCAATTAGAAGTCACTGTCAAAAGCACTGAAATCGGAACTCTTAGTATTTCTTTCGATTATTCTGTCTAACAGCTGCAATAATTACAACTTTGTCTCAGAAGCAAAAAATAACCAGAAGATTAAAATAGGCAATTCCACACTATTACTGCATTTTTACTACTATTTATGATGTTTTTAGTATTATTTTCATGTAGAGCTAAAGAGTTAGTTTCATGTATCTAAAATAGAAATACCTGTTCAAATAATTTTTTCTTATTTACAGATTTTTCTGGAACTAAAAATTTCTGTATTGTGTTCACAGGTGTGGTTGTTGGAAGAGTGACTGCAGAGGACAGAGATGAGCCTGAGACTCTGCATACTTGGTTGAAGTACCGCATTGTGTCACAAACTCCACCAGTAACCCCAGCATTTTCTTTACACGGTGACACGGGTGTCATTGCTGTATTGTTGCCACAGCTGGACAGAGAGGTGATCTTTCCTGAAGCATCTTTAGCTGTCATCTAGTGCACACAAATAGCTTCTTAACTCTGAATTGGTGTTACAGGAATCACCAGATAAACCATTTCTGTTATCCTTTTTCTTTTTTTTTGATTCCCTCTCTAAGGAGCTGCCGAAGCTTTCTAGAGACCTGTAATTAGTTAAAGAGTTTCTGCATAGATCTACTTTATTCTAGTTAATCTTGGGAGGGGACCTGCCACTGCTCTCGTGTTCAACCTATGGATTGAAATTCCTGTGGATTTTTATTCTTTCTCTGTTCATGAATCCCATCAGCCACTGTTTCATGCTAATCAAGCTCCATTTGAGGTCCTTCTTTCTTCTTTACAGGGAAGATGAACCAGATTTTCTGGAAGCAGTTAGTCGTCCTATATTAAACAGAAATAACTCCCAATATCAGAAATCTAAACAGTAATATAACATTTCCTAAAGTTAAAGTGCAAACCATTTATTCTTATCAGTTAGCTTTCAAGTAAAGAAGAAACAGGAAGTTTTAGATTTTATTTCATTTGGATTTGGGTTGGTTGTTTTTTTTCTGATAAAATATCACGTGAGAGATTGTTTACACTAGAAAAGCTGACAGGCATGTATATTTTGAAATATTTCTAGCATAAGACAGTCATTTTAGAAAAAGCCACTGCTACAGGCACATCTTTTTTGAGGATAAAAAGAGGCATATTCTGGCATACTGCTGTCACTTCATAGCTGAAAATCCACATTAGCAGCATGTTGCAAAATTGTGTGCTTGCAGATACACTGAGCAACTTTTTAGCAAGAGAAAAATGCAGTCACTGTGAGCATTACTGTGACTACTAAGGAAATAATCACAGTAACTACTGAGGGAAGGAAAGCTTGAAAAATGGGTCCACTCTCTGTCTTTTAAAGATAAACTTATGAAGTGGAACAGGATATTTCTTTCCTCCACCTGAGAAACTTAATGCTACTTCCAGGTATTCAGAACTGGAGTTACTGTCTTGATTTACAGATTCTCTTGTTTTGTGCCCAGTGTCTGTCCCCCATCGTCCCCCTTTTCCTCCTTGGTTCCCCTTCCCTGGTTTGTTCAGCTATTAATAAGACTAAAGAAAGCCTTCTGCTGTTGTGACTCAAGTCAGGGATTTAACTGGACTGTTTATCAGTGATCCCCTTGGAACTGATAAGGGCGCTGACTCCTTCCAATGGCAGGCATTGCCTTGTCACGTATAGCCCAAACAAAGGCTGTGATTGCACCACACCCTTTGTGGTCATCCTCGCTGAAATAAGAGACATGCTCTGAAACACTTTACCAGCTAGAAACCTAAGGGAATACTCTGCCTCGCCGAAGGGGAGAACTAGATACCAGATTAAAGCGCATCATTTGCATCTTCCAAAACTTCAAGTATTGGAAAATAAAGCTGACATTGTGAGAAGCTTTATTTGATACAGGATACAGCATACACACTACTAACAGATGCTGAACTCATGCCGCTTAGCCACTGAGAAATATTTCACTTGTTTTTCCCTTTGTAACTATGGGGAAAAAGCCCCAAAGCTAATAGACTCATTTTGTAGAGGAACACTGAGTTTGGAGCAGAGTTGGGGAACGGGAATAAAATACATAGTTCTACTCTCGTGTGTAACTACGTGATTGAAAAAATGAGTATGTCAAACTTCTGTATGCTTTCCTTCCTCTTTTCAGCTGGTATCCACTTACACTTTGTTAGTTGAAGTGAGAGATATGGCCGGTCAGCCTTTTGGTTTGTGCACTACGGGAACAGTTGTCATCAGAATTGAAGACACAAATGACAACGCACCATCCTTTAAACAGACACACGTAAGTCTTCATCAATGAAATGTCAGTAAAAAGGTAAAAAAAAAAAAAAAAAAAATCCTCTTTCTAATTTCCTGATGGGCAGCCCCTTAAATATGAAACCCAATGCCCTGAGAGAGTTAATGCCAATATAGACGTTTGAGAATGTTCTGTTGGTTGTTGTGCTGTTTGGTAATTAGACCTATTGGTATGTTAGTTGTTTTGAGTCATTTGCCTTATGCCCATTGGGAGAAAGCTGATGTGACTCATTCATTCACTTCTGCTGCGTATTTCACCCTTCTTGGCTTTTCTTAAAGTTTTTGTGGTTTGTTTATATATATTTTTTTAATTTATGCCAATGCCTTTTCTAATGCTCAGCTTGATCCTGTTGTATGCAAATTAGTGTCTATAGCTGACGTAACAGAGGGGAACTGTGCTAATTTACCTTTCCTGGAAGGAGAATTCCAGACTTCTTTATGTCAATGATAGTTGGAGTGTACGAAGGACCTGAGATTTCAGTTGTGCTGGCAGGAAATGTTTACTGTTTCACTTAGAGTGTAAGGGAGGAGTGGGGGAAATATGCCAATGTATGGAAACAAAATAAATCATTACAGCAGCTTGGTAAATTGACCCCTTGGATTTAAGTAGTCTTATTTAAATACAGTGTTCTTCAGTCCTCCATCGTGGAACAGTAGTCTCTGATTTAAATTGATTTTTTTTTTTTTTTTTTTTTTTTTTTTGGATACTCCAAGTATGAAACACGAGTGGAGGAAAACAGAGTGAATGTAGAAATACTGAGAGTCTCTGTTGTTGATCTTGATGAACCTGGTTCACCTGGCTCAGGAGCAGTGTATGAAATTATACGAGGAAACGATGATCGGTCCTTTGAAATTACAACAGATAAAAACACAAATGAAGGAATATTGTGTGTTGTCAAGGTAAGTAAAAATGGAACTACTGGAGGAAAATTTGGGTGTCTTCAGGCTTTGCTTTTAAAACCAATAATCTATAACTCATTTTTATTCAAAGAATATCTGTATCAGTCAAATCATGCTTTCTTCACAATCTGAAATCTCTTCTAGAGCTGATTGCATAATGCATGGCAAGTGAAGCTCATGTGGGGTCCATAACATACAAAACTCATCTTCCAGAGTGCTCCTCAGTTTTATGTGTGCAGAATTCAAGGAATTCCCTTTGGTTTGTCTTTTCACCATGACCTTGGTGCTTTTGCCTGATTCCAGAGATGGAGTTGTTTAGACTTAGGGATGTAACTGAAGGTTACATCATGGCTGGGTTTTTAACACAAATGGGAGTGTGGCAAAGGAGGAGAGGAATGAGCACCTCCTCTAGTTTTGTTCTGTCTGGGAATTGATTAAATTTACCAACTCTGCATAAAACTCTTAAGGTTTTGTTTTGCAGGATAGCCAGTACAGGTTTGCTTTTCTAGGGTGTGAGGGAGTCCACCCATGTATAAGACTATGTGTTAGTTTAGTTGCTTGTTATACCCAGTACTTTACACATGTGAAGTAAAAGGAGCACTGTACCTGTCCATTTGCCTCTTCATGCTTCTTTTTCACTATCTGGTAAAACTGCAATAACAGGTAACTTATAAGGAGCAGAGAAGATTGATATTAAAATTTGAAGATGTAAATCATAAGGGTAGAGATGCCAATTAAAATTGTTGCTGGTAATCTTTAGACCTTTTTCTAAAGCTATGTCCCTGGTATATGAACCCAGTTGAAATTTCTTATATTTAGTGTAATGCTGTAGTAGTCTAAAGAATATTGGGACTTTAGGCTATAAATAGCCCTATTAAAGGCATACGTTGCCCTTGCACAAAGTGTCTGAAATGTAAATGGTAAATACGTATTGATTAAACCCACAAGTTCAGATGTATTTGCAATGTGTGAAGTCTCACTGGGAAATAAATGTAGGTGGTAGCAAGAAGCATGATCGACTTGTGGTGGAACAGAAATATACATCACCTAAAATAATGGCCAACTAGATACATGAGGAGGAAATCTCCCTGACATTTAATTCCTATGTCAGTGCTATTAGTAATTAACTATCAGAGTATTAATCTAAAATTTTACAGTGGTGCTGCTTACCTTATTAGGGGTAGTTCCTCAGGATCTTTTCTTTGACTAACTTAGAACTAAACATTTTTATTTTTTTAAAAATCATGTCCCTTTACTGTGTCTCAAGCTGGATGTTCCAGAAGGAGAGCTGACTTCTTTTGTAAAGAAATGTGGTACGGTTTTATCTATTTAATAATTGGGCAGCGAAAACAATAGCAAGTTTTGTGTTGGTTTGAAAGAAAAGAATCAATACTGCTCCTTCGTTACAGGGACTGGACTACGAGGCCGCCAAGCAAAGGATCCTTGTGATTGCAGTCAACAACGAGGCACCCTACATGCTGGCGCCACATTCCCAACAACTTTCCCAGAGCACCAGCTCTGTTACAGTACACGTCCTGGATATGGATGAGGGGCCGGTGTTTAAACCCTGTCACTTACGCATCGACGTTAAAGAATGCGAGGATATTGGGACGAGTATCGGGAGATACGTTGCAGAAGATCCAGAAACTGGAAATAGTGAAGGCATATGGTATGAAACGGTGTTATCTACTAGTTTATTTGGAGTACAGCATGGGCAGGGTAGAGGAAGAGGGAAAGAGTTGTTGATGCTCTGTATATGTGTGTATGTGCACACACCTGAGTGTATGTATATCTATTATGTGTATCTATATATGCATGTACATGTGTATACATATGCATATGTATGTATATTTAAGATTTTTAACTAAACAAACAACTTATTCTTGACAGCTACCGGATACCACCTGGCCAGTGTAATTGGATCAGCATAGATGAAAAATCAGGTGAAGTCAGAACTATTAAAGTTTTGGACCGAGATGTAGGAGAAATGAGACGAGGTCAATGCAATATCACAGTCCTCGCAATAGACAGAAGTGAGTACTCAGTGTTGTCAGTATTCTTTGTGGTCATTTGTTTATGTGCAAATTTAGTGTGGGGACAGTTATTCTGGTTCAGACCAGAGGCCCTCCTAGTCCATTGTCTTGTCTTTGGGATAGCTGTATCGAATGCTAAGGGAATATTATGCAGCAGAAAAAGGGGCAAATTCTCAATGTTTTCAGACGTTATCTGCTCCCATTTAAAATCCTTTGTTAAATTTAAATTGAGATATTTTCCTGTGGATCGTATTCCTTTCATTTCCAGACTATTTGTTTTTTAAGTGATAGCACCTGGCAGCTGTGAAGTTGAGAGATGTAGAACTTATTGAAAAAAAGTTGTTGATCTTGCAACTCTTACTGTTTCTTCCTCTGTTTGACTTGGTTGCTTGCTTTCGGAAACTCTTAATTTAAAAGGACCTCTAAGAGCAGCTGTATTCATTGCTGTATGTTACTGTGCTCTTACTCTTGTTCTCAGTTATCTAGGTTTTGTAAGAGTGCACAACACATAGTGTGAACAGGTGACGAGCTCTTACAAATTACTGTGATTGTAGAGGAAGGGTTGTAACTCAGATTCTGATTCTACACCAGGTTTTGGTTCTGATTTAATGTGAGTGATCATCTGTTCTTTCTGATTAATTTAGTATATGCATTTATTGCAGGATAAAAACATAGTTCTGCCTTAACATCATTTACGCAAGAAGATTAAATCCACCTTTCACTTCCCAAATGTTAAGTGTAGCAATTGGATTATCAAATAAAAATGTTAGGTCACACTTTTAATTCCAAAATATGTGTCTTCCATTAAAAAAGAAAAAGGGACTGCCTTTATAAATCCAATGGCAGGATTTAGTTTGAATCCTTATGTGCTTAAACATCAGTGGGAGTAAAGAGCAGACCTTTGGAAGTTGCTTTACAGCTAAAAATTCTAACACTGTTGAAAGCTTGCATATTGAAATTAAATGTAAATAATATGAATCTAAATTGTCTAGAACTTCTGTTGCAGGTAAAGTAAACATGACATATGCATCTGCAATCATGTATGTCTAGAGAAAGTTTTAATAGGTAGATGATGTAATTTCACTGGAATAGAAAAGCATTCCTGTACTGGAAAAAATGTAATTAGGAGGGAGAGCTCATTCACTTCTTGCTTGTAGACTTTGGTGATGTAGTATGAGTCACTGCTGAATGGTGTCTCAGAGGAAAGAGGACAGAAAAAAGCCTGCTCTTTCTGAAAGTGTTACTGTTCCCAGGGGAAGTGAGGGTAAAGAAAGTGTAATTTATTTTCTCCTTCCAGAAATAAAAAGGCTAGAGACCTTCACTTTCTGCTGTTGACTCTCAGTTTAGCATAGCATCCTTTACCCCTGATTTATGGGCTCTTTCTCCTCTCATCCTCCTGTTAGGACGGTATCTGTCCCCACACAGATACACGTGCTCAACAGAATACAGTCTACACATGCGGAATACGGAGCTTTGAGAGCTGTTGATCTGCTCTACAACTGGCCAAGCAAAGAGAAGCAGCCAAGAGAGAGCTGTGAGAAGTTCCTCTCTCCTTTTTTGCTAAATTAGCAGCTGCTTTACACCTTAATTCTAAACATGGATACTAAATTTGATATTTCATTGTGAAAGGTTGGACTAGAAATAAATAAGTGAATGTTTGAAGTGCTAAAAGTAGTTATTTTTATCTCACAGATGGCAAAACCGGCACTGGAACGATTCAGGTTGTCATCCAGCCTGGGAACAAGAATTTCCCACGAATCGCTAAAACTGACTATATAATGTGCAGAGACAGAAAACCGATTTGCCTGACTGCACAGGATGATGATGAGTCTCCTTACAGCATACCCTTCGCTTTTCACATAAATGACCGTAGCTTGGCTTCCTCTTGGAAGATAACTCGACACAACGGTATGTTAAGACCTCTTTCTCCTCGCTTAGCTATAGGTTGCCAGAGGAGGCTTTGCTACCTCTGCTTTGGGTGGACTGTAAGACTAGATTGGCTGAATGTATGTTGGGAATTGGTGTAGTCGGTGGGGCTAACAAGGTAACCTTGAGGATCTCAGAGGTTCCTCAGTTTCATTCGAGGTACAGGAGATGCCAGAAATAATAGGGAGCAGCTAGAGTATTCTTTACCTTTACTCCAAAGAAAAATAGAACTTTTCTTAGACTCCTATTATGGTGGATAACTGGAAAACTGAAAAGTTACCTAAAATTGATTAGAGGCTGACTGAAAAAATTCTGACAGTTTTTTTTTTTTCCTTAGTACCTCTGTCAGTCAACGCATTTTTGGTAAAGCTGACTGGGCAAAAGAAAACTTTACTATCTCCCTTATTATATTTATGTTAATTTTTATAAATTTGATAGAAGTAGATAAACAATTTATTACCAAAGGAATTACTGTTTCCTAAAATTTGCTAATATAAAAATGTACAGCCTATGGTGGTTTTCTGGTGGGTGCCAGATGCTGGTGACCAGAGCAGGACACACATTTGCTAGTATGTTGTAGCGAACTAGCCTGAAAAGGGTATGATTCTGAAGTATTCTGTGAAACGTTCACTAATGAAAGGCAAAAGACAGTAAAGTCTGAGACCAAAAGCATCTGAGGGTTTCAAGGTTTATATTAGGCAAATTGATAAAACATTTTAGATGGCACATGTACTTTCATATACCTTATCATAAAACAGCCATTATGTACTTCAGTGTCTATTTTGTTCATATTTTTTACAAATAATTTATTTTGCCCTTTGAAATGTGGTCACCAATCATTGCCTCTAAGCAGGGCAGCAGACTAAATGGATTTTACTTCCCACTGGATATAGCTGTTGCAACTGAATATAGCAATAGAATTAAAGAGTGGAAAACATATAAATTAAGTTTACAATTAATTTCAATCAAACTACCAGAAGTCTTTTTAATAAATGTCAGTTCAGTTGATGGTCTTTCCTAGTAAGTCGAAATAGTGTCATTACTATAATGAACTGAATCAACTTCACAGTTTCAAATCATATGTTGTCAGAAGACTGTATAAGGCTTGCTTTTTCAATTCTAACATTTAAAAGGTGCTGAAAAGATAAATCCTTCCAAGAAGTAGTTTTGTGTCAACACATTTACACTGGCTTTACACTAGCTAATGTGGATCTGGTAGCAGTGTAGCTATAACAGAAGGGAAGATTGTGATTATGGTCGTATTTGTGACAACAGGGTTTCAGGTATTGTTAACACTAGATCTGGTTTTATCTTTTTTTTTTTACAGATAATTCTGTGTATCTTTCACCGAAGGGTGATATTCCATTTGGAATATACAGGATTCCTGTAAGTGTGACTGATAATGGAGGAAAGGTAGGAGAGCACTACATAAGAGTTAACTACTGTGATTGCGTTACTCCAAGTGAATGCAATGGTGGACCCCGTGTCTTTGCTGGTGGAAATGTTACTCTTGGCCTATGGGCCATCCTTGCAATGATCTTAGGATCGCTGTTATTGCTGCGTAAGTACACTTGATTTTTAACATAAAGTGCAAAATAGTTAGTTAATTTTAAAATTAGCTGAGAGAACCTGACTCAAACTTGAATCAGACATTTCTTTTTTTTATTTAGGTGTTTGTATAGCCCTCATCACTGACTTAAAATACCTGTTCTATTTGTAGCAGTATCACGGGCTTCTTACTCTCATCTTGTCCTATCGTTAATTTGTGTGTGTTTCTGTTTATTCTTTTTTCATTTTACATAAGGTGGTCTGTGTGATCATGTTAGCAAGGGCAAAAAAATGCATTCAGCACTTGAACTGCAAGAAGATTTGTAGTGCTTTCAGGGATTTGTAGTGCTTATCGGATCTTGTCTTTAGGCAACTATACTGTAGTTTGTTTGTGAGTTTAGTGCTGGTTTGGGGATGCACCTTTCTGTTTGTAGAAATGCTGAAGTCAGTGTCCTACATCTTTTTATGACCTTTCTTGTGTCATGGATTAAAACATGAGGTGTCTTAGACATTGGATTTCACAAGGAATTTTACAAGAGCCAGTGCAGTGTTGAAGGATGGGCTGGATACTTCCACAACGGACCGAACCATTGAATGCTTGTTGTGTTGCTGGAGTTGCCCAATGACTAAACTATTCTAAGCAGGGTGATAGTGCAGGTAACTGGTGAGGTGGTGACAGTGATACAGAATAGCAAAGCCAGGTCATTTTTTTTACCAGCATCATAGTCTGACTAATAACATCTTTAAAAATCACCAGAGGATATGCTACAGTAGCAAATACTTCAGAGTTGTCTTTTTTTTTTTTTTTTTACTTCTGACAAAATTTTAAAAACATTTATGTAGCAAAGAATCCTTGTCCCAGTAAGGAAATGAGCAGCTGGCTGCATTGTGAAGCAGCTTTTCCTTGGTCCATTAACAACTCAGATATGTTTCTTCCATGATGTAGATGCATTCACACTATAACTTTTATAATCTTGCCTGGTTTTTTTTTTTTTTTTTTTTTTTAATTTCTTTCCTTCTTTCTTTTCCATTTTTGTCTGGCAATGGTCAACCTGTCTTGCCCCTGTTCAGTCTCAGCCAGCTGTTCTTACTCAGGCAGGTAGAACACTGGGACCTGCACATGTTCTGAAGGATAGATCCATGTTTGATCTAAACTGGGCAGGTGCCCAAATTCATTATACGACCTGGAGGTGAAGCTTTCAGATATGGGGATGTTCAGCAGGGATAGTGTGTGAAACATCACCTAGCTTTTTGTCACTACCCCTTGACTGCATTCCTCCCAGGTAGACCCATTATTTTACTGTCGCTAGTTTTTACCCTGTGTATTATTTACACAGTGTTGCCATGGATGTCTTCTTCCCATCTGTCAGCATTAGGAGGTGACCTGCCAGAACCACTGATGCAGATCTCGGTGACAGCTGATGGCTGCAGAAGCTAAAGGAGCTTGAAAGTGGCTCTTGGCCAATTTCCACAGAAGTTTATACGTTCAGAGATCAGATTGCTCAGTGGGCAGTTCTTCCTAACTGCTCTATTTCTCATGGATTTCTTTATTTTTAAGCTATCAACTTGAGAAGGAAGGAGTGGTTCTCTGAATGAAATGTTTAGACCTTTGTTTAGGAGAGGTATTATTTGGTCATGATTCTTTTATACAAAGTCATTTCTGGCTAAGTTTCCATGACAACACAAAGTATTATTATAGGATGAATAAGCTGAATAAAAGGAATTAAATAAGATTGTTCTGTAATGAAACGCTTGAAGTCCTCCAGGTGACCTTTTCTGTGAAGCAGAAGTTTCTGGTATTGGGACCTTTAGCTTGCATATTAGTTCCTTATGACATAATTTGACATCTGCATATTCATACATGAAAAATGTCTTACGTACAACCTGGTTGTAGGCATAAGACATGATTTTTCACCTGGATTTGGTCTTAATTTTTATTGCTGTGAAATTTTGCAGACACAGTGTTTTCATAAGGGATGCTTGCATTTCTTTTGGGGAAACCAAGATGCGTTTTAGAACAGCGAAATAGTTCAACAGTGTAGCAGAAAGTGCATATGCTGTTTGGAAAAAATTATGTATGTACAGTTTTGAATACGGGCATTTTTTTTAAACCATACATGATGTTTATGTATTTAACAAGGCTAATACAACAAAATGCATTATCAAACAGAAGTAGATAGCATTATGAGGAAAAATTTATAGTATCTTCCTCACTTATTTCATTTCCACAGTAATCCTGATCACAATTTGTGGCTGCTGTGGCTCTGGAGTAATGCACAGGCAAGTCACTGATGATTGTGCCAATCACAACTTAATAATTTCAAACACAGAAGCTCCCGGAGAAGAAGTGATGGTAAGTTGTCCATTTACAATGTAGAAACATGTAATAAGATATCCATATCATTTCAGTTTGAGAACAGGACCACCTGCAAGTAAGTGATTTAGTAAAGGAAATAAACAATAAATGCAGGGAACATTGGATGCACGTTGCTACTTAACATTCTTTAAAATTCTTACTTTAGGCAGAGTTGCTAGTACCATACATATGTAAACATATCCTGTGGTTTGCCTGGCTGCTTATAATTCTTCCAGACTTTAACTGTTCAGTTGGAACTTTCAGGTGAACATTATAATCACCTCAGTAATTTTCAACAATGAGATTAGGTAGAAATTTACTATTTTGCCTATGTTGAATGTATGTTTATGGCAAAACATTATTGTGTTTCCTTGGAGAATGATTTTTAAATGTAGTGGATAGTCATTGTAGATCACAGGTGCAATTTCTGCCTTTCCCCTCAAAAATGACTCCCAAATACAGTTGATTTTTGAGCCGGTGGAAAAAATGAAACAGTCCACGTTCATTAAATGTTTTCTTGCTCTTGGCATCTAAATCTCTTAAAGATTCAGTCTACTGTGAACATATTCTAGTCCAGGCCTGTGTTCACAGACAAGGACTTGGCTCTTCATACTCTTCCCCTTCTCCTCTGTCTCTCATTCCCTGGTCATGCCCTCCTCAAGAAAAGGAGATTACTTTAAAACCAAGAAATCCTAAGAGTGACAACTGTCAAATGTCTCATTGTCTATGAAGCATAATGTAGTGCCATTGTAAACTGACAATGTAGTTTTAATTTGTGATTGCATTTTAGTTTTTCCATATTTCATTCATTATACAGACTTTTGTGTGAAGAAATAGAAGGAAACTAATGCATATGACCGTATATCATATCATATCATATTCATATATCATATTTAAATGCAGATTATCCCTCTGGCATCCTTTCCACAGACCACTTATTGATCTTTATATACGAAGTACTAAGGATAGCTTTTTATTCAAAATATCACATAGCAAAGCTAGAGAATTCAATTTTCAGCATTGACAGTTCCTTATTGCTGTTTCATCTTTTGAATTAAAAAAAAAAAAAAGGAAAAAAAAAAAAAAGGAAAAAAAAAAAAAAGGAAAAAAAAAAAAAAGGAAAAAAAAAAAAAAGGAAAAAAAAAAAAAAGGAAAAAAAAAAAAAAGGAAAAAAAAAAAAAAGGAAAAAAAAAAAAAAGGAAAAAAAAAAAAAAGGAAAAAAAAAAAAAAGGAAAAAAAAAAAAAAGGAAAAAAAAAAAAAAGGAAAAAAAAAAAAAAGGAAAAAAAAAAAAAAGGAAAAAAAAAAAAAAGGAAAAAAAAAAAAAAGGAAAAAAAAAAAAGTACAGCTGTCCCCACTGCTGCATCTTTTTTTAGGATCACAATATAATTCCTCTACAAAACACATGTGATCAAGGAGGATACGGAATTAAAACAGGAGATCAGCAAACATTTGAAATGGTAAAAGGAAGAGGGCATACCTTGGAATCAGTCAAGGGAGGTGGACATCAGACTCTGGGATCAGTGAAAGAAGGAGGAGGAGGAGGAGGAGGACAGCCTATGATGGATACTTGTAGATATTCCTACTCAGAGTGGCATAATTTCACACATCCTCGTTTAGGTGAAGTAAGTATTCTGAAACTGTTGTTTTTGTTGGTGTTTTTTTTTGGGGGGGTGGGGGCGGGGAGTAGGTGATGATCAGTATATGCAGACTTTTCAAGGAAGACGTGTGTGTGCTAGAAAGGTGGCTTTCTGGTTTTGGTTTGGTTTCATTTTTCCTCTCCTGTCTCCCCTTTGGAATATTGCCATTTCAAACAGTCATCTTTTGCCTATTTTAGACATAAGTGTAAATTACTTTCCTTTCTTGGCTTAAACTATAGGCAGTGTGCTATTTTCCATTTAGAATATGTCCTCATTTAGAATAATTACTCGAGCTTTTGTGAGCTTTTCTGACAATGTCTGTTTGCTTTTATTCTAACAGCTTGCTTTGTACTAATTTAAATCTGATACTTAGCAATGGTGCATGAATGAATGAATGTACAACATTAGAAATTTAGTTATTCCATGCTTTGGAGATCAAAAAGTCTCACTACTTGCCTAACTAGTTATGTGTAAATCAGTCTTTTAATTTCAAGTGGAATTTAGTTGCTTGACAGGTTATTTAAACAGGTTCTTCCTCTTTTATTGTTACATACATGATTAGTAGAAATTATTTCTTTATTAAATACTTATATTTTGTAGTCTTAATGATATAGACCAATCATGTGCATTTTTTGTATGTAGGAATCCATTAGAGGACACACTCTGATTAAAAATTAATCAATGAAAGGTAAATCAAAAGAAATTATTTTTTGCAATATGTTTAGGATAACAATTTAAGAAAGTAATAAGGTGTGTTTTCTTCCTATGCAGAAGGTGCACCTATGCAGACAGGATGAAGAACAGAAGCATTCTGAAGATTATCTCCTTTCATATAACTATGAAGGAAAAGGATCCTTGGCTGGCTCTGTAGGCTGCTGCAGTGATCAGCATGAAGAAGAGGCACTTGACTTCTTAGATCAGCTGGAACCCAAGTTTAGGACACTAGCAGAAACATGCATAAAAAGATAAATGTGCCTTTCACAGTGCTGAAAAAAACTGTAAATAAGTGGCTGTCATACTTTCGTGATATTAGGCATCTTGGAATTGAAAGGGGGAGAGGTTTATTAAAATTAATATAGACTGGTGAGAGTGTAACTAACTCTTACTTTAAATTTACAACATTTTTTTTATCTCTGCTAGACACATTCCATCAAAAACAAGGGATTAAAAATATTTTTCTTTAGACTATGTTAATATAGTAGTGATAGTTTCTACTTAGACTACATTTCCTATTCTTTATGATTACTTAAAACGTAAAACTTGGTGTTGTCTTTTTAATTAATTATTCAGCTTCAAAATTTTACTGCATTTGGCTTTGGAGAAGGAAAGCTTTTTAACTCACTGTTCCTTTGTTTTCTGTTAATTCTGTAGAAATAAACCAAAAAACATTACTGGTGGATATGAAATAACTTTGCTAATCTTTAACTTATACAAACTGAGATACAAAACACTTTTTCCTTTTTCACATTAAAAATGCTATGAATAAATTAGAAAATTTTATATTTTGATTGAAATTTAAATATATATATTGTATATATGTAAAATAATATTAAAAATATATTTTTCTCCTAATGGGTTACTACCCATCAAACTTGCTATCCTAAGGGATTTATGGCATCACCACATAGGGTATAAGCATTGTATGCGAGCATGTATTTTTCTTTTAAGGAAAGAAAAGATTTAAAAAAAAAAAATCAGGAACATAGGGGTAACTATCATACTTCAAATGAATGCAAGACAAATCTCATGTTTACTTGACATAAGTTTGTACCTCAGTTTCTTGTGAGTTTTAACATAATATCATTGTAGAAATTATGAACGTTGCCAAGAGTTTTGTCCAGTGTAAACTACCACTACTTTTTTTTTTTTTTAACTTGCCTTATTATGGACTTCATTAAACTGTTTCTTTCTGTAAGTAGAACTTGACAGAAGGTACAGCTCAAATAGATTGGACATACACTGCATTAATAATGTATTTTAAAGAAAGCTTTATTTGAGATGCAAAATTATATTGGGATAAATTGTCTGTTTTGAGTGTATTATGTAGTGGTTGTAGAGGTAAGCGTTTACACAGATCTCTGGCAGAAATCATCTGAATCCCATTTGTTATTTTACTAGATTAAGCATACATATACACTATATATATATACAAAAGTCTGAAATACCTTTGGCAGATGACAGTAGTGAGAGCTGAATGCTGTCATAAGCTATTTCTGGAATTCAACCTCTGCTTCCCAGGTTTTCTGTGTTTTAATATTTGCACTCCTGGTTAAGTAATCTGTCTTCTGCACTCTGGGAATTCTTTTGTGCCTTGAAAGAATGTCTTCCTGCATATGAGAAAGGGAAACTTGTACAATTGCTTATTTTGTTGCTATAATTCTGCTTTTAGGATTTGCTCTGTAAACATATGCCTTAAGGAGATATTTTTTAAAATTTGCTATAACTAATGATCTGTAAAAGGAATTATTAGTAACAACAAAGATGGATGCTGCTCTAAATTTCAGTGCAGAGCTGCTGCTGACTTCCGGTGGTTCACTCCACCCAGAATATGGTCAGTGAAAATCTGTAACAGTATAAAAACTTATCAAAGTTATAAAATAGTACTTTTAAAACCTTCCGTTTCACACTGGAAACGGGCTTCAGAATATTTCTGATAAAAACTAGCTGTGGTTAATAACTTCATAGGCCAATGTTAAAATGTATTTTATTCTATTGTTTGAAAGTGGGGATGAATTCGTCCTGAACGAGTCTCCAGCAGCAATATACTAGATGGGAACCAAAGTGTTACGAACTGACTTTATTTAAGAAATGCAAGCTAACACTACAGTTCTGAACGCTACTCTTCTTTGTCACTAACATACATGAGTTTTGCTGTAAATGGATAGGCAGACCTGTGGCTGATGTAAGTCAGGATAGTTCTGCTGGTGCCAGTGGAGATATGCTGACTTTATGCCAGGTGAAGATCTGTCCCCTAATGATTTACTTGCTTCTTTGTGTCTTGCATCTTTATCTGTGGTTATTGGCTATACACTTTTTAAGGTAATGTTAATGTCTCCCCCCCCCATCCTCTTTTAATGTTTGGTGGTTTGTTTGTTGGGTTTTTTTTAAATTATATAAAAATTCTATAGTTCAGAAGGACCTAGGATAAATAACAGAATGCACTCTTTTGAAAATTACTTGGGGCATGTCATAGAGAAACCTCTGGAAATAGGGTTTCTTTCCTCATGAAATATATTAGTACAGTTCTAAAAGAATAGACCAAATTTGGATGAGCTTTAGTTGAATTGGTGTTGGCTATTTTAAGTAGATGGTTGACAACTTTCCACTCTGGAGTTAAAATTATAAATTACTGAAATCAAAATAATGTTTCCTGGTCTAATTTACCTTAACAATGTTTTATTATTTTTTTTTGTTTTGTTTTACATTTCAAAAAGCACAGATAATTAGTTAGTTGCATTTTTTGTCTGTTTTCAAACAAAGCCCAAATTTGGAATCACTTGTTTGTCTCTTAAAAATTAAAGTTCTGAACTGAACCAGCTATTCCTGTAAAACCAAGAGTAGAAAGGTATTTGAGATGCTTTAAGAAATGAACTGTAAAACATTATTTTCATTGTATCATCATGTGAATGAAAACTTTTTATAAAGCATTAAGGTTTACAGATACTAAGTACCAAATAACATTTGTATAAAGCTTACAAATGGAATATTTCAAAATATATAATTCACTTGTTGTTACTTTCTTGAATCCCCTTAAAAATTGTGAAGATTTGTTCTCTTCAACTTGGTAATTTGCAACCTACCTAGCTATGTCAACATTATCTTAACATCATGTTTAGGAATATTTTGTACAACAGTGAGTAATAAATTTTTTTCAAAATAAAAGGAACTTCTACAAAAACTGTTCATTTCTTGTGCATGGACTACTTTATGAAGATAAACATGTCTATTTCTGAAGGGAATTAGATTTTTAAATTTTAATTGAATGTTTTTGTGATGTTAGACTGCTGTAACACTAGTAGTACTTGTCCTTGCAGCATGAGCAGTGTGAACTCTAGCTGTAGTTTTATAGCACAAGCTGGCCAGCTGTCTATGGGGCTTCCTTAGTGCTTCTAAAATGACCACAGAATGCTTGATGAATTTAAGATCTTAAAAGTACAAAACATTGCTCTTTCATCTCACTGATAAATTGCAAAAATACATAGCGCCTCTTAAAGAAAACTCATGGCAGCAGATAACCCAAACTTTCACATGTTTGGCAGTCATAAAGCTGCAGGATATTAGTATTGTAGAGACTGTATGTTCCCTATGATACCGTGATCGAGGGACCAGTGGAGTATCAGTTTTGGTTATCTGGCTTCAAGGGAAGAGGTAAATTCACAGAATGGCTTAAGTTGGAAGGGACATCTGGAGATCATCTGGTTCAAAGTACCTCCTCAAGAAGGACAACCTACAGCTGTTTGTCCAGGACCAGATGGCTTTTGGGTATCTCCAAGGATGGATGCTCTACAACCTCTCTGGGAAACCTGTTCGGGTGCTCAGTCTCCTTCACAGTAAAAACGTGTTTCATGTTCTTCAGGTGATGTCTTCTCTGTTTCAGTTTGCATCCATTGCCTTTTATCCTGTCACTGGGCACCACTGGAAAAATCCTGGCTCTGTCCTCTTTGCATCCTCCCTTCAGGTATTTGTATACATTAATAAGAATTTCCATGAACCTTCACTTCTTTAGGCTAAACAGTCCTATGTGCCTCATCCGTTCCTCATAGGAAAGCTGCTCTTTTGCGGCAAAGGCATGTTGCCAGCTCACGTTGAACCTGGTGTCTTCCAGGACTCCTAGGTCCTTTTCTGCCAAGCTGTTTTCCAGCTGGGTGGCCCCCAGCATATATTGATGCACAGGGTTGTCCTTCCCCAAGGTGCAGGACTTTGCACTCCTCCTTTTTGAGCTTCATGAGGTTCCTGTTGTCCAGTTTCTCCAGCTTGTCAAGGTCCTTCTGGATGGCAGCATGACTCTCTGTCATATCAGAGAGTACTAGTACTAAATCAGCTACTTATCCTGGTTTGATGTCATCAGCAGACTTGCTGAGGGTATATTCTGCCCCATCATCCAGATCACTAACAAAGGTTGTAAACAGGACTGGAGCCAGTATCGATGCCTGAGGTACACTGCTAGTCACTGGCCTCCAACCAGACTTTGTGCTGCTGATCACCACCCTCTGGACCTGCCCTTTCTGCCAGTTTTTGATCCACCTCACTGTTTGCTCATCCAACCTGTACATCAACAGCTTGTTTATAACAATCTTATGGAAGACAGTATGAAAGGCCTTTCTGAAGTCCAGGTAGACAATATCCACTGCTGTGCCCTCTCCTACCGAGCCAGTTATTTCATTATAGAAGTTTATCAAGTTGGTTAAGCATGACTTCCTGTTGATGAAGCCATGCTTGACTTGACTACTCCTGATGATTTTCTTGTTCATGTACCTGAAAAAAGCTTTCCAGGATTAGCTGATCCATTACCTTCCCAGGGACTGAGGTGAGGCTGACTGGTCTGTAGATCCCTGGGTCCTCCTTCTTGCCCTTTTTGAAGATAGGAGTGACATTTGCTTTCTTCTAGTCCTTGGGCATTTCTATCAGTTGCCATGATCAATCGAAGATTGTTGGGAGCGGCTTTGCAGTGACATCTGCCAGCTCCCTCAGCACTTGTGGTGCATCCCATCAGGGCCCATGGACTTACGTATGTCTGGTTTGCTTGAGTATTCCCTGACCTGATCCTCATCCACCAAGGGTACATCTTCCTTACTCCAGCCTTTCCCCCTGGTCTCTGGGACCTGGGATTCTTGAAGGCTGTCTCTTGCTAGTAAAGACTGAAGTGAAGGTGGTGTTCAGTACTATAGCCTTTTCCATGTCTCCATCCATTGAGCAATGGGTCCACATTTTCCCTAGTCTTCTTTTTGTCAATTATGTATTTATAGAAACCCTTCTTGTCTTGGACATCCCCCCTGACCTGATCCTCATCCACCAAGGGTACATCTTCCTTACTCCAGCCTTTCCCCCTGGTCTCTGGGACCTGGGATTCTTGAAGGCTGTCTCTTGCTAGTAAAGACTGAAGTGAAGGTGGTGTTCAGTACTATAGCCTTTTCCATGTCTCCATCCATTGAGCAATGGGTCCACATTTTCCCTAGTCTTCTTTTTGTCAATTATGTATTTATAGAAACCCTTCTTGTCTTGGACATCCCTGACCAGATTCAATTCCATTTGGGCTTTAGCTTTCCTAACTGCATCCTTGGATGCCCAGACAGTTTTCCTGTATTCCTCCCACATTACCTGTCCTGGTTTCCACCTTCTGTATACTTTTTGTGTTTGACTTTTTTCCCCAGGACCTCCTTGTTCTTCCATGCAGGCCTCATGGCATTTTTCCCTGACTTCATATTCATTGGAATTAAACTCTTTTGAGCTTGAAGGAAGGGATCTTTGAATATTATCCAGCTTTCTAGGACCCTCTTCCCTTCAGGTCCTTATCCCACGGGACACGACCAAGCAGATATTTAAGAGGCTAAGTCTGCTATCCTGAAATCCAGCACTATGATGTTGCTTTTTGCCCTCTCCATCCACTCAGGATCCTGAGCCCAATGTTTTATGATCACTGCACTCAAGGCTGTCTTTGACCTTCACATGCCTGATAAATCCCTCCTTGTTGACGAGTATGAAGTCCAGCAGAGCAGATACCTCCTGGATTGTTTATGTCCTCTGTTACCCCTCTAGCAGATATCAGGGTGGTCAAAGTGCCCCATGGGGACCAGGGCCTGTAAACAGGAGGCTGCTTCCAGCTGTTCATAGGAAGTCTCATCCACTTACTCTTCCCAGTCAGTGGGTCCATAGCAGACACTCACTACCTCGTCACCCGTATTGGTCTGCTCTTTTATCTTTACCCATAAGCACTCCATTGGCAAGCAGCAAAGTTCTCTAGACAACAGGTCAGGTTGGCAGATCAGTATGTCTGTCCCTTGCAGCAGGAAGTATGTTCCCAGGGTGCAGGTAAAGCGACAAAGCATTCTTTTATCAGAAGATCACTACACAAGGTGCTGTTCCTGTTCTTTTAATCACACTCGGTGCAAGATTTTTAGATCAAGAGAACTGTGTTATTAGAACAGAAATGCACCTGAGATGAGAAGAGCACTGAATTTGTCCAATAAACTTACTTATACTGAAAATGACTACGGTCATTGTTTGCCACGGTTTTTGTTTTGGCCTTACCACATTAGTAGATTTATCTTTCTTAGAGGGTAGTGTGTGTTTTCCCATGGAGTATTGTTGATTTCCACACAAATATTCATTCATTATTACCGTTCAGTATATATCCACTTCAGGTGGAACAATACAAATATCCATTCAAATCTCTAATGTCTTCAGATAAATCTTTGACATTAAAAAAAAAGGTTATGTATAAAAATCAGATTTGCTAGATTAAAAGTTGCCCAGGTAATACTGACGATCAGCAGACTTAACCAAAGAGGGCTACAGAAGCGATGCATCATTTTGCATGGTTTTCAAACATCCAGAGTCTTGTTTTGGCTGGAGCTCATTGAAAACTCTGTATGCAATGCTTTCCATCAGCAAGTACCTTGAAGAAATCTGCAACCCCAAAGTACTATTTCTGAAGTGAAGTTATAGTTATCAGTGCTTTAGACAATGGAGTTTTGGGTTGTGATTAATTTAATCTGAAGGTTAAGGTCTCTATTTGGTCAAATGAATCTCACCTGTGTATCTAATTTCAGTTACGAGGCCCATGGTTACAGTGACAACTGAAAGGAAAGCCTTGGTTAACCTCAAAGATTCTTAGATGAAACATGCTTCATAAAGGTCATCCTTTATATATGAGCCAACAGAGACTAACAAGTTATCTGCAAAGTGTAAATCAGACTCATGATTCGCTCAAGTGTGACAATCATGACCATGTTTTTCCGAAGCATACCAATACACATATACCTGACAGTAGAGTAATCCCTGGTAAACAACCAAGCTTTTATTAGAAAAGCTAGAGGCATCAGAACTTTTTTTTTTTTTTTTTTTTTTTTTTCACTTTCTAAGAAAGCATTATATTTTTGAGCTAAAGGTAAATATGCTGTCAAGAGGAAAATCAGCCTCCACCTGATGCCCAACAGCTTAGATTTTCAATGCAAAATATCTTCATCTGTTGAAATCATTATGAGTGACTGAAAGTAGTCTTGGGCAAACAAGAAAGAGTTGTGCAACTCTAAATACAGGTAGCTTTGCTGGGTCAACCTATAATTAAACCATCCCATAACTACAACCAAACCACTACAGGCTTATCACATAAATGTTTAAACAGATCAAATAGGCCTGTAAAGACCCATGTCTTTCTTCCCGCTTTAAGGAGGCTATAATTTGACTAGATCAAAGAGTATATGATGAGGCTTTATGCTCCACCTGTGCTCTAGAACACAAAAGCAGTTGGCATCTTTTCCTTGCCACCTTAACACATGGTTTTAAGATCACCTTATGACTTGGGTTTTGTTTTGTACACAGCTCTCAAGCTGTCACTACATCAGTAACAAAAATAAAGGGAAGAAGTTAAACATATAACACTAACATAAAGCAAATACAGGAAGCCTTTAGATAATAATCAAGTGATATGTGATTTTCTCACACCACTGCTGAATTCTATAGTAACACAGGAGAGCCCTTGCTGTTGTATTTACAGAAAGTAAAATTTTAGTTGCTTCCTTGCAATCTGAATTAACCAGATGACAGCTAGAAATCCAATTATAGAACCATAGATGGTTAGAGTTGGTAGGGACCTTAAAGATCACCCAGTTCCAACCCCCCACTGCCATGGGAAGGGACACCTTCTGCTAGACCTGGTTACTCAAAGCCCCATCCAACCTGGCCTTGAACACCTCCAGGGATGGGACAGCCACAGTGCTCTTAACAGCCAGCAAACATTACACAACAGATAGTGTTTTACACTTAAAAATTACATTTAAAAATAACAATATCAAAATGAAAATTCAAAGAACATTATGAGAGGTAGCACTATAGACAATTTATTAGTTTTTATCTATCTTACGGAAATCATATGGGAGAAAAAAATTGTTCAATAAAATATTAAGTCTAGTGTACAGTATAGATTCAGGATAAACCCCCAATTTTTTTACTCTAACTAGCGATGTTTTATACACTGAGATTGTTTTCTAGGATAGCTGTCTAATTTTTGTTGCGTAGTGGTTACAGTATAGCATGGATCACTCTGGGCTGTAACATGGTTATCAGGAAGAAAGCAAGCTCTGACCAGAAAAACAATGAGATGAAGATGTTAGAAGTAGTTGTGTCCTTTTCATTCACTATAAGGTTCACTTAGCTTTAAACGAAGTCAGGTTTAAACACTCACTGACGAAAGTCTAACTCCCTAACTATTCTCATTAAAATTATTTAATTTTGCCAAAGTCTGCTCTGATTTTTGCTAGATGTTTGCATTGACATCAGTCTTTCTTTACTGCATTTTCTCATGTGTCTGAATAGGATATGGTACATCATGTGAAAGATCTCTGAGCCACTGCTTTTGGAAGAGTATGCATTTGTTTCTATGTACTCCACTTTAAAAAAAAGTCACTTCTGCTTGCAGTACTCATTTTATATTATTCACCCATTCAAATAGGAAGTGTGTAAGAGGACAGGGTGACTGAAACTCTTACTCAAGTATGACCTTGTCAGCATGAATGAGAGTTTCTGGCAGCAATATCTGCCTCATTTCTTGCCTCTGGCCCTGTAGTGAGGCTTCAGGTCTCCATACCTTTCTCAGCTCTGTGCCCCAGTGAGGCAGCCCTTGCTGCTGACCTTGGGCAGGCATCACAGGAGGTGCCAAGCCCAAGGATGTGTGCCAGGCCTCCTCTGCATCATGCTTCTGGAAATGGGTTTGCAGGGAAAAGCACAGTCCAGCCAATGATGCAATACATGTCTGCCAGAAATGCAGCACTACAGATTATTTGAAATTTGGTACAGTTACACAAAGGCTGAAACTCACTCCTGAATACCATTTTCTAGACCTTTAAACTCTCTATTATTTTTAGGGATTATTTTATATCACCTTATATTACCTATATAACATATATATAATATAATAATATTAATATATATATTATATTACCTATATAATAATATATAGGTAAAAAGAAGAAGAAAATATGTAGATGGGATGAAGAATCTTTTTGATGTGATTTTACTAGGGTGTACAAATGTTGCAAGCTGCCCGACATTTAGATAGTTCCAAGGCAAGTACTTCTGATTGAACGATAAAAGGTGGTTTAATTGGTCAAAGCAAGGTAAGTGTTGTAATAAAATAAACTACAGTTTGATTGGTTGTTATTGCAGCTGAAAAGTATGGTTTGATTGAAGCAGGAGATATAGCCTGTGCAATCAGCTGATGCTGGAAGCAGAAGTTATGTTTTCTACTGCAGACTTGTAGCAAGGTATTGCACAGTGGCTATTGGTTTCACATGCATTTATGTACCTAAAGATCTGTGGGTACAGAGACTGACAGACCTGACTGACAGAATACTCCCTTCCCTGCCATTTGTGCATGAAGCTATCAGTGCTGCGCTGCTACTGTTAACAAGGACTGAAAGTTGCTTTCATTAATGATAGGAACATGATTAGGGTAGAAACTGCAACAAAAAATGGGCAACTAAACAACAAATCAATGAACAACATTTATGCCCTAATAAGCTTCTACAGACAGTCTGTTTTAGAGAAAATGAGTTAGAGAAGACATTGATCAATAAGTATCATGAGAACAGATCTAACTTTGAAACTCTTTTACTGAAAGTAAACTGAAACATTTTTGCACAACTAAAATGTGGAATAAGTTAATTACTACAAGACAAGACTGAAGTGGAGTAAAAACCAAATTTGGAAATGATTTGTTGTCTTCATAGATCTCTTTGGTTACAAGGGAAAGGGAGCGATCACTCCCTTTTAAAATGTTTAAATTCCAGCAGCTGGGCTATTGCAAGATAGTTCTGGAAATTGCTAGCATGAGGTGGTCGTCCAGAGTCTCCCTGCACACTCCACAAAAGAGTGACTGGAGCCCCGAAGGCTAATTGAACAGGGACTGCAGGAGTCTCAGGTCACTTTTACATTAGCAAACAATCTGGCACACCAAGACTGGATCAGTAGGTTAAAACACTTGGTGCTAAGACCTCTGCTTATACACTGAAGAGGGTTAGGGCAGTTTCAGGTGGCCTCGGTCAAGATTTAGCGTGGTTCCCTGACTCTGACCTTCCTGTGATTAGAAGTTACTCAAAGGGCTGTTCACTGGCTGAAGCTTTACATCTTTGTTAGGGGTGATGAGTGTGTTAGTTTGATGAGTGCACGGAACAAAGCTTTCGATTGAGTGTCCTCCTAAACAATTCCAAAACTGGTCTGAGAACTGCACTGGCATGCAGTAAATGGGGATGACTGGGACATTTACTTCAAAATGCTCTAGAGCAAAATGTCAACATTGACACCGCTCCAATGAGTGGGGGACTCTTGCCCAATGCAGCGATTGGGCATCTTGTCAAAGGAATGTGAGAACTGGGATCTGCTATAAACCTCTCTACTGTCTGACACAGTAAAAAGCCATCCTTGAATTCTTATCGCATGAGGTTCTTTGTGGACTGCTTATTAAATTTCGTTAAATTTAGAGATACATGGGGATATAATGTTTTTGTAGGTGCCTTCAGCAACAGCTACCATGTTTATCCATGGCTCTCCACATGGAAAGACAGGTTCATTGCAATAAAGGCAGAAAAGAGAAAGGTTTAATATTATAAAACCATTAAGTGACAAATTTGTTGATATTATTTCAGTCAAAGTCATATGCACCCAAGGCTGTGAAACTCAAATGCACAAGGAAAACAGGATTTGTTTGTCTGGATCAACTAGTAAGTCTATAGTTGTGCAGGACTGGTGAATATCTTGCTAGTGAAGCACAGAAAACTTGATGACATAGGAGGAGCAGAATCTGGGACAACAGATAGCATCATACTAAGAACGAAGAGAATATTAAAAGTAGTTAAGATCAAGGCAGAAGGCACATATCAAAACTGGTTAGCTTAAATGTAGATAATGACTATGTGAATATGAGTTCAAAACAATTTTCAAGCCAAGTTTAAAAAAAAAAAGAAGTTGAAATATTGCACCAGCCACATCTTTGAGCTATAAAAATCATTACAGTTTTAGTGCCCTGAGAAAGTAATTCTTCACTTTTACAGAAGGAATACCATCTTCATCTCCTGATGCTCTGAAATGAACATTTTTCATTTCTCAAAATGGTACTTCTGATTTGTTTCTTTGAGATTTGCATCAAATTCTCCTTTCCCTTCCAGGCAAACACAGGAAACAGAATGGCTATGAGAAGAAATGAGCAGAGGCAACATGTATTCCATCAACTTCTGCAAAATGCTAAAATTCCTTGTTGCTCAATGAATAAAATTTTTGAAGACAAGAGAGAGGAGAGAAAAAGAAGAGAAATATATTTAAAAGAGTTGCTTCCACCTATGCATTCATCAGCAGAAGTACAAATATCCAATTTACATCAACTTGCTTCTTAGTCTCTATTTTGGTCATGAAACCTGATTTAAAAAGCAAGCTGAAATTCATATATCTGTTCATGAAGTTTGCTACTTAATGTAATTTGACACTGTTACTGAGTATTGTTCTGCTGCTACAAGGCAGTCTACTCTTACTGTCCAAACATGTCTTACCAACATGATTTAATTGGCTCTCAACAAAATTACTATGATGATAAAAAATTCTCAAAGAACAACAATTGCAAAATTTTTCACAACAATGACTCAGTCATGGACAAGATCAAACATAAATGCAATAGAAGAAGAGAGATGTTGAGCAACTAAAGCTGACTCCTGCCTCATGAGACAATCAGTAAAGCTAATTTTGCCAAAAGACATAAGGCTCTTTAGTTTACTCTCTTGGAAAGTAACATTAAAATACAATGCCCTGTGAGGCAAATGCACCAGCACAATCATCAGAAAATCATATTTGAAAGGAAGATTAAACTATAAGGAAGATTAAACTCTTCAAAGTGAATAACCTATTACAGAACACCAAACTACAAATGTGATCAGCCCGGAAGCGGGAGTTCAGAAGCTGGGGGGTGGATCTTTATTTTCTCTTGCTTAAGTACACGTCATCAACATAATCTCTTTTTCTGGCTTGTGAGAGTTCTTTGTTCTTCCATTGTATCTTCTTTTTCATTGTCCTATTTCTGTCCCTCACCTTGAAGAGTGAAACACACAGGAACACACAGCCCATAGGATCAGAATAGCCATAGTTGAGTATAAATTCCCCTGAAACACATTCAGCGGGGACACAGTTCCTCAGCTTCAATTGGTTTGCTCTAGAGATCTGTTTCTATTTGTCTGCACTGTCCTGTGTAGATGGGACTACCATAGCACTTTTTTTCCACTGTTGTTCAGATCAAGTGCATTCCCAAGCGCTTTATGATGTTCAAATGTAAAATAATAATATTGTAGTATAGTAGCTATTGGAGGAAATGCAGAGGAGAAGAAAAGGAAACAGTGGCAAAAATGCTTCTTTTTGTCTGCACTGTCCTGTGTAGATGGGACTGCCATAGCACTTTTTTTCCCACTGCTGTTCAGATCAAGTGCATTCCCAAGTGCTTTATGATGTTCAAATGTAAAATAAAAATATTGTAGTATAGTAGCTATCGGAGGAAATGCAGACGAGAAGAAAAGGAAACAGTGGCAAAAATGTTTCTCGGGGATAAGTAGTAACCCTTGAGGTTCACAGGAAAAGTAAACTGGGATGAAATGCATAGACTTCACTGGTATGTGCAAATGCAAGGAAGAGCAAGTTGGCAGTACATCTTTAAGTTTTGTGCCCTTTTGGACTGCAGGATTCATCTCTCAGGCTGATTCCCAATGAGTCTACATCAGCAAGAACATCAGGGTAAAGCACCAGGAGCTACTTCGCTGGGTGCAGAGCACATATCCTGTCACAGACCAGGCAGGTATCACTTCTGCTCTTGGCTGCAGGTGAGGACCTTTTTGCAGGGACAAAACAACATGGGCTATTTTGACCTAAAATTTCTGGAATGTCACCTGCTTCATGGGTTTAATGGTAAGAGATGTTTAGTTTTACAGCTGCCAGTCACCTTTGCACAGACACATGCCCATCTTAAACAGCAAAACCACATGGAGCACATATCCTGTCACAGACCAGGCAGGTTTCAGTTCTGCTCTTGGCTGCAGGTGAAGACCTTTTTGCAGGGACAAAACAACATGGCCTATTTTGACCTAAAATTTCTGGAACGTCACCTGCTTCATGGGTTTAATGGTAAGTGATGTTTTACAGCTGCCAGTCACCATTTCACAGACACGTGCCCATCTTAAACAGCGAAACCACATGTGGCCATGCAGTATAAAATTTCTGGAATGTCACCTGCTTCATGGGTTTAATGGTAAGAGATGTTTAGTTTTACAGCTGCCAGTCACCTTTGCACAGACACATGCCCATCTTAAACAGCAAAACCACATGTGAATACATAAAAAATGTGTCACAGGAGCAGATTTTTTACTCAGGTGTGAACAGTTAAACCTTCCGAGAAGAAGAAATGGAAACAGTTTGCAAAGGCACAAAAATCATTTACACTGTGGAAAGACAGTGAGATTTTAGCTAAAGCCAAAGACAGCTTTGTATTGGATGTCATTTCAGCCCAGTGCATGGACTTTCTCCATGTAAAACAGAATTGATGTCATAAGTAGGAGTGCAACTATTGATGTGGGACACACACATATTACAGAGGTCCTATTGAAAGAGTTATGCTGCAAGACATATCAGGTTCTCTACCTCCATTGATACCCTCAGTCTTCAAATTCTCATTTCACTCTCAGGCACAAACCAGTTGGTAGTTTTTCTGTCCAGAAAGAGAACTTACGTGCAGAGAAACTCTGGGTGTTACAGTGAAGAAACACTGTCCTAGTCATCCTAGTATAATCAGTCATTAGTACTTCTGGGCAAATTGTTCACCTTGGATGGCTTGAGATTTTGGAGTTCATCTCTTATAATAGTTTAGATGACTCTTACATTCTGCTCCTTACTTTTAAACCCATTTGCCTAGCTGACAACAAATGCTGATTTAGTTATCTATTCCTTCAGCCACCCAAGTTGCTCACCTTTAGCTAAATATGTGGCTGATAACACAATGAAGTACTTTAAAAAAGACAGAAGGAGACCTTCGACTAATGACCCATTTTAACATTGTGTAACTTTTATACAATCTATTTAATAAGTGTCTATTATTTTTGGGGGGCTTACACAAGCTCTTTTGCCAAAGTACTAGTCTAAACTATTCCAATTGCACGAAAAACATTAGGAAAGGAACTTGCACCACTGAAATGGAGGTTGGGAGTAAAAAAGAATAATGTGCTAAGTGCTGGAGAAACAGTGTTTATGCTCTTTATAAAGCATCAAATATGTCCATTTACCTCAATCCTCTCTATTCCTGCAACTTTTATACAATCTATTTAATAAGTGTCTATTATTTTTGGGGGGCTTACACAAGCTCTTTTGCCAAAGTACTAGTCTAAACTATTCCAATTGCACGAAAAACATTAGGAAAGGAACTTGCACCACTGAAATGGAGGTTGGGAGTAAAAAAGAATAATGTGCTAAGTGCTGGAGAAACAGTGTTTATGCTCTTTATAAAGCATCAAATATGTCCATTTACCTCAATCCTCTCTATTCCTGCAAGAGGGCTGATACCAGCCTTGTAGCCAAAGACTGCAGTGTGTTGTTACTCCAGTTAACAGTAAGACTCATAGGTCAGAGCTTCACTGTGCCTAATCTGTATAAGCACATAGTGAAAGAGAAGAGCCTACACTGCAGAGTGCATACTCTGAAGAAGTTGTCCTGGTTTTGGCTGAGGTATAGTAGCTTTTATGCTGCTGCTATGGTTAGGATTTGTGATGCAGAACAGTCTTCATAAGTTCAGGGTGTTTTAGTTATTGCTGAGCAGAGCTTACACAGAGTCAAGGCCCTTTCTGCTTCTCACACTGCCCTGCCAGTGAGCAGGTTGGGGGTGCATGAGAAGACTGGAGAGGAGACAACTGCCCAAACCCCAACTGTAAAAAGTAATATTTCATACCATATAGCATAGTCCTCAGCAATAAAATCTGGGAGAAGAAGAAGCAAGGAGGGACATTAGGAGTTACTGTGTTTGTCTTCCCAAGTAACCATTATGCGTGATGAAGCCCCGCTTTCTTGGGGATGGCTGAGCACCTGCCAGGTGATAGGAGGCAGTGAATGGATTTCTAGTTATGCTTTGCTTGGTTGGCTTTTGTTTTCCCTATTAAACTGCCTTTATCTCAACTCACAAGTTCTCTCACTTTTACTCTTCTGATTCTGCCCCCATCCCACTGCAAGGGAGTGAGTGAACAGCTGCATTAGCTGCCTATTAAAGGCATGACAGAGTGGATTAACCATGACAGAGTGAACCAAAGAAGCATTGATTGAAAGGTGAAGGACAGCATTATCAGATGTACAACACTGCCTAACAGAGCTGGCTGCTTCTCCAGTCAACAGATGTAACAGCACCATGGTATCCCACCTGACTTTTACCATACAATGCTGGTTTTATGCTGTTTCTCTTGTGTATTTGTAGGAGTACAAATGTTTGCATTCATCTTACAATGGAAAACATGACTTTTTTTTCTCAAAATGATAATTATAGTTTTTGTAAAAACATTTACTTACAAACTTCATGTTTCTTATTTCATGTTGCCGTAAAGGGACAGAATTTTTCTGCATTTCAGTTGAGTTAATCTGTACTTCCCTTTTCCTAATATTCATATATGATGACTGAGTGCCTTTGCTGCATTGATTTTCATAATTATACAAGTTTCAACAAGCTACTAATATTTTAATTATAATATTTTCACAAATCTGTTATAAGCTGTATTTCTTCAAGCTAACTTCTCAGTTGATTACCGTTGAAATCTTGTATAGGCAAGAATTGGATCAAACCAAAAATTTGCTTTAAAGAAGAAAAATAATTAATGTAAATCTAGCTGTATGTACTTACAGAGATAAAAAACTCATACCAATTCATGCTTAAAGTGGGTGTAGTATTTCCAGAGCTGACTTCCACTGGATCTAGACCTTCAGGTTTTCCCAAAGAAACCCCTGCAGAAAACCTTTAGAACTCATTATTTAATGTGTTTGTGTTTGTAGAAGCACCTTTAGAACTCATTATTTAATGTGTTTGTAGAAGTGCTAAAAGGGCATCTGGCTAAAGGCTGTATGTATTCTTGGTTTAACTTATGATTGCAGCATAAAGACACTGAATCAATTTTACAGTTCAATGTACTCCACAATAGAAAGAAAAATTGCAAGCTCTCCTTACTTTCTCCTGTTCCTCAACTTCTTACTTCCACATTTACCTCTCCCCAGCTGTCAAACCCCTGGGAAGAAATTTAACTGAACTTTTTCAGTGTTTCTTGAAGATCTTGAGAGCAGCTATTTCAGATTAATTGAAAGAGAGCTTGGGAAACTTGGATCCTCCTGCAGAAAGTGCATGTTGTGAAGGTCCATTCTGTGCTTTTTGTCAGTGCAGCTCCACCCTGAATCATAGAATCATAGAATGGTTACAGCTGGAAGGGACCTTAAAGGTCCTCTAATTCCAACCCCCCTGCCACAGGCAGGGACATGTCCCACAAGACCAGGTTGCCCAAAGCCCCATCCAACCTGACCTTCAATACTTCGAGGGATGGGACATCCACAGCTTCTCTAGGCAGCCTGTTCTGGTGCCTCACCACCTTCACAGTAAAGAATTTCTTCCTAATATCCAATCTAATTCTACCCTGTTTCAGTTTAAAACTGTTACCCCTTGTCCTTTTACCGCACTCCTTAATAAAGAATCTCTCCCCGTCTTTCCTGTAGGTCTCCTTCAGGTACAGGGAGGCCACTATAACATCTCCCAGAGCCTTCTCTTCTCCACTGATCTTAAATATTGCAGTCAGCCACATGAAGACTGGCTAACTCTTATGCAATTACTTCTAAAGCATTTAATGTTATACACAAAGAGGAAAATACTGCGGTTACATTAGGGAGGATGGCAGAGACAACAGTTAAAGCTAACATGTTTTAGACTATATGACCAACACTAGTAGAAAACAAGCAATTTCATTGCTAATAATAATGAGTTTTATGCTTCATCATTTAAAATGTTTGCATTCGAAACATGATACTGTACAACACTATTAGCCCAGACTATAACATAACTTGGTCGACATTTCGACTCCCATTCTGCCTATATCAGGTCAAAGCAGAGGATCTCCTTGGCACACAGGAATCCACAGCTGGGCAGAGAAGCAAATCTCCTGCACAGGAGCTGCTGTACACAGTAATTGGGACAAATAGAGAGGGTGAACTAATGTTGAATCTTATACCCAATCCTTTACCAGTTCTGCCTTGGTAGGTTGTGAAAGAAACTTTTGGGACTCTGTTTCTACCCAAAGAAATTCTTAATTGCCCTCCTTGAGAAACAGGAAAAAAACAATATACAAAAACAAGTCAGCAGGTGCAGGAATGAGTACCTAGACAGCTATTTCCATGAAAAAGATATGATAAAATATGTTCAGCACTCTCCATGACTAAGTCTTTGAAACGAAAGGAAGAAGATATTGCATGTGGATTTACAAAGGAATGAAAGGTTCTTTCCTGTTCAGTCAAATATTTAAGCTTTTTGAGTAATCATAGAAAAAAAAAATTCCCAGTTTCTCTCCCTCCTATTTCATTAATGAACTTAATATTAAGTTATATTTCAAGGGTTTTTTTCTTATGACCAAAACATACATTAGAAATAGCATGCAGCTATGAAGATAACACACTGATCCCTGGTATTCTAGGACAGCATTTAGGACTCAAAGATAACAGGTTATAGTTTATACACCACTTGCAGACAGGTAATCTATGATCAACAATAATCAAACAAACAGTAAGGCAAACAATAATCGTATCAGGCAAAATTATATGCACCTTTGAAGGAGACCATCATCAGGCTTCTAACATAAAAATAGTAATTAGATGATTTCAAACCAAAAATATAAACCAAAAGTACAATCGATTCTTGTGTGCTTTTTAAAAATGAAATTTAATTTTCCTACTTGGAATGAAAATAAAAGAAAAATATCTTGAGCTGCCTCTGAAATTACAATGATTTTAAACACACTCAAATGGTGATCTGGAGTTATATTTCACTAAGCAGTCAAGCACAGCATTTTTGCAGTCTGGCACAGCCAGCCAGCAGCTTGCACGGTTTAATATGTGCTGCAAGAACTAGCCTCAGGATGGCAGCATACGATGGCAGTAAAGCACAAGTTTAAAATACCTGTTCCAACCCCAAACTGCATCCTGGGCTACTGCAAACAAGCAAAATGCAGTCTAAACACTGCAGTAACTCAAACTGCAAAAATCATCCATAAATCATTTAAGGACGAAATAGAAATAAAAGGCACCACTATCCCATAACCACATACAGTGATTTATCTGGTTTTGTTCCTAGACAGCTGTTTCAGTTTGTAAGTGTTATGGTTTTCACACTTTCATTTACTGTATGTTTGTCGACTATATACTTAATTATTGACAGATGAAAAAGGAGTACACGGTCAGATGGTCAGGATTAAGCTTGGACAGAAAAGAAGCCACAAAAAGGAGGTTATAAAGGCAGCAGAGAAGGGCACCTTGCTCAGCTTTCAAAGTCAACTCTTCTCCATCGCAGCTCCCAAGCCTGCCTTCATTCAGGTAGCAAAATTACAGCCTGTTTTCCGTCCTGTGGTTTATTTTGCTTTTCCTTTTGAAACCTGAAACTTTTGAAATGGTGCCAGTGACAGCTGTACATGGAAAGCAAAGATTTCTGTTGGAAGAAGTCTCTGCTTTCAAGCATGCCCTGCCCTGCTAAGCCATAACCTTAGGCTTAAGGGGATGGAGCAGGTCCCAGAGTGCAGCATGTGCATTTTGAGAGGAAGGAATTACTATTTAAAGAAAGCAAGGAAGATTTGGGGTGGTGGGGAAGTAAAAGATGGTCACTAGAGACAAAAACTCCTCATAACTCTGAGCAGAAATACCTATATGATCTGAAGAAGAGGGTCTTTATTAGAAAAGTGCTCGCTATTGATGAGCAGTTTACTGGAAAATCTAAGGCTTGCGCTTTGCAGCTGGTTGCATTCAGTTCACCCCTCAGTAGTATTTGCAAGGCAAGATATACAACATCAGTTTATCTTCTTTGTCCTGGTTACTGCGTACAGCAACTCCGTTGCATTTTGCAGCCTGTGCTGCCATCATGTGGCACGTTAGGTGTTCACATATTGAAAAACAAAAAAATGTATTTTCCACCACTTCTTTCCTCCCTTTTCATTTGCTGCCCCTGCACTGTCCGTCAGGAGAGAGACTGAATACTTGAATCCCCTGTAATGCCTTGGACTTTTCTTCAGATTCTTTTCTGATTTTGTCCTTTGTTTGCATAAGCAGCAGAAAATCCAGCCCATCCTGCTGGTCAACCCTTGTCACCAGTAAAACTCACAGAAGCTGCTGAGCCTTTGATCTTGTGGGTCATTTCCACCTTTGCTGGAAACAATCTTATATACTAGTGACCAGAAGCCAATAAAAATGAACTTTAAGTCTTCTACTAATTGTCTCTTTATCACTTACGATGAGGGAAACTTGTGTCTTTATTTGGTTATAAGAGTTTCACTTTCTACCTCAGTTTACTTAAACAATGTCCTTTTCACTGTCATCATAGGAGAAACTGGAAAAAAGTCTTCTCTAGACCACTTCAAACCACAGAAGAGAATTGCCTACAGGTTTTTTTCTCATGCCTCAGTAGTAAAATGAGAGGACTTCATATTTTTAGAAAAAATAGCCACCTAAGAAAACTATTGCTAGAGGATTTTAGCAATTCATTCCAGTTGTGACCACCTAAACTAATGCATCTGCAGTATCTGCTTTTTATCCTACTATGTTCCAGACATCTTGCTAAGTACAAAATTTAATGCAAATCCTACTAAATGCAGTGAGAAGATCACATAAATTACAGTAAGCTTTGGATCATATCTCCTGTGGTCAGACAGTTTCTTTGCTGGTTAGGCAACGGGAGTTACTAAAATTAATTTCTGAAGTGGAAAAAAAGCCATACATGGTGCATGGGCTGAGATTGAAATGCCAAGACATACAAGTAGCTTTTGCTTTTCTATTAAAACAAGAGTTAAATGGCCAAGCAGTGTTCATTAAACCCCCCAAATTTCTAAGCAGCAATGAGAAGCCAACTGCAGAACAAAGTTCCAATTTATGTTGTACAGTTTTATCAATATGATGACATATGGTTTCACTTTATGTCTAGAGCCTGCAGAATCTTCCAAGTGCTCAGCGAACTGGCTCTTCTGGGAGTCTGGCTAGAAGCCTATAATATTTTCACTCGCTCGTTTCCCTTTCACCTAACACTGATAAAATAACATTTCTTTTGCAGGGAAGGAAACAAAATAAAACAAAAATCCTACTGCCCGAGGGAAAACACTTAAAGGAAGTGTTGTGTTAGTATTGTTTATTTTTTTTTTTTCTTCTTGGCTGTCCGTTATTAGGTAAGTGACAATTGGCTCCAGTCAACTGTATCCCCCCAGGCAAATTTTGTTTTTGTTCTCAACAAGACTACTGAATGATACCAGCTGCTATTTAACCTAAACTCACTTTCATGTCAGGTTTCAATTAAAAATTAATTTTATCAGCTAAAGGTTAGCTCCAGTAAAGAGCTAAGGCTCTATTAAAAGTAGGAATTACATACTGAGCTTCTATTTGCCTTATTTACAGAAGAGACCCAGGATCCTTAGATGAGTGCTTATTCACCCTGCATATCTACCTTCTCCAAAAATCTAGTTGTTGCATGATAAAATAACACAGAATGGTCACCTGGGAAACAGGAGTGCCCTCATTGTCTCAGTCCACATTTCCCACTGACAAGTGCCCTACTGAACAATTTCTTGATCATGCTTTATTTCCACTGGGACTGATTTGCCATGAACATCAAGCAAAAGGAGATGTATGCCTAAACATGAACTGAGAAGAAAATGGAGAGAAAACATTTCTGTACAGCATTTTTGTTGGCTTGGTCTAGCTTGCATTTTTGGACCCCTTTACAGGGCATTTCATTTACATACCATAATGGATAAGATGGATACTGGAACCATCCATGGATGGATGGATACAGGAACCTCCCAATACTTCTCTCTTCTGGAGTTTAGGACAAGCCCCAGTCCCCTTGACACACCAGTCTCCTTTGTCCCTTTCTTTCCATGATGATCTGACTTCCATGCTAAGGAAACTTTTTTTCCACAGCACGTGTGAGAGCTGCAGAGTACTTTGGCCATATCCTGATCTGGGTAAGTAGCAGAGTAGCAGTTTGAGTGGTCCCTAGTTCTGGATGCTAGGAACCAAAAAAAAAAAAAAGGCACTGCCATGTCTCACCTGTAAACACCTGCACTGGATTTAGTCTTCCATCAGACATAACAAATCCACAGGATTAAAACATTTGTGAGGGAAAGGGGATTTAACTGTAACTCTTCCTACCCCACTCTTGTCAAGACTTCTATCTTGATTGAGGACCTAACTCTAAAGTTTTAAGTCCATTGAAATAAAATTTCTGTTTGCAGCTGTCAAGTAATTATGTGAATAAAAGCGAAAAAAAAAAGTCCCTAGAAGATGCTTTCATTGTCCTAATATTAACAAAATTAATAATATTAATATTTCATTGTCTTAATATTAAGATCTTACGGGAAGTTCTCACAGATTTCTTAATAGAACTGAGCAAGAAGAAAATATGGCCCCACAAATTATTTTCTACTTGTCAGAAAGATACAGCTGAGCCAAAGTGACTATTTCTGTTGTCCACTGGAACTGGTAAATTTGCTCTTGCAAAGGTCTTTCCTGACTTCGCATATTATGTCTAGACAAATTTTCTTATCTTTCCAATAGATGCTGAGTGTAGTAAACATCATGTTAACAGTTTGAGTGTAAAAATGCAATATTACCCTATCAATTGTAAATACTTAGTTATGATCATCATTTCAAAGTGTGTTTAATATCTTTCTGCAAGAAAAATATACTATCTCCATAATAAAACCAATGTGAAATGAAAGGAGTAAACAACAGCTTGCAAAATAAATATCATGAAGTAATTCCCCACCAAAGCTTCAGTAATTACTGTATGGAGTAGGCTGCCCTTAATACAACAATTAATTAATTTTTCCAAATGAATTATGCAAGCCAATATTTTTTCTTCATTAATGTTTTGTTGGAGTCATTAAGATCCATTAATGAATAACAAAGAAGCAATTGGAATTTTATTCTAGCTGATGTGTGCTAATGTGCTTAACTTGAACTAAATGTGTTTCCAGTATGTAATCAAATTTGAATCAATCAAATCAATTTACCACTGAAAGTCCTTTTGGAACTGCAGCTGTTTTGTATGGATGTCTCTTCTCAGAGAAAAATGCAGACCAGACCCAAAAGACTACACGGCTCTGGAACATATAACATTATAATTAGCAACCAATCTGCCTGATTTTTGTTAGGAGGATACTGTTTTCCCTACTTCAAGCTCCATTATAAGTCAAAGTGGCTAAATTATTTCCTAGGAATAAATCATCTAATGAATTTAGATTTCATAAATCTTTGAAAGCTTTATGAATTCTAGCTGATTTCTTTTTTTTTTTTTTCCCTTTTTTCACAAAGTAGCAGAGAGTGAATAAATCAGCTGATGAAATAACTGGAACTTATGCAGCCTATATATTTTTGCCTACACAGTATTGTTTCCAGGGATGACCACTTAATTTTAAAGTTTTTCAACAATGAGCAGTGCTTATTATTATTATTATTATTGGCAATTTTAATGAATGCCTTTCTTCACGGAGTTGTAAGGAAAGATATTATAATTACCTGATCAGAGGATACAGAGAAGATGCTTTCAGACATTTATTGGAGGTGCATAGTGATAAAACATGGTGCAATACACACAAATTGGAAAATAGAAAATTCTGATTATTTTATTATTACTATTAAAAACATACTAAAAACCCCAATCCCAGGAAGGTGCCCAAAGATGGCTGGGAATCTTAGAGATGCTTAAGGCATAGATACCACCCGAAGCAACGTGATCTGATTTGACTGGCTTTGAGCAAGGATTGGAATAGATAGCCTTCAGAGATGGCTTCCAACCTCATTATTCTGTGATTATAAAATTTGTTTAAAAGAATATCTATTCACCAGCAATCTAATTAAACAAGGTGGAACTGATAATATTGATACTGCAGGCCTGTCTTTGTTAAAATAACCTGTTTTGACAACTCTACAGACTAGAAGTTGGGAAAAGCAAAGAACTATCTGAACTTTGAATCATTACCTCTTCTGAGGTACCTTAGACTTAAGGCACCAAAGGGACACATAAATAAAGAGAAATATGACTTGTAAGACATCTCTGAAAAAAAAGTGAAAAATCTTTGCAACAGCAGTCATACTGCATTTTTGACATATGGACATCCTCATAATGACCATTGAGGGGAAAAAAAATAAATCACAAACTTTCTCTATATGTTCTTGTGCCCAAGCTTCCTAATAAGAGTCTGAGGTCTTCAGTCACACCTCCAGAATTAATTTTAAAGAAAATCTATGTTCCTATCAAGTATCATTTGAATAAGCTTGTCACAGTCATACTGGTTCTGTAAAAATATTTCTGGTATACTTTGTTAGTGGGTTCACTGTACTGTAAGTATGTTTACCCACAAAGCATACAAAACCACCCAAATATACTTGATAAATAACTGAGTAGCAAATTGCATGCGTGTTTTTCCCTTTAAAAAATTTCTTCTCTAAATAAAACTATTTCAGACTTCTTCCTTTCCTGATTGGTAAAAAAATATTAGAATAGTTCTCAGAGGAATTAACCAAAAAATGTTAATCCCAAATATTGTCAAATCTTATGTGAGAGTGAAATTATATTCTTAATGCCGTATAGCAACCCTTCTCTGGCTATCTGTCCTGGTTAGAGGTAAAACAGGATCAATGCCAGGGGTGGCTTTTTCTGCACTGGTCTCAGGGAGGGCACCTGTCATTCGTGTCAGTGGCCAGTCCAGCCCAAACCATGATACTATCTTGGGCTGTTCTGGAAAGCTGACACAAAGGTCTTTGCAGACATCTCTTAAAACAGCTTGTGAAGAGACTGTGCACAATCCTTTGGAATATATAAGATGATAGAAAGAGAAACTCCCATTTCAGAATCGCTGCAGTGCTTCAAAACACTGTTAATATTTGCAGGCTTTTACAGAAAGTATTGGTGAGAACCAAAGGGAATCAGATGCTTTGCTTCCCGTAACAATCCCAGGCATAATCAGGTTAAAAGGAAAGGCCAGGGAATGTAGTAAAAGTGAAAGTAATAGCTTTCTCAATTTTCTTCTATGCCTGAAAGTATTGGTGTTCTCTTTTTCCACTATCTGATGCTATTTATTTATGGCACTCAGAAGGATAAAGTATCAAATGTCTTTCCCCTGGCGTTGTGAGTGGAACCTAAACAATTGATTGTATCTACATCTTGAAAGAGAGAAAACGATTATATGTAGCAGCGCTTTACAGATTAACTGCAGACTGGCAAATGAGAAAAGTAAAAAAAATAATTGAGAACAGAAATAGCTGCACTGAAGAACACTAGAAATAATATATCTTGTTTCTGAATTTGCCTGATTTTCTAAAGCTACGTTTTAGTGTGGTATGCTATTAAAAGAGTTAATATGAAGAAAACGGTTTATGCTTTAAGATTCCTTAAGTGATTTTACCTTGAACCAAGCTGTATGTTAATAAACTTTTTTCAGTTACTTCAAAGTTTGGACTAATCAAGCAATATTACTGCACTTAGTGTTGCATAAATGTGACTGTAAATGCCAGATATTATCCTATTGTGTCCATTGGTAATAGTTGTACCAGAGTTTAAAGATAGTTCTAATGCTAAAACAGTATTAAGGAAAATCAGTTTTTCTATTAAAATATCCTTTGACATATGTTTGTAGATGATTAATAGACAGTGATCATAATGAACTGAATCAGGGCTATAATCTGAAACTTAAATTTCTGTTGGAGATAGAGACTGACCAGCCAAGGCCCATCAAGTTCAGTGGACTCTGAAGGCAGCCTAGATTGCTCACGGTCTGGCAAACCTGCCAGTGCAAAACTAGAATAAAACGTCTATTGTACCTACTGATCCATCTTCTGGAATACATTCCAGCATTAACAAAAGCTTTGGGGAGCCTTGGATCAAATACAATGCACAAAGAGAGTATAAAGTACCACCTCACCACACACAAAGTTAGTTGAAGTTCAAAGGAAAACATTTCTCCTCCAGTTTAGTCCTATATGCTGGCATATAGCACTTCTTAAGTGCAGTTTCTGTGTTCAAACAGGATTCCTTTCTTGCCTTTAGATGGGAAAGAAGACCCTTGAGAAATAAAGTCGTTTGAATTCCCTTCATCTGACAGGAGGAACTCCATTACTGAGCCTGTAGGCAGGGTCCCCCTTCAATGTCCTACAGTTTACCCACTGTCAGCCAGCCCTAGAATAAACTGAATCTATTTCCCTCTCATTTTTGCCTATGTCAAGGGCCTTTTGTAGACATTTCTTTCGCTCATGCCCATCAGCTAGAAGTCAAAAGGTGCCATATTTAAGCACCTTTTTTTTTTGTGAAATTGCATAACTGAAGTTCTCTAATCCCTAGTGGAAGACTAATCAGTATTACGTAAATATACCATGTTTGAAACTGTGAAGAGAGACCTTTGAATCATTATTACAGTGGAAAGAGTGAGAAGAGTATATCAAATGTGTAAGACGTTAAGAAAAATTCCTGGATTTATCCATTGCCTATCTCTACCTGAGGCAAATGTGCATCAAATCTGACAAGTGATCACTTGCTATTCAAACTGTAAGTAGAGCTTTACTTAAAACTTTTCACAGAATTTACTGATAACTAGACAGTCTCCCCTTCACATGAAGATAACAGTACAGAAAAAAAAAGCAATAAATGAATGGAATTTAAATCTATATGCAGATTTGCATTGGAACTATGACAGTAAGAAAGAAGATTATTTGTATGCTTGTGAAAGGAATGCTCATGGGTAGAGAACAAAAGCAACCAGGATTCTAATTTGCTTCCCAAGTGTTTCAACTGCTGCAAAACCACTATGGTACTCCCATTTACTCCTAGGACTTTATTTGAACTCCTTGCTCTTCATAGAGCAAAGTAAAACACAGAGAAGGATAATTGTTTTTCAGCTTTTAGCTCATTTGGAATGTAGAAATCTGTTGAGTCGTTCAAAAACTCTGCATTTTGCTGCACAACTGAAAAGGCATATCACTTAGAGGACACAGCACACACTCACCCCTCAGTTATCCACCTGCCACAGAATGCACAGGATTCCCTTTGCTTCCGTGTTTTGCATCTCCTGTCCCTCTGCTGCTGGTGGAGTTAAATAACAGCAATAACAGCACTGCAAAATAATCATGTCTTGTCTCAAAAATCAGTGGAAATATGCTTTTTTTTCATGATTAGCCTCTTCCTTCCATCTTTTCAAACATAGGAGAACGTCTTAGGTTTCAATAAAGTTTTACAGTCTCACAGAACCTCATCTGGATTAGACTTATGGGTTACTTGGAGAAATACTTCCTGGAAAGGTAAAATTTATGGAGTACTTCTTCACTGGTGTCCATTGTAAGTGCATTTGTAAATTTAAAAAACAATGCTCAGAGAATGCTCATTATATTGACAGACTTCAGAAAGTTATTGTGTTCCTATGGAGTCTTATACTGCAAAAAACCATTTAATCTTGTCTCTGTGTACCTTAAGGGATGAAAAGTGATTTTAGGGAAAAACAGCTAGGCCAGTAGATTGTTTTATAGAGTCAAGGGATTGTATTTTGTAACATCTATAGAGTTTGAAGAGGCTACCCTTTGGATATACACAACTTCTGAAAAATCTCCTCAGGGTCAAAGAGAATCCTAGGAGGGGCAACTGGAATCATAAATTGTATTAAAGGCACGTCTCAGGTTCTCTTTGAAGTTGAAAACTACATCACAAATTGATTAAAACATTTGCAAGCACACTCTAAAAGGGTTCAGATATCCTTGTACCAGAGATGTTTCTTATGAACACCACCACAGTGACTTTTGGAGGGGAAGGAGGGAAGAACCAAAAAAAGAAGCTATTCACATCCTCTGGAGTGCAGAGAATTTTTTCATATTTTAGGATCCAAGGGGTCTGAGTTTTTTGCACTATATATTGTGACATAGTGGAAAGGTTGATAAGATAGAGCAGTAAGAGAATATGACAAAAATAGTTCTTAGAGCCTTGATCTATGTACAGCTTACATACATCTTACTGAATAAAATAGTGAAATATCACCAATCCTTGAGGAACTTACACAGGGTACTGTTAAGGATATGAATTATTCTCTCCTCTGCCTCAGGGGTGAGTTGAGGACTCTGTCACCCTATTTCACTCTGCACAGAGTAGCCCCAGTCTAAAAAGCTTTGCTGAAAGGTATATGCTGTAGAAACTCCACGGAGGACATGATTCAGATAGCTGGCTCTTCTCCTGTAGTGCAACGTGGTGACTGCTGTGAATCAGTATGACACTTTTTACTCACTGCATACATGCAGCTTAGATCCTTAAGATGACACTTTATGAATCTGCCTTCTCAGCAGTAGCAAAGGTAGTCACAGTTGAGGTTTTATCCCACTTTTAACCTCTTTCATGGGCTTCACACCCTTTGTGGGCTGATGGCAAACATCCAACTGTCTTCCATGCTGGACACTGTAAGCACAACACTCAAGTGGGCCAAGCACTGTCTAGGCTCCTAGGAAACCTTGCTGGTAAAAATATATTCTACCGACTATTATAAGCCTCTAGGGCTCTATAGCAGAAGGACACTTTGAGGACCTACCCTGTGGACACACTGTGGAGAAGTAACTAGAGAGGGCTAGATCCCATCAGGCTACAAATATACAATGGTATAGCTTTTGTTGCATCAGACAAGTTTAAGCATCAATTCTTCCCATCAGGCTGCAGTAGAGGACAAAATCTGGCCTTTCCCCCATCTTAGCAGGGAAATAGCAGGCTGCCTAAACCAAACCAAACTGCCCTCTGTCCCTGGGCATTATCATTGTACAGTACTCAATGGAAAAATCTGCAAGATATACCATCAAAGATATTTCAACACATGGCAGGGACATTGGTTCAGGAATCAAACTATACACATCTATCAGAATAAACTTGGACTTTCAGAGGAGAGTATTAGCTGAGGTGCAGTGCCACACTGGCTAGCCTTGGTCCAGAGCAAAGTTTCTTGTGTGGTCTTTTTTATGTAGTGCAGCCAAAGTTCATGGGAGAACACGGTCTGCTAAAAAATGCTGTGAGTTTTTGGAATGCGGTTAAAATTTAGAAGAATTTACTGTTTATTTTATCAGATTGCTTTGGTATAAGCAGAAGAACGATATAGCCATAGCACAGACTGTGGGAGAGATTTAGGAACATTGCCAAAACATTTTTGGTAGACTAGAAAACAAGGAAGGAAATAATGTAAATTAAGCAGTGTTATCACAGTGATTTGCAAGTAAAATAGAAAAATATTAAAATACTAAAAGCCCTCAGCCAATTAGGAATGTGTGTGGAGTTTTTGGCTTTGGTTCTGTGATTTTTTTTTTTTTTAATAGGGGAAACATTTCCTGCTGCAGCCATAGATTGGTTGACTCTTTCTGCATCAGGCTATAACAGTTGTTACAGTTATTTCCAAGAATTAACCCTCTTATGCCACAGAAAAACCAAAAGCAGCACCACACTCTGTTCAGCATTGCAGAAAACCCATCTCAGAGGTCATTTGATGTCAAATAAGGAGAGGCCATCTCTTAACAGAGCACAGTCAGTCTCTCTTCTGGTTCAAGAATTGTTCAGACAAAGCTCAAAGGTTTTGTTTTGCAAGGTCTATGTAACAATCTAACATACTTATTGCATATTGACTTTGAAGGCCTGGCTGAACTGCAGGGTGCTTGTGCCCTTAGTTAATTTACTGAAGATGAGAACTTCTTGTGGAAAGTTCTCACTTTACTCATATAAACACATAGTTAGGAAAAGAAACCCAAACTCAACAAATATTTTTGTCATGGTAGCATTCACCTCAGTAGACTAGAGCCTTGAAATCCTTTTAGCTCATTGTCACGAAACCCAGATAGCTCTTGAACCCATTCTTCTGACAATTCTTACTCATATTGCTTGAGATATATGAACATAGAACAGAAACTTAGATAATAAACTCACAAATTAATGGCAAGTCTTATTTATTCATCTCAAACTGCTAGTAGACTATTAGCCACATCACTGTTGATGACTGGTTCATAGAATAATAGATGAACAATGCAAGCATTGTGTATCATCTTTATTCATGTGCTTCCATTTTTCCGTTACTCTCATTTCCCTTGCTTTCCACTAGAGAATACATGGTACACATTTTTTTTTGCAAATGAATTCCCCCCCCACCTCCACTCCTTTAATTTTCCTAATCAATTCTGAAAAATGAGAATACAATTTAAAATGCAGGCTTCTTTAGAAGTATATTATTTTATAGGCAGCTAAATATTAATTCTATATATAATTTAACAGTAGGCATTCATATTAGGAGTTTATTACAAGTCAGACGAAAACTAGGAGCATAGAATCATATATAATAGGAATAATGGTTTTGACCTGTCATGAACCCAGAAGACAGGGATTAAAGTTCTATGGGAATAATATTCATTGATAACTACATTTTACAGGTATCAGAAACACACACAGCAGAAGCACTGCATGCCATGTAATTTAACATGATTGAAATGCCTCTTCAGGATAAGCACGGACTTCACACTCCCTCCAGAAACAATGAGACTGTTGGTGGAAATGTTTAAAGAAACTCATAGGAAAAATAACTGCATGATACCTAACCTGCTATTAAAACTGAAAGCTGAAGCTCACAGGAGTGAATGTGATTCACTGTACTACGTCATTAATCTTTATGAGCAAAATGATTACAAAATTCTATGGGGAGGGGAAAACAATTACTTAATGATGTATAAAAATATTCCCATAGATATTTCAGAAAGCACTGTGCATAAAGCTGTCTGTATAAAGCCATTGGATGGTACAAACAGTCCAGTCAGTGGCATACTTTTAAACTGTAGGACAGTTATTTTCTAATTTTTAAGTCTCTCCCAGTCACTGTTTAACATTCCGTGTTCACGTACTATCTACATTGTTAAATTGCCCGCAACTCCAGAGCAGTCAAGCAGTACTCAAATTAAGCCACAAAGTAATTAGGTTTCAATCACTGAATATTCACAGCTCAATTAAATTATTTACAGAGATGTAGACAATTCTGCAGCAAAGACAAACATTTCTACTGACCCTCCCCCAAACTGTAAAATAAATATAACCTGATAAAACATAACTTAGATGTATCTTCTATAAAGATTTTTGTCCTGCCTCTCCTGTTTCACTTTAGAGGTCAGTTGTCTAAAGTTGGATATACATACTCATGTATTTACATTCTATTTTTTTTCCAATCTGCCATTCTATTGCTTGTTAGACAATTTGAGTAGCAAAAATAAAAAGCACGCCTCACATATACATTAGGAAGAACCAACTAGTATTACCCAATTCAGTCTACCGAACAAGTCAGAAAACACAGCAATATTGCTCTAGTGGACAGAAATCCTGATGCTTGATTGTAGTGTTCAAACTCAAGGAAAAATCAGAAAAAAAAAAATTGGCAAAAGAATGATACTGAGGTCAATGCATGCATGTTTTTCTGCTGCTGAAAAGTACAAGGACACAGTAAGTGAGGTGTTCAGAGCTAGTATTATTTAAAGCAGTACTGAAAGAAAAACTTTACTTGAAATTTTGGCTGAGAATGGCAAAAATGTTCATTTCAGACAAATAATAAGCATAGGCAAGAGAAGAATCAGCTTTATTCCACTTCAAGTCTGCCAGCTTGATGAATCTAGCTCCAAATGAAGTGGGAAGTCTATCACGTTTTGGTTTTTGTTTACTTCTTTAATGAACACTTACATACCACACTAATATTAGTGGCTGAAAAGATAAGTTAGATTGTCCACAATCTGTGACCAGGATTCATATCCATCTGGCTTCCCCTTTTCCTATACATTATTCTTTTGCTGCTGTACCTTTCTGCTGACACAAGGGAGGCTGTGATAATACAACAAAGACTTCCCCACAGTAGCATCAAGTTGAAAAACATCTAGCAGTCCTAAGTACACTTTGGACTACTTTATTTTAGCATCAGGTGATGAGCAATTCCTTAACAGTTCCGCATGTGGGAACTGGAAGCGTGGTAGAAAGCCCTCTCCACACTTTGGTCATGTGTTAAACAAAATAACTCTCTTTTAGAAAAACAGTCTCTCTGTTTGAGAGACGGAATTTAGTTGTTCTATTTCTTGTTAAGAAACAAAATACTTCGGAAAATAGTGTGGTTTTGGACAGTAAAGTTAAATCAGGTCAGACCTCAATTAGAACGATTAGCTGAACATAAGACCATAGCCACAAAATTCTACCAATCCAGAGCCCAATTCCGCAGATATCAGTCATAGTTTACCATAAAATAAAACAGCTTAACTCTTAGACTCAAAAGGCCAGTTACTGCTGAAGTGGATTCTGGAAAGACAGTTAAAGGGATTTTTGTGTTGATGAGTAAGGAAACAATATTCAAGCACTCATTCAGTATTAAAACCCAAACGGTAACCAGAAATACAGAAAATAAATGCCCAGATAATAGCATACATATACACCTCTACACTTGCATAACAGAGAAAGAAATAAGATAATAATGAGATTACAACAAACTTTAGTCTATCACAAGCTGTTAAAGTCTTTTGTTCCAAATACATATCAGAGCATTTCATAAATTAAGAGATGGAGAACAAATACAGCCATCACTCTGCTCAACACAAACTAGCACATAGTCCCTGAAGTCCGATTCTCTTTTATAGAGAGAGTACATGTAGAATTATGGCAATGATATTAGATTTGCTTCTTTTAGAAAGCACTCCAAGATCTGCCTTTTGGTGGGAGAGAGAGTGAGAGAGAAAAGAGACTAGACTCTAAGTACCACATTCAAGAGAATGTTCCTTTCCAGCATACAGGGTACATGCTAGAAAAGATCCAAAGTCTCAGTGGGGAACTTGAATGAGTGTTCTTTTATCCCTCAAGCATTTAGCACTACATCCTATCACACTGTACTCTACCATAGCTAGAATCTCTTGCTGTCACATTTACTGACTCTGCCAAGACTATTTGTAATCTTCTAGTCAAAGCACAGCAGCTCATCTACCAGCAACACAACTGTTGCTTTTACCGACCCATGTGTCAACAACAAAAACAGCATCTCTTTAAGACTAAAAGCCATGGTCTCCTCACATTTTACTTTTCTTGTAATAATTTCCTCTGTAAGTAAATTCATGGGCTTAAGTGGAACAGATAACACAAACAAAAGTTACAGAATTTGGGAATTGAAGCATTGTTACCCTTTCAGGCTGGGCCAGGGAAACCACTTGTTATGGTATCCAGCATTTGGCCCTTAAAAGAATTTAAAAGACGGAGTACAAGTCACCTCTATTCCTGCTGCAATCAAAATCACGTACTACAACAATCATATTGTTGACTCACATGTACACCAAGTCAAATATTTTGAAGACCCAAAACACTCTTGCAGCTCAGTTTGCAGTCCCATTTATTTGTTTTTCTGTTTCACCAGCTCCCATCAAAATTCAAGGCTGAGAAACACAAGTTATTTCTGTAATTTAATGGTTGAAGACAGAATCATTTATTGTGGGACTCAGTGGGCATATTAGTGTATGTAAGGCATATTTTGCTGTTAATTAACCTCATGGAGCGATGAGACAAAATGACCCAGCAGCACAGATTTGACTTTTACTTATTTTTGTCTTGGTACATTCTCTCACTTGTGTTTCCTCTCCCTTGCCCACCACCATATGCTGCCATTTTTCACTACCATTTTATTGTAAACAGCTAACAAAAAGCAAAGAAGAAAAGGGCATGGAATGTTAGTAGTTAGCACCTCCCAGTGAAATAATTATAGACCTGTTATGTCTGCTGTTATTCTGATTAAAAAAACCCCAACACCCTACTTCTCTTGTATTAGGGGGAAAATTGAAGCCTTCCTGTCCTACGGCAGTGGTTTCTTGTGACTGGCAATGCTGATGCATTCATTACCACTAATGCAGGCAGTTAAAGGTCAACATGCTGGAATATTTACATGGCTCAGGCTTAGTTTAAAAGAAATAATTTGAACAGAAGATCTAAAAAAAGAAATTGGGTGGTTTTATAAATGAACATTGAGGAGTTAAGAAATAATTAAATGTGAGCACAGATATGACTAAGACAACACATCTACAGGTAACAGATAAGCAAGAACTAGCATAACAGACATCTTCCAATAGGTGAACATCTGCCTTTATCCTTCAAAGCGTCTGAACATTTTTGGTCTTTTTTTATTCTTGTCTGTCCCTTATTGAGTATGCATCTCAGGTCAAATAATGAATTTCCAGAGAAAGAAAATTATCATATAGAAAACATTACTTCAGGGAATAAAGCAAAATGTGAACTAAGGCCAGCATATAGAACCTTCTAATCTGCAAAAACATAAGTGCATATCGCTTGTTTTCAAAGACTGGTGAAGGAGAACGATTATCAAGCTTTTTTTTATATCAAATGCCTTCTGTTCTGCCTATTAACATTCCTACCATTTTCTAAAATATCATATTTTTCTTTAATTAAAAACAAGAAAGAAAGAAGAGGCACCAGCTAGATATATCTGTTAACTACTCTCCACCAAGTTCTACCATCTGTAATATGAACAAAAGCAAGTACCTAGTGTCTGTTTTGAGAGCTTTCTGGAAGGAATCCCCTGGCTGAATTCCCACCATTACTCTCTAACTTTCTGCAGCCTCCAGTCATTAACCAACCAGCCACAGCTCTTTTTCCTCCATCACACCATTGAGTGCAACTATATGAATGGCAAAAATGGTGTAGATGTCGCTCTCATTGCTAATTATTTGGGTTAAGTAGTTAACAAATTTTTTTAAAACCTTTTTTGGTGGTGCCTGATGACAGGACAAGGGGAAATGGGCACAAGCTGGAAATTCCATCTAAATACGAGGAAAAACTTCTTTACTATGAAGGTCACAGATATATATATATATTATTTTCTTCTTGCTTCATTATCATTACTCTTCTTCACTCATTTCCCCTACCAGCCTGCCCCAGGTCTTGTCTGTTACTAGCTGTGTAGGGTTATCTAATAGTGAAGAAGGGGAGAGAGAAAGCACTAGGAAAAAAAAAAAATATCAGAATATTAAGTTTGTATCAGACCAAAAATTTTCCCTGCTGTCCTCTAGAACCCAATAGACAGCACTTGAACACACATTTAGCATTTTATATATATGTGTGTGTCTGCTTGTTGGTTCAAAGCTTCAGTAACCATGGCTTCCAGGCACAGACCTCAAAGAGGTCAGCGTTAAGAGGAAAGAAAAAACCACTATACAGAACCCTAAGTCAGGAACCTAGTCATGAAAAACCTGCTCTTCATCAAGGGCAGCTAGCCATAAACAAGTATAAGCTTCTAAGCACAGAAATTTTTAACAAACTGGGTGATAAATAAATAATAAATGCAATACAGTCACCCTTGACAGAGCTACTTCAGAAAGGGCTTGCCAGACTTGTTCAGGGTGTCTGTCCTACAGAAGAATATGTGCTAGATGATAATAGGCTGAAAAGCTTGCTAGCTGAAAGATCTTGATACAGTTTTTTTTTTTTTTTAAGAAATACAATGCTCTCTACTAAAAAAAAAAATTCATGCAGGCCTGCCTAATTCATAGATTTTGTAAACAGAGCTTCAAAATGGTTTATTGTTTCAGACAAACTGGATAGCTGAAAGCCCAGTTGGGAAATCAATGCACAATGTATCCCTTCAGATTTCTCTTAACAAGCCTTAACCAAAGCTTTGCTGCAACTCTGCTACCCTCCAGAGGAGCTAGTTTAATACCTTTCCCCTTTGCCAGAAGTCTTCACTTCCCTCCTTCTGGCCACTGACCCTCCTCTCCTAACCAGAAGCAGGGGCAAAAGTTCCTAAATTTCCTTTTCAAGCATCTCACTAAGAGTTCAACAGACCAAAAGAAAGACCTTCTTCCTGGCTTCTTGTCCAAAAAATCATACATTTTAGCTGCAAGTACTTACCTCTTTGTTTTTTTCTTACAGCTGTGCTTTACTCATGGAACAAGCAACTGAATCTTTTCTTAAGGTTGTCCTGCTCTGTTTCATTAAAGCTTCCCCTTCCAGGATCAGCCCTAACCAGCAAGTAACCTTTTATAAGCCAGATGCTCGCTATCTGCTGTGGAGGCTGCTAGGCAACTAATTACAGGGGGCCAGCATGGATATAGGAAATAAAGCTGTTATAGACCTTGGCTCCCCTTAAAGGAACCTGCTATCCCCTGACAACCTGTAAAAGAAATCAGGTAACCTTTTTCTCTGCATGAATGCCTTCCTATGTGAACAGGATCAGAGCAGCTGCTGTAGGAGACGCTGCTAGTCTGCAGGCAGGATTTAATTATTATGGCAGATGTTACCAGGTAATGCTATTTAACATATGTCTGCTTACCCATTCACAGGCAGACTTGTACCCTGAGTCTATCAGAAGCCATATAGCCGTGTACATATGGCACAGAGCCAATAGATCTGACTTTTTAAAAGAGATTATTAGTCAGTTCAGGGCTGTACTATCTGTAGTCACATGGCTGCTATCAACTCAGAGAATAAACAGGAAAAGCTTCTTTCTGCTTGCATCCTTCCCTCTCCAAATCCACAAAAAACCAAAGAGCACTAACAAAATGAAAAACTCTTTCCCCATTGTCTCCCATAATTACTTTTGTTGTGATTGAGACTTAAGGATGTTGATAGATAATTTCAATTATGCAGGGTTTGGGGTAGGGAACGTTATACAAGCAGAGAAAGAGTTTAATCTCTATAATTGGAAGGGTTTTTTTTTTTTTGTATTGTTTTAGCTAAAGAACAAGATTCTTGAAAGAGAAGATTGTTGCTGTGCTGTTTAACTGCCTTTGTGGCAGTGCTGGTGGCTGGGAAACAAAAACAGGCAGTGCTTTGAAAATACACAGACGCCATGTTACTTAAATCTTCCACAGAAACCTACGCTTCCAGGTTGTGTGCGTTTCTTAGGCCTGAAGGAAGGGTAATCATTTTAACATTTGTCATGTGTGTTGTCATTAGAGGCACATGCCTGCGCTAGGCTGGGATGCTTCATGGACTGCTTTTGGTTTTGCATCATTTATATGTGCTGGTTTCACGTTTTCAAGATGGAGAAAAGCGTTTGGTGAAGATACAGTCATGCAACTATGAATGAAATTGCCGATAAACTTGTATATGTAGTTTCAGTTGGGTTGGAGTACTATAAAACAAGGTTTTGGGGATTGTTTTGAAAACATACAAGCTTTAGATCCATATTTAGATGTTGTTATGTCTGCTTAAAATAACTTAAGCTATTTACTCCTGATTAAAACAAGTTTGTCAAAAACACTATGAACTGTATAATATCTAGCACACAGGCTAAGTACAACTCAGTTTTTTGTTGAAATCCTCTTACTATGATTTGGAGCGTGAAGGTACACCTAAATCTGTTTTCCATATTGTAGCAAAAATAACCCCCCCCAAACACCACTACCTTAGTTTATGTTTGTATCACACATGATCTTTCTGATCTGAATTTAGGCCAGCGCTTCAGCAATGAAGAAATAAACAACTGAACACTTTTCTAAAGTTTCTTAACTTCAAGATGTTTAATATATTATGTCAATTCACTGCATCTCTTACTTTTCTTCATCAGCAGGTGCAAAAAGCATATTCAGGTACTCCCCCCTCTAACCAATTTATATACTACCTTTTATAGTAGTAGTTAAAATAGAAGTTACCAGGCACCTAATTAGATATGCAGTAAAAAGGAGCAACTAATCAGAATGATCCTGTTACTTCTGTATTCAATGCTGTTGATGCTCATTTGAGCTGCTAACATTTATTTCCAGATCACATAGGGTCAGGAGTTGCAGCTGTTGGATCTGTTCCTCTTTTGCGTGTGGCTGGCAGTCTAGGTCATAAAGCTGAGGTCTAAGGGATGGAAATCAGTATAGAGAGACACCAATTTCAGTTCTCTGCTAGCCAGTGTAATGAGTTATTTACAAGAAATACAGGAAAAACCATGACCTAACTTTCCTCAAATAAGGATCGAGGGAAGCTTGATAAAGCTGTAGTGGCATAAAAAGTTGACAGGAGAGGCCAAACTAACCTCAGGTGTAGCTTTACCTTTGTTGCTGGCATTTGTGTTCTGACAGCCAAGTTTATTTGGAGTCCTGGTTCATCCTTGCAGTCTTAAATTTGCTCTTGAACATCTATGTGTGCTTTACCTGTTCAGGTAAGGTCCTTGCCAAAACAAATTATACATTTGTTACCTCCAGTCTCAAATAACAGAATATATCACATCTACCCACAACAGAGAATAATGATAATTTGACTAATTCAGTAAATGACAGTATGTCCTCTAAGTGATAGCCTATGCTGCAGGTTCTTAGCACTGCACTGCCTCAGATGCCTTGTAGGCAAAGACAGTCTTTTTGTTCCAAAAGCTTTGTTGAAGATGTTTTTCTTTTCTGCTTCCCTTTCTTATAATGCCCCATCAATTTCTGAAACAATGCAATTAGCAGTAATTATAGGGAGGCTGGCAGACTGAATAGAGATTTTTAGATGATTGTCTTAAAATTTCCTCTTCTAAATGACAACAGATCTGCCTCATAAAGAAGGATGCAGAACAACTCTGTCACTGCAGTAACTCCCCTTTCTAGAAGCAACTTCATTTATCATTTGAGGAAGCTGATAGAAGAAAAAGAAGGAAAGAAAGATACCAATGAAAAATTAATTTTCTCCCATCCATATTTATATTAGTGAAAGAAAGGAAAATAGTTATTATGACAATTATTTTTTGTTAAGATTATCAATGTGCATGGTGAGTATAACATAAATACCACTGAGGCGAATATCCAAGTTTTCCATCTGATTAGCTGAACAGGATTACTTGTGTAATTTTTTTAATTGTAGTCCAGAAGTTTTAAAATATATTTTCAACCTTTAGATGTAGGCTGCTGCTTGAGCATTGAATGACAATTGTGACTGTTGTCTGCTTTTCTCTGAGATGTGTGATACTCTTTCTGCAGAAAAACAGCAATAGAAAAATAGATTTCTAGTTACACATTCACTGAAGAGCAATGTACAATCTTTTGATATCTTCATTGAAATTTTAGATGTGAGTATCAAACATATATATGAACATTTATATACATAAAAAGAAGGCAACACCCTTCATCCTGACACCCTGTCCTTGACCAGAATCAGCAGTGCAGACAGGATGCTGCTGACATTATTCATGTAAGAGATGAGTGTCCCAAATTACACTACCGTTAGAGTAGCCAAAGACTTCAAGGAGACAAGCATGACTCTTACTGGCGTTCAAAGGTCATTTTTAGGATTGGCAGTTGCTGCCAGATCACCCGGACATCAAATCTCCCTAGCACTCCACCAGAGCTGTGCAATGGTTTATGATCCTGTCTTTGCTATTGGTGATTGGGTAAGTTGCTATATGATCACCTTTCTTACTGCCTCAATAAAGCTTTGGTTTATAATGTGTTGTCAAACTCTGCTACTGTTCAGCCTACAGAAGACCATGTATTTTAACATTTTTGCATCGTGTAAGGAATTCACAGATGTTATGCATACAAGATAGTTAGAAAAGCCATTCTTTTTTCAAAAACAAGTACTGTTTCCTTTATGACATCTTGTTGTTTTCATGTATTCTGAGTTCCTAGCAGAGGGCCTGAGGCAGTTAAAAGCTCTGTAGTCATGTTCATTACATTCATACAAACTGTTAGAACATATGAAGGTGGGTGTTTCATTCTGTGGTTTTGTTATATTGTTGGGCATATGTCATCCTGCTATAAGCCCTCTCTTGTATTAAAAAAAAAAAAAAAAAAAAAAAAAAAAGAAACAACACCACACCCATATGGCAAAACAGTGCTTTGCTCTTTTTATAGACAATTTGCATTCTTGTATTAGCCCTCTCTGTTTATAAAAAAAAAAAAAAAAAAAAGAAAAAAAGAAACAACACCACACCCATATGGCAAAACAGTGCTTTGCTCTTTTTATAGACAAGTTTATTGCTGGATACAATTTTCAGATAGATGCAGGGAACATCTTTTCAGCTGCTGGGCCCTTAAAAGCAACAACACGGCTGATACTCTCAAAATGCTCATTTAAACAGTAAAGGTCATGAACGCAGTGTTTGTCACTATAAACTTTTCACTGAATGACATTAACAGACATCAGGTTAATCCTAAGTGGTTTGGTAAAAACTTCAACCTTTTCTCAACAGATTTCTTGTGATAAAAATTAATAGGGGTTTGATAGGCATGCAAATATATACTTTTAACTTGTGCAATCACAGAGGAAGAAAACAGCTATCAAGTACTGAGAACAGAAACTTTATTTATAAATACAGCAATACATAAGGGTGTATGTCGGCCTCTATAAATACTAATATTCTCCATATGTCACAGTCATGATCCAGCATTTGGCATGTTACGTATATATATGTATATCTACTTCTCATGAAAAGACTTCATTAATGAAAATGCAACTGAAGTAGAATTTGGTGTAATTCGGTCTAGAAGCCCAGCTGAATTGCTCAGAAGCTTGGATTTTGCTAGTAAAGCAGAAGGGACCTTTTGATGCAGAGAAGTCCCCTTTGTGTAGGAAAGTGTTCTACCCAGAATAGTTCGTAAACTAGTGGTTAGGGTACTGTGCTGGAGGAAGGGATGTGGCTTCAGTAACCCTCAGAATCAAGAAGACAGAAAATCAGATGAAAAATTCTGGCTAGAAACTGCTTTCTAGTCAGAGACCTAATGTTGTACAGGTGGATGCTTGTATATTAGCTCATATATTAGTCATATAAAGCTCTGAGGTTTTAAGATGTACCCTGCCCTTCTGTGCTGCTTAGCGTTGAGCTTCAGTTTACCTCTTTCCAGCATGCTGCCATGCAAGACAATGGGAGAGGAATGTATGTGGGTCCCCTAAAACTGAAAGATGTTTCCAGTGCTCACAACAACCCAAATAAATGTTTCAAGGTTTGTCAGGTTAGATTTAACATTTTTAGAGCTATACTAATACACCTAAATATTCCCTTGAACAATGTAGTCCTGTAGAAGTAATTTTAAATTAACTATGTGGCAAATAGATAGATCTTACATACTTAGGAAACCTCAAGACAGGTTTTTTCATTTATCAATAGTTATTTGACATATAGTAGCTGCACCCTCTAATCTAATTAAAGGATTATCTGACATACTTATTGCCTTGGTCCCTAGCTCACAAACTCCTGACACAGCTCTCCAGAAGTAAACAAGGTCAATATTTTATACAACTGTGGAACAGCTACTTCACAGTGAATTCAAATATTCACAATATATAAAATGGTCTCCTGTAGAGTTCCCTAGATTCCATAGAATCAGCTGTTATGATCATTTCCAAGAATACCAGGAAATTGCTAAAAGTCATGAAAGGGACTTCATGCCTTCAGGAAACCTTCTTCTTAAGAAATATAGTTCGGTGACCTAATATGGTTCTTGGACAACAGCTATAGCCTGGACCAGCCTTGTTTTTTTTTTTCTTCTTTTTCTTTCTTTTTTTTTTTTTTTTTTTTTT
>NW_015090797.1:2780882-2884500 GCF_001431845.1 Calidris pugnax | reverse complement strand
GTTTTTTGGAAAACCACTAAGCCCCGCCCCCCCTTTTTTTTTTTTTTTTTTTTTTTTTTTTTTTTTTTTTTTTTTTTTTTTTTTTTAGCATTGCCAGATTATGACACAAAGGTGTAGTTATAGCTCCTAAGTCGTCCTGAACTGTATTCACTCTGTGAGTTCTTTCTGCTCTTTGTCATTGGCTGTTGTCATGCCTTTTGGTCCCCAAAGCCAAGAAGTACCAGCTGACACAGAGTCAAAATTTTAAGGAGCGGTCCCTTCTGAAAGAGATCAGTTGTGTTGTAGCAAGGCCAGGGAACACACTTGTAAGTAAAGCAGATGATGAGAGATCCAGATCCATTCTTTCTTCCTACCCCTCTTCTGTCTTGTTGTGTACCTATGCCCTGTAGCATCCACTACTAGACACAAAACTTGTATATGGAGTCCTTGGCCGCCTGATAGTCTGTAACCACCACCTGAGGTCTTTGCTTCCCGGAGTCCTGTCTAGACTCTTCTCAGCCCAGACTTCTTGGGCAGCAGGGAAATGAGAAAATTGAGCTTAGCACAAGGACATTCATAGTATTTCAAGGAAGTGGTACTATAAATTCTGGAAAACTAAGTTTAGTGGACTATTTAACTTAATTTGATCTCATGTCTACTGTGAGTCAGAACTCAGAATTTTTGGCAAGGTTCTCCTATCTTCTATTTCCCTTCTAGTTCCATGTACACAGAGCACTTTAAGATAAAGAGATTATTGCCATCTCCTTCTTCACACTGCTAGCTCCAGTCAAACCTTTTCTCAGAATCCATATTGTACTTTGGGAATGCAGCCCAGTAACATAGAGCTGATAACCTCAGAATGTAGCCCTGAGGGTTTTACTGTGATTGTAATTTAATGAGGTATTAAGCCTTGGACCTGAAGAGGGTAGATATTTTGAATGCTTTGGAGAAATAAAGCATGAATTCAAAATATAATACAAAATGACATCCTGGAACATAAAAGGGAGTTTGCAGTTTGATAGAGACTTATTTTGCTCTGTCAAAATTCAGTATGCAAAAACTAAGGTGCATGCTAGGCAAGTAATCACCAAATGTGGTCATTATCTTTATCTGATCAATAACTTTACATAGAGGGTACTACAAATATCTCCCTCCTCAGACTAAAACACAAATTTATGGTATTGACATAATCCAGGATTATGTCATTCTGCAGTGAAATGACTCTAGTTATGTTAGAGCAGATGCATTTTATCTCAATGCAAATCTACCTCAGGTTTTCCTTTGCAGTTGATGGCTTGCAATCACTTCCATATGGTATGAGATTAAAATGGGCTGCTCAGGGAAATGAAAAGGAGAGATATGGCAATTATACCCAATAATGAATATTTAAAGAAGATAAATCAAGACATCCTATGTATTCATTTACTGTTGAACATAGAAAGGACAAATACGTTTTAAGGTACAACACAGCCTACTAGAATGCCAAACTCATCCTATAGAGTATCCTAAAATTCATAGAAAGGTTTTCTCAATGTAGGGTGCTCAAGAAAAAAAACAGTACACTACACAGGGAAGTGTGTAGTGAGAAGAAAATTCTGAGTGAGAAGTGAGGTTTCATAACCGAGAAGAAAATTCAAAGTGGAAGTGAGGCTTATCACCTGACTATCTCAAAGGTCCTTGTGAGTCGAAAGTCAGTTACAAACAATATACAGCAATTTTCATACTTCTGTGCAAAGACATCTCTTATGTTAGATTGATGCAGCAAAAATTGGGATAGAAGTTATGTCTATTTCCTCTGCCTTCAATCTGATAATTTCTGAGAAAGAACTGGTTTAGGCAGCTGTGGTGATGACTTCTGACACAGCTCATCTGTTACTGCTTTAAGCATAGTCTGGAGGAAAACTTCTGTCTTTTGATTTATGCCAGTAAATCCCATCTTGAGGTTTGTTATCTAAGTCTAGCTGACTCATTGCTCATGAAACCAAACAATAAATAAAAACAGAGAACAAAATTCACATTTGATTGATTAGTCCATTGGTTTATTTTTTTTAGGATATTAATTATTCAGATTCACATCCATTCTCTGACCCTTTGGAATTGAATTTCTCCTTGCAGAAGAAAGATCCTGACCACAAGGTGACTGAGTATTCCAGAATGGGTCTGAGTCTCTTTTGTGGAGAATATAGTGGTTTAGATAAATAAATGAGAGTCTTGTTCTCTGGCATAACTTTTCAAGTCTTGTGATATGGTTGTTCATCCTCATTTGCCTCCACAGACCTGCTTCTCCTGCAGGTACAGCATAACACCATGCTTTCCCTCTGGGTTTCATACAGAGATATTGCACTATCTGCAAACACAAGTGCAGCCTTCCAATTCAGCTGTACCCAGGCACGTCCTTTATATGGCACTAGCCCACTGGACATCTGCTGTGAAATCCAGCATCAGCTACCATTTCAACACCTGGATTAGTTGAGGAGTCTGCCAGAACTCGTTGCTTATGGCAATCACCTGGGATGGAAAAAAATGAGTTTTCAGCCTTCAGTACAAAATCACCCTTGGGACATGATGCCACTGAAAAGCATTGTTTTCCTACAAAGGAAGACACTTTTCTATTTTCTCCCCCTTATAAATGTTAGTTGGTTCCACCTCTGAGCCAACAGTCCTTCTAGAAGAGAAATGGAATGTAAAGGATTGTGACAATATGTGAGGGTTGAAAATTAATGAAGGATTTAAAGAATTCTTCAGCTCTATGTGGCAAACACAGCAGCTGAGAAAATGTCAAAGAAAAATCATATGGATCCTGAATGCTTGGAGACATTGAAAGGTTTAAGTGGACTATTAATCTAGCTATAGCCTCAAATTACTATTAATTCCATTGAATTTTGCCTTTGAAATGATTACAGTTTAAGCAGCCAAGAGAGGAAAGAAAACCAAGTTTTTCTATGTAACATTAGATCTGTGAAAGGAGTGATGGTGTGGATGAGGTAAAATACTGATTTAAGTTTTACCATTTGGAACAGAAGTGGCTTTTCTTTACCAGAATAGGGAAAACACGGGTTTAATGTTGCATATAAACAATGTATCAATCATGATCAGTACCAAAAGCCAATAAACCTTCCGGGAAAGTGAAGTGGCATGCACTGAAAGTAATGTTTAATCTGAAGAGAGAGATATTAAAGTTTTATCTGTCATAATATTATAAAGTGAGGTTCATTTTTATTAAGAGATCCACAAAGAAATAGAGCACTCTAGTAAAATGTGATTTGTTGTTTCATCAGTGCTAGATCTGGCCATCCTTTCTTAAGAACCCAATACACTAAGCAGGGGCAAAAGACAATTGTTGTTGGTGGAAGGGAAAAGGGCAGTGGAAAGAAACAGAGAAAGTTCAAAATATCCATGCTAACTTTCACACAGAAACCTCTCAATCCTCTGGATTTTCACCAGGCATGACTGATACTGTGCTGGTTGACATAGAGTAAAAGCGAAGCTGGAAAGGAAAAGGCAAAGAAAATACCAAGCACATTTCATTTTGAGTGTAAATCTTAAGTCACATCAGTCTTTCTATGACACTAATTTCTGCCCAAATTTCATTTTCTTACAAGGTTGCTTCTTTCTTTACATGTCCATTCTTGGTTGTCAAAATCATAACTAAAAAAAAAAAAAGAAAAAAAAAAGGGAAGAAACAAGATCACCTTCTTAGTTTCTATTCTAGTCTTCTCTCTTCTAGGTTGAATAACTGTGATGATATTTTATTTGTGGTTAATGTTTTTCTTAATATGGGAAGGAGTTACGTGTTTGAAAACCTTGCAGGAGATAAGGAGCAAATTGATGGTTTACTGGTGTTTCTGATGCGAAAAGGAATATCTCTGAGGTTGCTTATCAACTGTATTATACCAAGTAGGATAACCCAGGATTATTAGTCAAGCAGAAATGAATCTCCATTGTGGATCACTGACTATGAAAAGCACCTGATGTTTCCAGTCTCCGGGAATTGCAGGTGGCTCAGTGGCTACTAATATAAAAGCATGATGTGCATAACATTGTTACTGCTAATCATACATGTGTTGTATGCAAAATCCATGCAGCATCTCAAGTAAATTAATCAGGTTAACTGGAAGAGGGTATAAGTAATTGGTATAAGTAATGGGTATAAGTAGTTGTTTTGTTCAAGACGATAGATGAAACTGGAGAAAAACCTATGAAAGAGGCCTGTGGCTCACTGAGCCTACAGCACGACTCTCAGGGCCAAGCTTTTCAGGGTATTTAGGCACCTAAAGATGCAAACAGGTGCCTAGTGGTTAAAACTTTATCAGCTTCCTATGTGCATCTTTAGGTGCCTAAACACCTTTAAAAATGCATCCATAGCTCCAAGGGATACAGGACATGTCAAAATTTCTGGCCGCTTGGCCATTAGGAACCATGTGGAAGTATCTGCATGCATATTTGGTTAATTTTAAATGCTGGGTTTGGATTTACAGCCAAATAATGGATTAGGTTTGGAATAGATACCACTAAAGTCTTAAAAGGTAATTTTAGTGAGATTTAGTGTGTTGTAATATGCCTCAAGAAGCTATCCCAAACAGTTAACACCCTTACACTCTGAAATTATCTTCCATTTCCTGAGGGATAATCCTAACTATCAGTTTATCAGATATTATGGAAACAGATTCCTCCAGCCTCTTTCAGGCCTGTTTTCACTTTGTATAAATAATTAATTGTTCCCTGAAGCAGGACCTTGAACTAAGTCTCCAACTTCCTAGGTGTATTCTCAGCAGCTGAATTTGTTTTACCTTATATAAATAATGAATGCATCGACTATTACTGTATATTTGAGTATATATTTAGTATGCATTTTAGGCAAGTGTTTTAACAGGGCATATGCTTCTGCAGAATTCTTGACATTTTTGGCCAAAAGCCAAGGTTTTGCAAGTTTTATGGCCATACATGAACTACACCAAGATCTTCTAGTTTTTACTTGGAAACAAAGCAATCAGGACCAATTTGAAAATTCAAAAATTAATCCATTTGAATTTGAAACAATTTCAGGTTCAGGATTCTATTTTTAAATGATAAATATTGCAGGCATATTTGTTACTTTTAATAACAATGTTTCTTGCTAGCATAAAACCATTCTTTGGTTTTTTGCTGTTTAATTCATAATTATTTCTTGTAAGTTTTGTTTTGTTGCACATCTTACTTCTGCCAAAGTTGTAACCTAAATTTAAAAATGGTCATAAACTGTTGACTATTTTATGCATTAGGAAGCCTGACTCTGAATCACCTTTTCAGAGGCTTGTTACTGATATCATTAGAGAAAAAATATGTTCTGTCCTTGTTGAAAGGCAAATGGAAATGTTTTTGAATAGTAAACATTAGTCCTACAAGGAAACAGGGATTCTGTAGACACTGTCTCTTGTTTGCTGTAAATGAGATAATCTACTAAATTTATGTCTGAAGTCATTACAAGCAACCATGTCTGGTCCAAAGGCCGTATCTTAGTCCAAAAGTGCATAATGGTGATGAGATAAGTCATTGTAACTGAAATAATGTGATTGTAAGATTTGATTTCTCATGATCCATCTACACTAACATCACTCCCCCCTCCCATAACACTGCATAGCTTTTCAGTATTTGGAACTTATTATGTTTTATAACATTGCTGATTAGTGAGAACAGCATGATTTGGATGATCATTGAGTTAGTAAATGTCTAACGGGTTTCAATACCTTGTTTGTTTGTGATTTGCTGCTGAGACGAATCCACAGCAGCCCAATCGGACTAATCGGTAAGGTTATGACTGCACAGCTAAAAAACAGGACCAGGATCAATCCTGGGCTTTGGGACAATGTGTTGCAAACTAGTTTGCACTTGCACACTCTTTAGGGATAGTTTTGGAGGGGGAAAGAGACAGAGAAGTTCATAATAGAGAAGGGAAATGATCTAACAGCCAAGAGAGGCTGATGTTTCTCAGCTTTCCAAGCTTCCCAGGGTTAGGTTGCTAAGTCAGAAATGCCTTTCTCATGGGAAACACCAAAGAGGGACACGTGCAAAAGCCAGCATGTTTGCCACTTTGGAGGTGGAAAAATATTTTCATGTACCCAGTCTGTCTGATTGAACTAGTGTCTCCCAGTGCTTAAACCACCAGCCTGAGGCATATGCTTAGGGTGGGTGAACTGCCTTTTGATATGATCCCAACTGAACAATCTTTGAGATAAAGAATAAGTGTAGAGTCAAGAAACCAATTCTGCAGATGGATACTCACAGGATATGGATAACTGGATGGTGGCAGATGCAGTTCCCCCTGTGCATGGTTTAATTAATTTCATAAAGAAGCAAATGCCACTAGCCTGGTGGTTAGGACACCTCTTCTGATGTGTTGGTGTTGCAAGTAATGCTTCATATCCTGTGGTAAGAGGACTTTTACTCATAATGGTGCCTTTATCCCTGCACAGCTGGGGTTTATGGACAGAGAGACATATACACCAGCTCATGCCCAAAAGTTCTGTTCCTATTGTAGGTGTACAGTTTGACCAAGGAGTCATACCCAAAGAACAAGATAAGCTTAGGCCTCAGAGACACCTCAGAGACACCTCAGAGACACCAAAACTTGGAAGACTGTCTACCAGAAAGATAACACCTGTGATATCAGCTGAATGGGAGTGTTGAATACTTCAACAAAGCAAAAACATTGGGCTTCGATTTCTAACATTGCAGTTACATTCCTAGATGTATTTGTGATTATACATCAGTCAGACATGCCCAAATTTATAAGAAATGTCTTTAAAAAAATGATAAAATTCCTCCCAGTACACTGGATTCACTGCTTTCCCAGTTTAAATAATCCTTATGGACAGATCCCCAGCAGTTATAAATACCTCTTTTCTTAATAACTCATTTCCTCTCTCCTTTGTGCTTGGGAATCTTCTTTAACTAACCATCTCATCTCCTCCTGCTGGATAATCTTTAAATAGCCTCCGTCATTTTCTGATTTTTCTTATCATAGCATATGTAATAAATTAAGTCACAAGATGTTCTTGACTAGCTAAGTTCTCTCAACCGCATCAATTTAAAGGCATGTTTTCATTCTGTCAAGCATTTTGCTGATATTTGTAATCACTGAGATTTTATTTCCCCTATATTTTGTAGGAAACAGTTTGTCTATTTACTTATTTTCAAGCAGTTAGGGGCACATGTGCAGCTAAGAAGTCTGCAAATCTTTAGTTGCTCAGACTCAGAAGTTAAGATATTTCCTGCTGGACCAGGATCAATAGAGGTTTTCGGTGCTTGCCAATGGCCTTTTAAGGAAATTATCTTAAACAGCCTTCTGGACAATGATCCTTTCAGAATATAGTGGAGTTCAGGCACATTTAGAGGTCACCCATTCTCCCATTAATTCTACCTTGCTGAGAAAAATGCTGAGGGAAGTACAATATAGTAAATACCTTTTACTCCATCAATAAATTCTCTTTCCCTTTTTGCTACCAGCACATATTGCCACAATTAAGCCACAGTTGGATGCAAAAGTACAATTATGCACTCTGCATTACTGTAGAAAAGAAATAATTACTTCAAAATAAATGTAATTCAAATACCCTAGCAACCTGAATGGTTTCAGATGCATACACTCTCAGAGAATTTCAGATGAGTATTTTGCAGTCTGAACTCACCTTACTGAAGATGCTGTAATGCAAAGTTACGTATAGAGTCTTTCAAAGGTTAAGAGTTGAGTTTGATACATAGGCTTAATCAGCGTACATTTTTGAAAGTATTTATATCATTCTTTTTGGCCACTCTTTTATAAGTGGGATCTTCAGACAAACAGCTGACCTACAGCCCTGTGTTCACAGAAGTTTGCCACTAGGCTGATTACGGTTTCAAGTCCTCAAGAAAAGTTCTTTAGCAGGGAAGAAAAACTCCTGTTGTCTTCACAAGACACCAAAGCAGATATTTCCAATGCTAAGGGTCTTGATTTAAGGTAAGCTTTCTAAGACATAAATGAGATGAAGAATTTGTTAATCTTTTCTACCATTCCCTTCTAGAACAAAAAAGCCTGAGTTACAAGTTCGAAAGTAAGTGTTTTAGACCAGAAATGCATTGACTGCATAGGGAGGCTCCTTTTGTATCCATCAGATCTCTAGTACAAGGCACTTGAATGTGAAGAACTATATAACCTCTTCAATTTGGAAGAATCTTGTACCTCCCCAGTGTAGTTAGAAAGGCCTAATTATATGCAACACTTTTCCTGTATTTTGTTGTTGCTGCTTTGGAGACCAGCTGAGAGAGTGGTGAACAAGCTTCCTCCTTGCTGAAAGGCAGCATTCCTCGAATGGCACTCATGTCATTCAACGAGTAGAATTCAAAACAATTAGCAAGTTGTTTTCATGTTTTCATGGGAAGTGAATATAGGTGCCCAGACATCCAAAAAAAAAAATGATAAAAATAAATCAGCATGCTAAAGTTTTGTTTTCCCTTAAATACTTAAAATAACTATAAGAAATCTAGAGTTCCCGCATTCATTATAACTGTCCTTTAGACTGCTTGTTACATTCATTATTACTGCCCTTGTTAAACAAATCAAAAAACTACACACACCAAAATGCCAAACTAAAGACTTCCCTATATTTACCACTGAAAGCTTGTTATGGATAGTCTGTTTATGCATAAACCCAAATGACTGGAAAAGCCCCTAAGAAAATACAAGCTTCACAATACTATTATAGCTTTAGTACTGTTCTGTCTCTAGGTTACCTAGTTTCAAAGTGACCCTGATTTTTCAGAGGCACTGTTAGGAATTTCTTGTCAGTCTCCATCGCATGAATGGTCATTTATGCTATTAGGGTAATAAGTAGAATAAATTTAACATGATACAAACACTAGATTTGAGTAAGCTTCTGGGAAACCTCTGCAAATTCACAAAGTTAATGGCTTAACCTCACAATTCTCCAATGGAAAATAATTTTTAATGGTTTTGCAGACTCAGTCTATATTTCAAGATGTGAATTTCCCCTAACTCCACACTACTTGACTCCTGTTAACTGCTAAACTTAAACAAATAAAAACTTATTTTCCCATGTGGTTCATGGAGCTATACGGACACGGTTTCTTCTTCTTTGAATGAAGAATAGGGCATTTCTCATTGGGTACTCAGAGCAAAGAGGCTGGAAATTATAACATTAGAAGGGCATTTAAAAGTGCCAGTAAAAATATGTGAACAGAAAAACAATGTGAGGACATGGAAAATGTATATGACACTTAGCAGACTAACAACAAGATTATAGGGTATTAACAGATGTATTATTTGGTCAAGGCTTGCAAAAGAGGAAAAAAGTATTTGGATTTTTCCTCTGAAATTGTTGAAACTGCACAAACAGAAGCTTTTTGCACAGCTGTGCTAGGTTACAGAAGCCAAAATTGTGGATACTGTCTCAGAAGAACTGTTACCTGCTTTACAGCCAAAGTTCCCACAAGCCTACGCCAGCCCAAGGATGGCAAGGTTTACCCTGCGGAAGCTGATTCCAGTTATTTTGTACAGCAGTATTTTTTGGGGGATGATTAGAGAACTGGTAGGAAGAAAAGATTTCTTAGGAGATAGAGGATTTTTAGCACGCATTTGTAACATCCTAGACCTTAATTATTACTAGGAAAAAACAGTCTGTGAAATTCCAGGAAGCAAAGCCATGACTTGTGGCAAGAACTAGCTCCAAGGCGATAGAGAGAAATTCTCATTTTGACATTCTGGTTTGGAAATAATGAAACAAGTCTCTGGTTTGTAGCTGCTCGGCTGCAACACAAAAGCATTTTCCAGCCAATCAGTGTACAGGACACGCTTTCGTGGGTTTCTAATCTTGTTCTTTTTTTGCCTTGTTCTGACTTTGCTAAACAACGCACATTGTATTAGCACAGCAATGCATATTGATGTTTCCTAGTATTACAGTGAAAAGGGAATACTGATCTCCTTGCTCCCATTATATGTTAGCGTTATCTCCCTTCAATGGATTACTTGGAATTTATACATGTGCCCCAGAGTGATTTGTAATCACCATCCTTAGTTCCTCTGTCCTTGCAAAGTAAAATACTAAATCACTTGCATGTCTTTGCCATGTATTTAAATGATATTAAATATTAAGGGGCCAGATTCTGCTACCTCTCATAGTGTAAAAAATCCTCAGATAACTGGAAATCATAGTGGTATTTTGTACATGTAAGAGAACAGAAAGCCTGCAAACAACTAGAAAAGCCCTGAAAACATACTGGAGAGACTTTGCTCTCTTAAACAGTGGTTGCAAGCCTGCTCACCTCCTTCCTGGGGCTCTGAATGTTGTGGCAGGTTTGGGTATTAAGTTCCTTTGCATGCTTGGGTGAAGGGGGCAGGTACTGGGGCATCAGAAGACCTTAAAGTTAGATGAGCCAAATTCAGCAGTAAAGCACAAGCTCTGGAACCGTGTAAGGAGAGTCTTTGTTAGTGGGCAGGACTTTAGTTGGTTTTATATGTGGAAGATGGCATTTACTTTTGTTACTGGGCGTTCAGACACTTTGCTTTTTCCTAGGGGCAAAAGTCTGTAGTTTCCTACGGCTGTCTTTCTGTTTTGCTTGTCTTGCTGAGGCTGGCTATTACTCCTCCCTTGTTTATGTTGGTTTATGGGGCCTCCACTGCAGTGCCTCATTACAGATCCTCTTAGATGGTAATTAACAATTTTGAATTACATTCTTATATCCCAATACAGACCTCTTGCTTGATCCTTTGTAATACGCCTCTTCCTGTGGGGAAAAGAACCTCCAAGGTCTGGGGTTCGTGCTAGAAAGCATTAGCTTGGAGACTGAAAGAGATGCTTTAATAAACTGCCATGGTCATGGCACATAGCAGAAATCAGGATATGCTGCTGAAAGGCTTGCTTTAATGTCTAGACTATAGATATTTGTATTGGATAGTACTTGTTCAGATATCGATTGTGGGGAGAAAAGTGTCTCTTTTCCAAGTCAGCTTTTATGTGGGAAGCAGATAATGTGAGAGCGTCCTGAATATTTGAAAATATAATGTCTTGATAAGATAATACACCTCCACTTCTATTAATGCTGTTCTTGAAAGCCAGAAAACAGAAAATGGCAATGAGAGTAACAAATACTTTAGTTAATACAAGGGGAGAGCCAAGAAACAGTAGTGTTATCCACTTCATTCTAGAGAATTTTCTGGTGAGAGCTGAACACAGCGCGTGACATATTTCAAAGGACATAAATCTTACAATGCACAGTAACGCTTCTACCGAAGAAATGCATATGAAACAGTTTTATGACTGACTTTCAATATGCCGGTATAAATGACATTGCTGGCGGAAGAGTCTGCTTGGTGGTTACCAGATTATGATGTTCTTTAAACTTTCCTGCCCCAGAAAATGAAGACTTGGCACTGAAGTTTAGCCATGATCCTTCAGTCTCATACATATGTCATTCTTGTGCTGGACTAATTTCACACAATTTAAAGGAAGAGTTTGAAATAAACCATTTATTTATTTCCATCTTTCTCTGCAGCATATTGTTGAAGTCTTGTTAGACATTTTTATATATATATATATGCAAAAGGGTGGCATTATTTGCCTCTTATTTCCCTACTTTGGAGATGCGTAAATATGTAATAATAATAATGATTTAAAGTCAGTATCAGCAGTTTCCCTAGGTACATCAGATTTCTGCACCATTTAATTTGCTGCCAGCAAAAGCGTGAGAAGTTGATGTCAGAAACAGTTATGAAGAATATTTAAAATATAAATTTAGCATATGTTTTTTGCCAAAACAGAACCAGGCAGTAATGACAGTGACTTCTCTGGCTGTCATTCTAGATAGTTTGTGAGCTTCAGGATTATACACTGAATTATACACTGGATTATACATTGAAATATTTTTAAAATATCTGTTGCTACAATGAGATATACAAATCTGCATGAACTCACCTGCATATTTGTCCAATGAGGCAATGACATTAAATGACACAGTCTTCCCAAAATTTTATTTTAAGTATAAATCAAATTTGCATCGTCCATTAGACCACTAGCATTAAGTTGTGATCCATGAATGAGCAAGGCGGTGGTGATGATGGTGGGGAAATAAGAATGAAATTGTTTTAACAAAACTCTAAAGCAAATATCTATTTTTTTTTTTCCTTCCGTGTAAGCATGAGGCCTGATTACCAGCTTGCAACATTTACAGAATTCTCTTTGCATATTTCCATGAAGGAATTTCTTACCCAGCCAGCCAGCTACTGAGAAGACAGATTTGTGTTTTGCGTAAAGTCACTGAAATAAGCTTCCCAGGTAGCATCTCTCCTAGATGCCATGTTGCTCTTTGGGCAGAAGGTGGTGCTGTTGATTAGGGACAATCTAGCTCAGTATTCTTCCAACAAAGAGATGATCAATTTGCTATCACTGCAGTCATTCTTTATTGAACTTAAAAGAAGCAGCCATCTGGAACTTATTCCAGTATTTGACTTCAGTTACTTTACTGCTTAACAGTGACCTACAGAACAATTTAACCATGTTATTCTCCCCCTTTTTATGTAAATCGGAGAAAACAGCCAGAAAAAATAAGTATAATGCAACACATAATGTTTTGTTACCTGCATAAAAGCATAACACGATCTGTTCCAAAAGAAAAAAAAACCACATCAAAATATCATTTGGGGAAGTCAGAGAAAGGCTGTTATAGAATAAGTAAGAAAAAGATTCAGATATTTTTTATTCAGGTGTTCATAGACTTTTAAAGATTTCCATTCGATGAAGCTTTCACATGGGAAAAATCTTTCTTCTTCAATAAAGTGCAGAGTTCTATTAAAAATGTTTAGTACATTTAGTGCTTGTGAGACACTGCAGACATCAGGCCTGTGCTCAAAAATACCAAAGAGAACAAGAACCTGCATTATGATTTTCCTTCCTCATGCTGTTCTATTTAGGAGAAAAAATAACTCCTGTGATCAGAACTAGAAGACTGCTTGTTGGCAGCATGGAGATTTCTGGTGACAGTCTCAGTCAGGATTCCCACTGCAGAGGTATTTTTTTGTCTTGTTCATTAAAGCTGACTTCACTTTTAGTTAACTACTCTGAGACTATTATCTCCACTAGAGACTACAGTCTTATTTTTCCATGTGACTAAATGAACTCATAGAGCATAAAGTTTTGTCCACAGGGTATTAGGACCTTATTAAAGGGCTAGACTGTGATTTGGTGTCTTCCATAGCAGGTTACCCACATGGAGGGTCCCCTTGTGTACTGACTGCTTACTTCCACCTCATGCTTGCAGAGTCTGTAGGGACGGCTCTGCAGTCCTCCTCCTCTCCTTCAGCCTCTCAGCCATGTCATATCTCATTCTCAGTTTCCCAGCAGCATGACTGAGCTGGCTTGAGGACCGTGATCACAAGCAGTCAGGCCCTTTCTTGCCAGCGTTTTTTCTTTTTTTGTACTATAAAGGGGAAGCAGGGGAAATGCTGTGGTTTTCATTTCCAGCAGGAGTTAATCCTGCAGTGTGAGATTGTAAGAGTGACTCAACTAGATCAGCGCCAAGGGTCAGTTTGCAAAGGATCTCATGTCCACCTGGTAGGGCCATAGCAAAAAAAAGTATAAGAAAGATTGTAAGCATAAGGCAAGCTTTCTGCTGAAAACATAACCTCTTTTTGAGGCAGCCACAGGTTTACGTTACACCTGAGCAAATGATCATCTGCTTCATAGTTCCTGACTCTCTGGAATATATTTCCTTTTTGAATCCCTTTCCACTTTTGACTTCCACAACACTTTACAGTAATTGATGGTATTCCACCATTTAATGGGATAATGTCCCATTCTTTCTACATTTACTTCCTGGTGAAAGGACTCTTGGGGCAGAGTGGGGATGTTTCTCTGGTTGTATTACGAGGCATAATGAATAATCACTCATTATCTATCTCTTCCTCTAAAATCTTCCATTTTTCGCAACTTTGTAGCCCTTCTCCATATTGCCTTCACTGTGGGATTATTTCCAAAACAGTCGTGCTCTATTTTGTCTCTGTGAAATGTTCAGGATTATACATGTACAAAATAGCCACAGCAAGTACCAAAGAAGAGAAATAAAACCACACCTTGGAATATCATAATATCAAAATCAGTACCTGCAAAACAGTAATATCCTCAAAACTGTGTGTATATATTGATCACACATCTTAGATGTCTTTGGCACCAAAGTGCATTTATTATTTATTTAGATGAGAAGGAACAGAAATGCAGACAAGTCAGGCTGTTTACCCAAGGTCACACTGTTGGATGCAAAATAATTTTCAAGTTCTGAACCTATAAAACAAGACTTCCTGCTTGTGTGTCTCACCGTTCCTCAGTTACTTACTTCTCCTGTTGCATGTCTTTGTTATAACGCTTGGGTTTTACATTTTGGATGGTAATTATAGAAAAGTCCTGACTCCAGTCCACAGTACTGGGTGCCCAAAAAGAATATTCTGTTGTGATGACAGTACTGGGTGCCCAAAAAGAATATTCTGTTCAAGATGCTTACTCTTCCAGGTGCAAAAAGATTAACAGCTTAGTTGCTGTGAGACCCCCAAATGTTTAGCTGGACATCCACTGGAGAGATCAGAGATGAAAAAAGGTGACATTTCAAGATGCTGCTTGTATCTGAGAGCCTTCAGTGCAAATTACAGAATGTGAGACTGCTCCATCAGGAATCCTGGGAGACCACTGTTATTTCTCAAAGTGCTTTCAAGTGCTTTCACAAAATAGACTTACCTTACATTTCTCTATGCAACTACTTCTTCTGCCTGCTCCTCACCTGTTCTTCCTGTGACCTGCAGTTTTACTTCCCAAATTGATTTCACTTTTCTTCTTAACAAAAAAGAAAAACTGCAAAACTGTTTCTTTTCTTGGGCTTCTTATTGCAAGAAGACTTTTCCAGTTCTATGGCATAAAAATAAGTCTTCAGTGAGATTCCCCTCTTATGCTGTGCTGCTTAGTCTCATGGTATTAATTGTAATCATTAGAACATACACTGTACCTTTCACTTCTTTATGGCTTCTGCCCACACAACTCAGGCATCTATAGATACACAATACACACATGCACACAGAGGACAAATGCAACCATACCAATGGTTTTAGGATCAGGTTCTTCTTTCTGTATTAGGTTTTGACTCAGTGGTTTGACTGGATTAGGCAAGAATGTGCTTTTAGCCAAATTTGGTTTTTTGGGCACAGCCTTTCTTCTGAGAAAGAGCAATAATGAACTCTTGCCTTCCCTTTTCTCTCTCAAAACAAGGTTTTAATAATCTAAAATTACAAATGGAGTATCTTCAAAATATCAGGAAGCTGAAAAAAATGCCTATAATATAACTGATGTATACTATGTAGAAAGTACTGGTGTTCTGAAGTCTGCATTCACTCCTAGTTATGAGTTATTGGCAAGGTCTGTCCTATAAAACTCCTGTTCCTTTGGATGTGGCTGAGACATCCTCATATTTTGGAGCTGACTAGCAGGCCTTCATGTTAAAGCATTTTCCATGATCAACTTTGTCATGCTGTTATTAACCTGCAACTGGTGCAGATCTGGTAAACTATAGTGCAGAATGCTGGATTTTGTCTTTTGCTTTACAGAGCTGGATTGTAGGATAGGCAAGCTTGGAGGGGCCATTGTTATTTTACACTCCATTGATGTTATATGTGATTTGCTGTGAGAAGGATGACAAAATGCGTGCATTAAATATTGATACTTTCTGTCTTTGAATATTATACAATTTTAATTACACCATTGCTCCCCAACCAATGAGATAATTGCACTTAAAATAATAACAAGGACAAAAATAAAAATTGTAACACTTCGTAACAGTGCATTCAGCTTGAAAATACACTTTCAGAATAAATTAACCTGTGTAGTGGAAGCAGCTCACATAGAAATTGTCATCATATAGGATATTCTTGTTCATAGATAGTATTCTCATGTTAAGGCCTCTACATGAAGGATTTCTTCTGGGACTCAGTTCCCTTTTCTTTCTCAAGATACCATGTGCAAGACATTAATTTATTTTACCAGTACTGATTTTTTTTTAAATTGTTAGCGAGTAGTCATGGTTTTGGAGTACAGTGTCTGGAATAAGAATTATTAGAGTTTGTAACAAGAAAATTATTTGTCTCTCATTTATGTCTCTGTGTGAGAGAGAAAGAGATGTGCAGTTACTAGAATGGGGAGTAACTGATACAATACATAACAGTCACTAGTGATTCACTATTACAGATGGGCTTTTTTAAACAGGTATTCCAGAAACTCCAGCATTTTATTCATAATTAACTGTACTACAATGTATTGGTGAGTACTCCGGGTAGCTCAGAAAATTATCAAAGCATCTTTGGGTGTGGTTTGAGATCATCCTGAAGAAAAAGCTCATGCACATTTTATGCAAAAAAAAAATCCAAACTAGGATAGCACTTGCGATACAGAAATGGGGTGGCACTATGTGTGGCAATAAATCTCTTTGACCTACTGAAACCAGGCTGTCTGTTGGTTTTGATGAAGGCTGGCAATTCACGAGATATCTGCAAAGAAAATGAAATACTGAATAGGTTTGATGCTGTATTTTTTAGACTTCCACTATATTGACTGACAGTTTTTTCGTGAAGGGGGAAGAATATTACTGCTGTTATCTCTCTTTCCTGCTCTTTGGAGATGTACAAAGACCCATTCTTCATTATGTACAAGTTTACACTGATATCAGAAAAAGTTGTGCACGAGTGAGTAAGAACATTACAACTGGTACCTGAAGAGTTCTATATATGGCTAAGCTTCCATTAACTTCAATAATTACTTCTGCTTACAGCAGCACTTAATTTTTCCCCATGAAATTACAGTGATGTGGCATAGTATTTCAAATCTGTGAACATTTAGCAAATTTCTGGAAGAGTTTTCATAGGATGTCTTCCATAAAGTGCAGGTCTTCCCTGTATCAAAAATACTGATATGTATGAACAGATGATTTGACCTGTTAATGCTTTTAACAATCCTCCTGAGTGTTCTTGGGGAAAGACAGTAGTTACTGAATTTCTTTCTTTTCAGAATTTAAAAATCATTTCTCAGTAACCTCTTTTCTCACAAAAGCATTAATCTATTTACTGTACATTCTTTTAAGCACACTTTTGTGTAAGTTACTTTAGTATTTGCTGCTTACGACATAAATAGGAAATGTTTCTAGACCCTAAATATTAATCTCCTTATTGCCTCTCTTTGAACAGAAAAAAGAATGTGCACTGCTAGAAACTGAGCCTGGATGCGGTATTTTCCCATTATAAATATCTTTTCCCTTTCTTCAGCCCTGCAAACTGCTTTTGTCCTTTATTTGCCACTAATGCTTATGATAAAAAATTAAATTACTGTTCATCCTTTCAATAAGTTTCCCTCTGAGAATCTCTGCTAAAGAACAAACATTTAAAAGGGATGCAGAAGCTTTAGTTTTATACACAGCCCTATTATATTATTCATTGCAATGCATTTTTAATGTCACAGAAAGAAAAGTAAAATATATTTTAATTTCTGGGACTAGGCAGCCAAGTGATCCAGGGAATCACAAATTCACAAAGGCTGAAAACAAATGCATATAGTGAACTGCCCCTCCCCACCCTCCGAACCAAGCCCAAATCCACTTAGACTTCAGTAACATGAAGGATTTCGTGAGAGATCTGGGAAAACTCTTACTGGTTCAAAATCTCCTGAGACTGTCACCATGGTGCACAGATGCTGGGAACCTCTGACCTACAAGCATTCAATGTGCTTCAGACTCTCTCTTTTTTCAGTGAAGAAATAGGTCACCAAGACTGAGATAATAAAAGAAAAAAAAAAAAAAAGAAAAAGCTGAAAACAAAGCTATAGCTATTAACATAGCTGTTGGGATTACAATGAAGGTTTCTCCTGCCTCCCTCCTTCTCCTTACTTCTATAAAGAAACTCACCTCTTTTCTTTTGGTACATTTGTTCATAAACAAACTCATTTTGACTAAATAATTGCAATGATTTATGTGAGCATCCTTTTTACTGTTTGAAACCTGGGTACTATTTTACAAGAACAAAGAGTGAATAATGTTCTTTACTTTGTTTACGAATTGTCAGGGCTAATGGTTTTCTTTGTGTTGTATTCTCTTGGAATTCAGCAATTTATCTTCAATCCACAAGAGTTACAGCATCTAGTGAGGAATCGATTTACAAACCTCTCTGAACATAAGACTGCAGATTAAACCTTATGGACACCGTGTTCTTCAAAAATGAACGCACCTTTTATGCTACACAATGGTGGAATTGCATCATTGTTTGATATAATAAACGAAAAGCAGAGCAGGATTTTCATCTTTTGTTCTGCAATTCACAACAAAGAGTCTAATCAACTGTAATTTTCGAGCATGCATTTTGAAGTTGGGAAATGTGTATGGTTAATAGATATTTCCATAGACTAAAAAACTTAATTTGCATTGTAGTCTGCCAAACATCTGATAGCAACCCACCATCACATGAAACAAAACTGATCAGAATTTTGAGAATAATAGACACAGTTTACTTTTAAATGGTGACTGTGAGGGCTAATAATTTTTAGAACACAATTATTTTAATGGTGAAATCATCACATTACAAAAACAATTGTCACAAATCAGTAAATTCTTATTATTTCAGTGATTCCCTATGCATTATTAGGACCTTATTTTAACAGAAGAGGAGAACATAGATCAGTGCAGGTAGTTGATAATTCTCAAAAGGGGCCATTGTTTTTTTGGAGAAGATGTTATTCAGCTGCTTGAAAAAATTACTAAACCCAGTGTAAATCTTGGTAACATTACTGCATCCCCTCAATCATTATTTTTTTTCTCATCTTGTCCAAGGCAAAGTTCAGAGTTGACTTGAGACGTACAGTTTGATTATAGGCTGCAGGTGGATTTCTCATAAAGACATCAGAAGGTTTTATGGAATTCACTGCTTACCCCGACTAAAAGGAAGAGAGAGCACTTTATTAGTAGTAAAGGCACTGGCTGCTAAAAACAGGAGAGCAGAAAATGCCAGCGTTCATGAAAGGCATGTGGGAAAGAGGATTAAGTAAAAAAAAACTCTGAGGCTCCAAAAATGGTTGCAGTTGAAGCCAAATTTGATTTTGATGGAAGGAAAGTTCTATGAGGAAGGCATTCAAGGTGACATTTAGGCAGTTTTTCAGTCCATTAATTCGTGTTGATGAAGAAATCTCATTACAGACTGGACAGGGAAGCAAAACTAAATGCAGGAAAGAAAATTATTGGAAGACATAAACACAGAAATAGCTGGATAAGCTTTACAAAGATTAAGATACGAAAAGAAATCAGACTTCTGGGGAAAGCTGAAAGTATGAAGACATCATTGGAAGAAATGAAGACATGTCTACAATGGGACTGCTGAAAGTTTTGGAAAGAAAACAATCAACACCTTAAAGAGATCAGAAACATGAAAAAGGAAAGAATGTACAAAATGGTTAAGCTGAGAGCAAACACAGTGGCTAAGGAAAAATCTGATGTTAATATTTTGGGAGCATTTTGACTCGGCAGTCAGTTTTGATGGAAGGGGGGGATGTATGATGTATGGGGGGGGAAGAAATATGAAAGAACTGACTACAATTAATAGTTGAATTGACTTGGCAAAATCATTCTGCCAAAATATAAACTAGGAAAATCATGGTGAGAGCAATAATTTGCACATAGAAGGCATTTTAAAAAGTAAAAGGGGATTACAGTTAGGGCAACTTCAAACCAGGCCAAAACTGCACTGACTGTGTATGTGTGCTCTGCTGGCTGATGAAGAAAGTGAGAAGGCCAATAATGATGTGTTATTGTTTGAGAAAACCCATAACTATCTATTGTCATTTAGATAATTATTCTATCACCCGATGACCCTCCCCACCCTGAAAGGGGAATCAGGGAACACAAGGAAACACAAGGGTTGAAATAAATTAAAAATAACACTAAAGAACCGGTATTAATCCCGATACTGATAAAAGATACGGGAATTATACTCAGCCAATTCTATCAGTAGGAAGCTGTGCACTCCCAGAAGGGACAGCAAATGTTGGACACTGCCAGCGCAATGGCTTCAGGAGGAAGGGAAGGCCTCAGGGGTCCGGCACCGGGGCAAGGAGTTCTCTGGACCCGCCGCCATCAAGGGAGAGAGAGCTACGCAGCAAACTTTTCTAATTTATATTGAATGTGACGTTCATGGTATGAAATAATCCTGTTGGCCAGCCTGGGTCAGATGCCCAGGCCTTGCTCCTCCTTGTCCCTGCACCTGGCAAGGCTCAAAAACACTAAGACCTTGAACCCCACAGAGCCTGGCTGGCTATAAACTAAATATTTTCACAAATTGAGACACTAGAGTCTTCTAGAAGTGCAATTTTCCCCAACATTAGAAGGAAAGTTAGTCCTGTGTCTCTCAACCCAGGACATGATGTTTGTCATTTTCATTGACTTTTGTTTCAGTTTGGTTGGAAGCATTATGGAAAGCTGCAAAATCACACAGCATTCAGGTAAGATAATTGCAATTATGAAGGCTGTGTTTGAAGACTCCTTCAGTCTTACAAAAAAATGAAAAATTACACAAATCAAAGCTTGGTATAATATAAGGAAGCATAGAATCATAGCTTTTCATCATATTCTTAAACTAGACAGTAAGAATGATAAATGAAGTAGAGGGCATGACTTGAGATGATCTAAAGTTAAGGTCCCTAACTAACACAGATGACATCACACAGCTGAAAAAAAAATGCTTGAATTATTGATGAATCAAATTAATAATTAACCTTGGAAGATTGGTTTGGTCAACTTTGACTCATAATAAATGTCGAGAAGATGAAGTGGCTGCAACATGAAAAAGCAGCAATAGGAAGGGCAAGTGAAATGTTGCATATATGAAATCAAAGAATATGCAAGACTTGACCACTGCTTCCATTCCTTCAGGAAGAGAATAAAAGGAGAAACACTTCACAGGAACTGATGAAATTATAAACTGATAAAAAACTTACTTCTCAAAGTGCAAACGTATCAAATCCGTGCCCTAGCAGGCAGAATTACTTTATGGGCTGGAAGCAGTTACTTTAAATGAGAGAAACAACTGAGACATTTGGCATGAGCTCAATTTGAAAGACAATGGGTATTAAGTGAAAAGATTTTTACATGAAGAGGGTGAAAGGCAAATGGTATATGAAGCCAAGGAATGGCAGTAACACTGCAGAAGACGTAACTGCTCACAAAATGATATTACAATAAATCATGGAACTGCACCAAAGTCTGCCTGGTGGTCAACTGGCTGTTAGCTGTATGGCCTGATACTTATTCAGGGTTTAATAAAGGAAGGTGGCCTGTGCAGAAATGATCCATACAGCCTCCCTTGTTTGAGAAGATATTCTATAATGAAAAGATGAGAAATGGAAAAAACAATGGATAACCTCTTTCTCTGAAAAATTATTTAACTCCTGGACAGGAATGGAGGGGAATAGTATCTTTTGGGATGTTTTGTCTTCTTCAGACATATTCTACTGGATACTTACTGCATTTGAATTAAACATAAGCACTTGCTACATCACTTCATTACCTTTTTCTTATGCTGCTAGTAGAGTGGAATTAGGGAGGGAGGGGTATTGGCCTTCCCCCTCCCCCTAGTGAACTTTAAACAGTGAAAACACAGAACCTGTCCTTTTCGTGAGTCTCACTCATATAAATGGATTTGAATGACTCTTGTTGTGTACCAGATAGATTAGGATATCATGCATCGCCTGCAGGATTCTGATGTTTTCTGATTTCACAGTGAAGACAATGTTGTTCCACTCCTTGGGACTGGCCTTGGAAGATGATCAATTTACTGTAGATATGAAGTAAAAAAAAAGTCTTCTCATTTTTGCCAGCCCTGCACTTTTGTTTATATGGCACTGGCCGTCTGCATAACAATTTAGGCCTCTTTACACTTGTGCAAACATTTTACTATGTTCTCTTTTCTGAAAATGATTCACATACAGAAGTAAAAAAAAAAATATATACGCTAGACCTTTTAATGATTTCTTTCCAGAACATGTGTATTTCATGGATGCTTTAAAGGAGACCCATGTAGCTAGGCCTCAAGGGCATGGTGAACTTCAGGGAAGGGTGGCTGGCCATGCAGCAATGTTCCTGCTCCCAATACTTATGTTAGTGTATGTCATATCAGGTAATCTAATAAATGTCCTGCAGCAGTGTTAATCCCTCAGGTGTATCAGCATCTTTTAATTGCTTTTCTCCCCTACCTTCTGAGTGGCAGCATTTTAACCTCTGAAAGGAATGACTTCACTTCTCTCCCTCCTCAAACAGAATTGTCTTCAGCCCTTTTGCTATCTTATGCTTTTGTTGCTCGAAGACTGGTATCTGAGCACTTATCTGATCACCTCTTTATACTTTTATGGTCCTATTTACCATGTACCTGAGTCTTTTCAGATTAATTTGAGTGTAAGAACCACTCAAGACTTCTTAATCATTTCTGTGTGAAAAGCCCAAAGTTCAAAATAACCAAAGGTCCATATTTAACAAGGTCCATATTTAAGCATTTCTTTATGCTTTTTTTTTCCTTGATCTGCCCCATTGCTGTTCAGAAATGATCCACAGAATCCTGTTGCCCTATGTGAAAAGATATATATTATCAGCATAATTGCTTCAGCTGCCTAGAGTTCAGTAATGTAAACCATCCTGCATAAGAACTAGGGGGAAAATATTAAATTCAGAACACATACCTGCCATTACAAATTTATCAGTACAAATAAGAAAAAAGCACGTTCTTTCTGTCAAAGACTGTGCATGGAGGTATGCCATTCTGTACTGGCAGCATCTAATGATATTTCAGTCTTCTCACTCACTTATCAGAAAGAAACACACTTGCAGGACTGGAAATGAACACTTTCCCCCCTTTCAAACTCATATATTATTTAAAATTACAAAATATTACTTTGAAACTTGCTATATAAATTCTGGAAAATGTGTAATACCCTACAGCATAACCAAGTTAAACTCAAATCTACTATGTATGGAGAACTTTGCTAGCCAGCTAAGTAGAATCTATGGACATCTTGATACACTTGCAGACATCTGAAGGACATCAATGGGGAATACATGTGAAGAACAAAGGTAGTTAACTCCCTTAAAATCAATTCTTTTTATTTCAAATCTGCATGCGTATAACTTTTGCTGACATACTCCCTTAACTACAGTATTGCAGATCAACCCTTTAAGGCCCTATCATTCAATTTGTAACTTTTTTTTAACTATCCTGGTTGCTTTGTGCAAATACTTAACTTGGTCAAGCAACCTCTGGAAATTTTTAACATGTTTTTATTCCTTTTGTTGTAGATTATCTGTAAATAAATAGGTGTATTTTTACAGATGGTTTATTCAGAGTCATCAAAGTGTGATGTAGTGAAGTTCTCTACATGTCTGCTCTGATTGCCCAGCATTCTTTCTTTTTGGTTGCTTAAATTCCATTTTTCTAGTTCTGCCCCATGAAGTATTTCTAAAAAGGAAGGACAAAAGTAAAATTACAAGACAACAGAGAAAGTATTTTAGACGCAAAGTTTTTGGCATTTCTTGTACATGTGACTTTCATCCCATCACTACACATTTTCCTGAGAAGAAAAATGGTCTGCCAAGTATGGAGTTCAAGAGCAAGAGAAGGCTGAGCTTTAATTCAATGTTAATAAACACTTTTTGTTAATTAGATGTATTCATTGTAAAATTTTTATATTCTTTTGTCACTGCACAAATTTACATAGACTAGAAGTATTCCAAAGAGAAGTGTTTTTTTAATTTTCCAAACAAATCATCACTGTTTCCAGCAACAGTCTGTCACCTTTTTGTTTTAGACGGGCAATGAATAAAATACATAGTTTATGTTGTTAACAGCAGGTTTTTTTTTAAATGTTCTCTTCACAGAATCCTTAATTGCAAAGTTTTTATATAACAGCCATTAGCACACTGAAAATATATTTTAAAATGTCTTAAATCCTGCTTTTCTTTACTCATTTGCTCAAAAGGTTAAACACCTCTTCATGCAAAGCAATCTCATAAAATAATGATGAGGAAAATATAATTTTACTTGCTTTCTTTCAAAGATTCCTGATACAACAGAGATATGCAATAGTAATTGAAAAAAACCACCGTAAACCACAGGAGTATGGGTTTGAGATTTCTGACAAGAATGTAATGCTTTCTGTCTTTCATACCCCGCTTCCTGACCTGAAGAGGTTACTTGACCTTCAGTCTTTTGGGATGCTGAATATCAGTAAAAATGTGCTCTGGAAGTTAAAGAAAGGGAAGGTCTCCTAGTAGTTCATGGTAGTTGAATGGACAAGATGTCATGAGGCTAATTGAACTTCTATCCCAGCTCTATTAGTCACTTATCCTTATGACCTAAGTCACTTCTCTTCTCTTTTCTTTGCTATCCCCTCCAAGTTTTTGACTGAAATGTCTGATCAGACTAAAATAATTTTGAGGGCATGTATTTGTAGAGAGCTTGACACCATGAGGGGTTGATCCATTTTAAATGCTTACATACTGCTGCACAGGAAACAAATCATGAAGGCCATTTAGAGGATCATTACAAGTTTTGTTCTTTACAATGAAATTTGCTTAAGACATACCCGTTTCACCTTATTCCAGACAATTTTTAACATGGATAATTTCACTAATCTACTGCACAGACTCAAAAATATTTCTTTGAATGATTCAGAAGGGCTGGGGGGTGTTAGTATGAAACTGAATTCTGAGGATATCTGCTGTTACTGAGGACTCTGTGAGAAAATACACTGAACCTTAATGAAAAATTTGTAGATTTATGGATATGTATATGATATAGGTTAACCCCAACGGGCAGCTAAGCACCATACAGCTTGCACACTACTGCCTGCCCTCTCCTCCTTACCCTGCCCCTCCAAATCAGGGAAGAGGAAAGGGAAAATAAAAGGAAGAAAACTTGGGAGTTAAGATAACAACAACAACATCATCAACAGTTATCTACTACTACTACTATTAATAATAATAATAATAATAGTAAAGGATAAGTGGAAGAAGAGAGAAGAAAACAAAGCAAGTGATGCAAAGTCAGCCACCCACCATGTCCAATGAGTAGACTGATGCCCCGCCAGCTCCTGAGCAAAACATGGTTAAGCCGCCTGAGCTCCCCTATTTTCCCTTTCATTGCTGAGCATATTATATGGTATGCAATGTTTCTTTGACTAGTTTGGATCATCTGCCCAGTTGTGTTCCCTCCTAACCCATCGCACAGCCTCACAGTCTATTCCCTTGGGGGAACAGAGCGAGAAACAGAGAAGGGTTTGACACTGTGCAAGTACTGATCAGCAAAAGCTAGAACATTAGTGTGTTACCAGTATTGTTTTGGTCAAAAATCTAAAATGCAGCCTTATATGAGCTGCTATGAAGAAGATTAACTCTATCTTATCCAGGCCCAGAAAAATATATATTACGTAAATTTTTTTTAGACGGATCTTTTGTTTTTTTCCCTTGCCAAGACCAAAATCAGAGTTATTGCACATATTTCTTCTATAATATATGATAAGCAATTAAAAGCACTCTAGAGACTGCAGTTTCTTGCTCTGCCCAAGGTGATTGCAGAAGAAATGCAGAATTCCAAATTAAAGCCTTTGCATGAAAAAAATTGCATTTTTCTTTTTTACCTTTTAAAGGGAAAAAGTGTCACAAGTTGTTCTATGAAGTGATTACCCATCTGGTTTCACACTAACAAGTTACAGAACACCTTAGGTCTTAAAAATATATATTTACATCTGCTGCAGTGTACTAAAATTTCTGTTTATAGAAATGGCTGAAATTCTGTGCTCAGATACTGTGTTCAAAAAACCAGAATTTTTGCAAAATTATTTACAAATTTATATTGCATTGATGGTAGGATTTTTGTTTCAAATTCTCTCTCTCCAAAGTCCTTGAAAATATGTTAAGGTTCAAAGTGTTTTATTTCAGTAGCATGTGTCTGATAAACAACTATATTTTGAAAGTCTTTTCAGAGGACAGCTAAAAATCAACCTCACAGTGACTTTTCATCCAATTCCTAGGCCAGCTTCAACTGTCCTGGTCCTATTTGCAATGTGTAGTTCTTCCATAACATCCTATTTTCTCTACATACTGTAATCTATTTTTACTCTAAAGCCTACAAACTTGACATATTCTGAAACTAGTAATATTCCAATCTCCTTTCTTTTTTTCCCCATGGATAAATATCTGAGCTCCCACTGCTCACAGCAATTTGTAAAGCTTTGTTTCTGCTGACAGATGTTATACAGAACTCAGTAGAACGTGGTGTCTACACAGCACTGCGGGAACTTGAATGACCCCATGCAGATAAGCTCATTTGTGTTATGTGTTTATATCAATAACTTGTAGGAAGATGGTTGAGCTGCACAAAATTGTTAACAATGCCTTTAATAATGCACCCTGAAAGTGTGATCCCTGGAATACGTCACTGTTGTTCAATACTAAGGAACACAGCAGTGTGAAAAAAGGATTTTGCATCTAAAAGAAAGCACTTTGGTGGAAATCGACAGATTAAATATTTGGAAAGCTCACAAATTAGTTCAGCGTATGCAAAACAAATTGCTAACATTATGGTCAAATAAATATAAACCTCAAATCAAACAGCAACCTTTATAAAAATCAGTTTTCATTTATTTGTTTTCTTAGGCAAATAAAGACTCTCCCAGAGGGAACGCACAATGCTTTCAGGTTATTTCTTCAGGCCACCTCTGTCTTCCTACACCATTCCAAAGGTGTGATCAAAGTTTTTCCTTATTAGGCACTGAAAGAGAGGGACAAGTATAATTGTGTTGGGAGGAATATTTCACTTTAATCTAAAATTTCTGAAGAAACTTTCTTGTGAACAAGTAAAGGCTTGCTCAGTAACAGTATTGATTCCCGTCAGAGATTATTGCATCTTTTTCTAATGCACTGCCAGGTAGGAATTATACCCTTGGAGGAATTGCAATAACAATAGATGATTTGGATGGCTCTGTACAGGGAACTAATAGTCATTAGTATATAGAAATAGCAAACACAGTTTGTGCATTGTTGATGGACTTCTAATATTTATAAATGCAGATAAATAAATGACAAACTGGTTAAACAAAATATTGCATATTTTTACTGCACTTTATTTGGCAGAGGGTTTGAATCTTTCTCACTCTTGATGCCTGGGAAGATTGAGCCCAGATCCTTGTCTGGTGCTATTTCAATACAAATTCTTCCAATTAACAATCACAAAAAGAAGTTTGGTGTTGACTTAATAGTTTGCTGAAAATACATAATTCTGCTCTCATATTTTGAATCACTGACTCTAGTTCCTTTTTCAGCTCTTCTACCTTTCAGCCTTTTAACATAAAACAGTCTCATATTTAGTAATCACCAAGACTGCTGAAGTCAGTTAGCATTGCTGCTTATTTTAAGAGAAGGAAGGACTTCTCATTGCTGGCTGACTCTACAAATGTTCACAATGCATCCTTGGTGAAAAAAAGACCATGCAAGTATACAGGGTTTGGCCAAATTTTCAAATTGTGCATTGAAAATTCAGCATTTTGTAACTGCAAGTAATGTGGATGTTTTATATCACAACCCTGCATGCTAACATTACTCAAAGATAAATGCCCTTGATAAACCCTATCATTTTCACACTTTGAGTGTAAAGTGTTGAAATAAAAAGCTGATGAAGCATAAAGCGTTGAAGTAGCATGTTATTTTCAACATTTTAGCTGTCATTTGCCATTTATTTCAACACTTTATATAGTACATTAAATGTAAAAGTCTGACAAGTAAGTGTTTGGAGGCCTGAGGATGTAGAGGGGCCTCTGAGCAGCAGAAAACACTGGGGTACCACTGGTGGGTCAGAGATAGTGAGAGGAAGACTGAAGTAGCTATGAACATTACAGGGCTAAAGATCATGGAAGGATCTGTGGAGAACAAGGGGCAATGGAGGTGTGAACCAGCACTGAAGGGGTTCCAGACAGAAGATTCTACAGGAACAACATGAGACAAGCCGAGGATAACAGGATGCAATCATACACCCTTCATACAAAATTATGAATGTGAAGTGGTGAGGGATCACTACCTGCTCATAGCAGCAGGTATTTGTGGATGCCTGGGTAGCAAGATGCATTGCACTGACCCAATCAGTCCTGGATATATTGTGGGAAACCCGCTCACCTCTTATGCAATGGAAAATTCTTTAGACAGTGCTATCCATGTTCCTGAGGCTCATCGTCACATTTTGGGTAATATCACAACCATTTCATAAAAAAGACATTGAGCTAAAGGTTTTCATGGTCAATTAAGGGCTTGTCTACCTGGTAGTCAAATTAATTTAAGATCCGAATTTAAAGCGTATTAGTTAAAGTGCATTGAATCCTCATGCAAGCATCTTTTGAAGTGAGCTAAGTTAAATACTGCCACTATATTTCTGAGGCTGCCCACACGACTGTTTAATGTTCTCTAAATACTCTACTTCAGATTCAGAGCTTTAATTAATTCAAACTAATACATCTTGATGTCTTTGATTCAACACTTTTAGAAATAAGCTTCTCAACATTTTTAATCAACATAATTTTAATCAACAGATTAGAGAAAAAGGTAGGAGGAGGCAGGACAGTATTTCCCCATTTCCTCGTCTTCCAGATTTGCATCGGTACTTGTTACATGAGGTAAGGCAGGGAGGTGAAAAAGAGTGCTCCCTAGCTCTTTTCTTTCTTCTTTCTCATCACTCCCACTGTTTGGTTCAGCTACCTTAGGCCTATTGTGATCATTAAGAGGCACCTTAGTGCCTAAGGCATGAGATAGTTCAGTGGGTTCCTAGTTAACCGGGTTCAACCTGTGGCTCACAGGCTTTGTGAAGATGTGTGTTCTTATGAAACCCGGGCATGTAAAGAGACGGTGATATTTTTTCAGGATTCACCAGGGGATCGTCCAGTGTTTGGACCACGCTTGAGTACTGGTACTTACAGGTACTTCAACAGCAACTCATAGTTTTCCTGGCAGGACACACAGAACTAAGAACCAAGCGCTCCCCCTCCCCTCAAACACACACACTCCCTAGAGTTTCACTAGTACATTTTATAGGAAGGAAGAGCTCTTTTACCTTAAAGGCGAACATGTTTCCATTAACTGGTACTAAAAACATGCATTCATACAGTGGTGTGAATGCGGTAAGTTCCTGGCACAGGAAAAGAATAAATAAAAGAGCATATGCTCTATAAAAGCTGCTTGAGCACACTTCTATGTTTTTCATACTTATGTAGAAATCCAGTGCCAGCAAACTATTACTTAGCTACTTCACAGACTGAGCAAAATGAAGCCACAGAAAACAATTTAGTTTAGTTCTGATATTGCACTAAATGAGGTAACCTTGTGTTGAAAAAATAGTGTTTTTTTCACTCTGAGACACAGGAGCTACATTTCCACAAAAAAAATACATATCTGTTCAACATTTAAATATAAACCCACAACAACTGAAATATGCATTCATTTATTGTTTTTATTCAGGAGAAATTCTTTTAAAATAAACAAAAAATTCTGCTGTCTTACCAAGGTGATTTCTTTTCTGGTAGGAGAACATAAGTTAAAACATTTAAAGTTCTTCAAAGTGTTCCCAATATATTTAAAACTCTTCAAAGTGTTCTCAGTATGGCAGCTTTCTGTTTGTTAAACACTGGGAAATCGAATCTCACGGGACAAAAGCTAAGATGAAACCCAACTGTGTTGAGTTATATTTGGTGACATCATATGACAGTGTATTCTACACTGATCTAGCACATCAGATCACATACTTTGTATTATTAAACACATTTTGAATCAATGGATAAGAGTTATCCTTTCTTAGTTCTGTTCACTTGTGTGGAACTGCTCTAGGAGGAGTCTGAAACTTTGGCTTTTCATTTTCTGAGATCATTATCAGGGTGACATATTACTTCCCAAATAAATCCATGATTTAAGATAACAGTTTAAAATTACCATAGTGGCTACCAGGTGTCTCTGAAAATGCCTGAAGAATCTGTGTATTTCCTCAGAACCCCCTAAAATAAAATATAATAGAAAAGTACAGAAAACAACAATATTTTGTGACAGCCTCTAAATTTTTCTTTCTGCAATTTTTACCAGTCTTCATATGCAAAAATCCCTAAACCAAACCCGAAAACCAACGAGCCCCAAAACCCTAAAGATGGTCCTTTAATAATAATAATATTTCTACCTCCCTCATAGCCTAGCCTTAGTGAAATGGAGTTTCTGGTAAGAAATAATATTCAATTTTCAGTTTGCATGCCTCATGTGGCCTCAGTATGACTTTTAAAAGAAGGTTCCTTGGGGCAGGGTGAGTAGATCCTGCTGCTCATGAATGGTGATGTATGGTGATGCCACTTCACTCTTTTTCTTTCCTCCTTTTTCCTTCCCACTCCTGATCTCATGTTGCTTTTCATCATTTGTGGACTTCACTCTGAGCTGATCCAATTCACTAACCTTGCAAAAGGACAATATTGAAAAAAAAATTCTAAAAAAGAAGGTTTTTTCTACTCTGTGAATTGAAACAGCTTCGGGAAAGCCCTGAGTGCTGGAGACCACAAAAAGTATGAGTAGGACTACAGAAGGGAGCTAAAATACACTTGGAGAAGGGAAGATCTCGGTTTGGTGACAATGGCCTTTTAGACTGTCTAAGCTTTGCATGGAAACATAGCTTAACTGTCTTTGTAAGTAACTCATTGCTTGATTATCACTTGATTATCAAATGAGTTCACTGTTGTAAGCTATTCCAACTTGAAAGGAAAATTATCCTGGTTACTGATTCTTAATTAAACCCTCCTGTTGCCCTTCTACTAACAAGAAATGAAGCAGCCTTTTGGTCTGTCATTGCTAACTTCAGAAACACATGGAAATAAAAAGGTAAAAGTGAGAGGCCAATGTTATCTACAAAAGAATCCACATCCTCAAACAATATTTATTTTTCAGACCCATGTGGATATGGATAGGGATAGATGTGTCTGTTAGTATTATAGCCCCATCACACAGGATTCTATTTAACCATCAAAATGAGACTCTTACTTCAGATTACAAATTAAATGTTTGTTCCTGGGAAAAACTTAGAAGCAGTGAATTGGTTGTAACCAACTTCTGGCACTTTCAGACAGAAGCCTGAAAACTGGAAACATTGAAGACAGCTATCTAATGCCACTGGAGAGCAATATAATCCAAGACCAAGCACTCTCTGTTTCATAAACTTTATCTTTTCTCATAAGAAATGCCTGAATTCTCTGGTGTAGCAGTGCAGGCGTTGGGAGGCTTAGTGATATAATAGGTTCCGTATTAATAGTTGCTTGTCACTGATTTTTATATCCTGCATTTAAAGATATTCATTTCAGAGGAAAGTATTTCTACTGTACTGATTGCAGGGAGGCTTGTACTGCAGAGACTGTTTCAAACAGCATAATTAAATGATTTTCAATCATTCTTATGCCAAAACACTCCTAGATTTACACCTGCCTTCGATAGTTTGAGAAGGTTATCTACACTGTATTGAAGATAAATGACTCAATGCAAATGCAGGTGATTCCACTGATGAAAACAATCCTTACTGCCACAATGAATAGGGCTGGAGGCTGCATGCAGCACTACATCCGCTCTTCCCTTGTGGCTGGGAGCACCAGGACTGCCTGCAGAGGGGCTAGAGCATCCTCAGTCCTTCCTGCTCTAAATCTTAAGGTCTTGTGGGCACATATTACTAGGCTAGAAAGAAACAGTGGGAGCCGAGAAAGGGTTAAATTAAATAGATGTCAGGGTACAGCCTTCAGGGTTTACCCGAATTGCCATGAGACAGACAAGAAGTAAGAAACCTCTGCCTGGTTTAATTATGTTTTATAGCAACCTGTGATTTGGTGAGATACAGGTAGGTATAAAGGAGGTAGAGCAAAGGTTGTGGTTTGTTTAAAGTGAAGGAAAATGATGTGGAGCTAAACTTCTCAAGGGATGTTTTTCTAATACTTCTTTATTTTTTCTGAGGTTTTACCTCAAAGGAATAATAAAAAGGACAGTCTTTTGCAGATGATAAATACTTTGAAGATGTTTTGAGTAAAAAACTTTATTTTTGAAAATTATTAGTGCAGATCTGGGTTTTGCTTGTTTAGCAAAGAAAAAAAAATATTTTTGTTTCTTTAACACTGGGATACTGAACTTCAAATCCTCTCTTTCTTGCTGAATGTAATCAGGAATATGAAAAAATATTTTCACAGTTCAGGATAGCAAACCATCAGGTGGTACTTGGTCAATCTTCCCTGTCAAAGCAGTTTCAGTTGGCATAAAGTACTTCAGTACTAATTGAGACAGATTGAATGAGAGAACAAGAACAGCTTAATGGCTTTGGAATGCCTCTAATGCTTTATAGGTGCTGAACTGAAGTAACTAAATTATTGGCTGAAGAAATTTACCCATTCTTAGTCAAAATATAACCACTTAATCACATTCCTCTTGTTTATAAAAAAAAAAAAAAAAAGGAGATCATGGTCCCATAAGATTTCAATGTCCACCAGAAGTACAAAAGTTACTACAAAGAAACTAAGAGCATGTATAGGACTTCTCTGCATAACTGGTCGTTTCTTGTTTCCTTGCTTTTCCTTGTGCTTTTTTTTTAGTACTACTTTTCACTGAATGCAAATATATTCCTTTTGTCTGAATTAGGAGAGATTTTATTTATTTATAGCTGGATTTCTCAGCTGGACATGTAACTGACATGTTGCGATAATTCTTTGCCAGCTAACTGGACAATAATTTATTTCCACATAGGTTGTGGAGAAAAACAATGACCGTGTTGGTATGTTTGCACACATGTTTTACTTGCGGTATAGGTTAAACTAATAGGGGCTTTCGGAATTTCTGGTTACTCAGGCAAGCTACAGACTAGGCACATTATTTGCACCTTTATTTTCTCTGTGCTGCATATTTTGGTATGTAAAGCATCTGAACACCAGCACATTGAAGTAAAAGTGACACAGCTTGTTGCAAAGAAGGTTAATAAAGGGATCTTGTGGAGATAGCTTGCTCATGATGTTTCTACCTGCATTGTTTTCCCTATTTTAAAATAAAAGGCTACCAAGCTAATATTTTACAGTTTTACAGATACATTTCAAAACAAAAAAAGAAAGGGGTTAAAACATTGCAACTCCGATAGGTAATTCTTTTTCAAGTTTTCAGATTAAAATACAGAAAACTGCTAACAAAATATTCAGCAACGAAGCTGGTGAGGGGTCTGGAGCACAAGTCTTACGAGGAGAGGCTGAGGGAACTGGGGTTGTTCAGTCTGGGGAAGAGGAGACTGAGGGGAGACCTTATCGCTCTGTACAAGTACCTGAAAGGAGGCTGTAGAGAGACGGGGGTCGGTCTCTTCTTCCAAGTTACAGATGATAGGACAAGGGGTAATGGCTTCAAGTTGCGCCAGGGGAAGTTCAGGTTGGATATTAGGAAACATTTCTTTACTGAAAGGGTTATCCAGCATTGGAATGGGCTGCCCAGGGAGGTGGTGGAGTCCCCATCCCTGGAGGTATTTAAGAAACGTGTAGACATGGTTCTTCAGGGCATGCTCTAGTGCCCAAGATTACTGGTTTGTGGTGGGGTGCTGCGTGGGTGGGTGATGGTTTTTGGTTTGGTGGTTGTTGTTGTGTGTTTAGGTGGTGGGTGGTGGTTTGTGGGGTTTTTTTTGGTTTTGGTTGGTTTTTTTTTTTTTTTTTGTGTTGGTTGGACTCGATGATCTCTGAGGTCCCTTCCAACCACTACGATTCTGTGATTCTGTGATAAACAAGTTCTGTAAAAAGCGTAAGGCACTTACTGAATGGGCTTTGTAAGTGAAGAAAGTGTTTGCATATTAGATAAACTGCTGATAATCACCATCTCTGTACTGGATCCAGTCGATCTAGCAGACTTCCAATGGATTCAAATACCAACCTTTAAGAAGTTAGAATTGAATCAATATGCATGTTACACATGAACTGACAAAGATGAATTGAGCTGTTTTATCTAGCATAACCTTCTCTGGATTATTCATACATTACCTTCATCATGTCTCATGCAGTAAGAGTGATTCAAGTTTTCTTTACCATTGTGCCTGTCATCCTGTCATATTTTAATGTCAACACTGTGTTTATTAGGGACATTTTGCCCAGGAGGGGTTTCATTTTTGCCTTTCAATCAGTGGAGAGAGAAAATAGCACTGTGTCCCTGCGTTTTTGCATAGCATCACACCAACATAGCAAGTTGCTGACTAGCTGCGTTGTCACAATAAGCGTCAAGGTTTTATAAAATGTATTTTGTTGGAACTTCTAACTCTGGCTTCTGTTCTATTTTCATTGTTTAATGACTTTCCTTTTCTATTTCAACACTGCTTCTTATGGTGCAAGCAAAAGTCTGCAAGCAAAGGGTAGGCTTAATGTACTACTAAATCATTATGATAGCAAAAAGTTAATTGTATTTCATTAGGGAAGGAGGGAAAAAATAAACAAAACATCAAAGAAGCAAGCCAGTGAACTAACATGACAGTCTTGACACCTTCAGTTAAAAACTCCAGGTCAGCTGTAAACTATATTAAACTTTGTGAAAAACCACTAATAATTACTGAAAAAATGAGTCAGAAATTGTGGCCCTGAATCCATTTACTGAGACATAACTTATTAAGCAAGATGTCTAGGTATGAACACTATATCATTGATATAATCAACTTTTCTTCCCTAGCACTTTGTCATAGTTGGAATTGTAGCTTTTCACCAAAGTGGGCTCCATTTTAAGTGTGAACATTCCCAAAGATGAGGGTAAAATATGAAAAATGCAAAATGCATGTGTACTTCATGAAGCTATAAGGTAGTTTATAAGCTTTAAGAAGAGAGATATGCTTGTATCGTTCATAAAGCTTTGAGACAGTGTTTTCCAGGATGCTATTTACATCTAGGTTGAATCTGGGGATAAAACATTTGCATAACAGTTTTATGAAGCTGAATCTGTGGGCAGCAGAACTCCACAGAGCCGTTCATCCTAATAAAAATAAACTAGTCTCTATAAGATTGGTTCCTTTTTTCTTTAAAATTTGTTTTATCTGCTTGACTGCAAGCTCTAGCAAAAACATAAAACACCTTTGCTTGCCCTTACAACCTCAAAGACTGGATACAGCGACTTTTGCAACTTTTTGGTTTTTTACTGACTTTGATAATATACAGTTATGCATAGAAAGTAGCTGGTTTGAACATAAATCCCTCATCTTGCCAAAACAAGGATGGGAGAAGAATTGCAATTTAAACAAACAAACAAAAAAAACATTAAGCAGTCAGACATGTGGAAAGAATTGCAGGGTCAAGCTATGCAAGGAGTAGAAGAAGTCCATCTTTGAACAATTCACTCAGTCAGTTGTCTGGAGAAGCATCTTTAAGTCACTTTCTATTCCTAAAAGAGGACATAAGAAGAATTTAAGCACCAAAATTCAGTATTGTAATGAAGACTTCCTCTCCAGTGCCTGGCAGTCACAGGGCACTGTGGCTGTTGCCTTCCCTGAGCTGAGAAGTTCTGGCCATGTCTACAGGCAGGCTGCTGTCCCTGTGTAGGTACGCTCTGTCACAGGAGCTGGGCATTAACACCTTACATCTGCTCCAGAAGCTCTTTGTCACTAGGGACTAGACTGACATATACTGTGTACATCAAGGAAGGAATCAAATTATGACATTTATTTACAGTAACACCACTAATGAGAAAACAGTATAAATCAAAACTAGAAAAAAGAATAAACTCGACTTGGAAAAAATTAAGTCACAGAGAAGTCAGAGCTCCCTGGGGACAATGGCTAAGAATTAAGAGCCTTTCATAAGAAATAAAATTAAAGATTTGCTAAGGACTGTCAGGTAGATTTGTGGCTGAATGGCATATTGTTCTTTGCATTCTGTCATGTGAAATGTTGCTATCTTTTTAAGCAGAGTGTAAGACTTTCTTAAGCGTGCTTCCAGCTAATCAAAATCAAGTGGCCATAGAACAGGAAAGAATAAGCAGTAAAATTGATATATTTGAATCTAACATTAAAATTCAACAATAATCCTTCACTCCTTGAGTGTGCCTCTATTTTATTAAGTATTTCAATGCAATATAATTAATTTATTAGGAGCAATTAACGTACTGGTAGCAATATCCTTGAGCAAGGGCTGTAACTCAAGAAATCATGCTTAATAAAAAACCTACTGCGCTTCTAGTGACTCCTGCATAATGGGAGACCTGATACCTAAATATCTGAAAGTCAATAGGAAATGAAAATGTATTAATAAGTAACTATAACAGGACTGATTATGTACCAAGAGTTCTACATTATAAAGAGCTGCTATAGCATATGCACAGTATAATCTGATGAGAGCATTTATTTGGTCTTTGATTTATTTATTTTTAACTTTAATAAACCACTTACAGGCATGCACAGTCCCTTTGTCTTCTTTGTGACAATCTGACACAGCTTGGGAAAGCAAGTTCACTGTTCATTAGAGAAATGCCACCCAGAGGGTTCTTTCAAAAAGCTTTGTGTATTCCAGCTGGAAAAAAGAAGTCTGAATGTTTTCCATAGTCTTGCACTTCAATTCTGATGTACTGTCATTACCAGTATTGCAGAAAATAGAAGTGATATTTCTTATTGTACTGCCTTGTAGACCAGTGTCACTAGGGAAATATCACAGCCTGCTTTATAGGCAACTGTCCTATTTTAGATGTAGGTATATCATAAAGAACTTTATATCTGACAGGCTTTCTTGGAGAGCAATACTTTCCACCCAGGTAAGAGTCTGCTTTTATTTCCTCTATGTGATAAAGTATATCCCGTATTTACCACTGTTTTCTGTCCATTTATAATTTAATAACATCTTTACCCTCTCGAGTTCTAAAAATTCGAACAGGTTTTTCTCAGGGTGTTGGTCATTGCCCTCTATTTTCTTTTTACCTTAAAACCCGCACAATTAACTTCTGTCACCTTAAAAGCCTTTCATACAACACATTGCTCCAGTTGTTGAAGCATATGTAATTACATCCAACAGAACCTGTCCTGGGGCAAGCTGATTTCATGCAATTTTTATAACACCTTTTTTCATTATTTAAGCAGAGTGAAATCTTTAGGACAGTGTGATTAAACTGAAATTGGAACCATTAAAGGTACGGTATTCTGAGAAAAGGCAGGCTCTTGCCATCTTTATGACAAGTAGAAGTTTTTTCTTTATTTTTTGTAAGTAAGAAAAAGTTGAATCCACTTGGCACAGATATTGGACACATATCCAAGACTGTCATCATTATGATTTTTCATGAGTCCACATTAAGGTTTATTAGTACTTTATGGCTTGGGTTGTAGCTTAATTCAGTGGAAATAGAGCCAGTGATTAATATGACATTACAAGCTGATCTAAAAATCTTTTCTGACTCTGCTAGGGAAAATCTGTAAAACCAATCTGAGGAGTAAAAACGAGTCAGGTAAATGTTATGCAAACAGTTCCAGCGAGGTGTTTCTTCAGCCTTAAGAACTCATAATTGCCCGTACAGAACACATGGATAAACGTTGTAAACTGATTACTAAAGCTTGCTGGGATGGGAATTTCTGCTTCATGGGACATTCCAGATTGGATGAGAACAAAACACCAACACTGCAGCCTCCTGCTTTGCAGAACAAACTATTTTGGGCCCATCACCTCACCCACGATCAGGCAAACTGGGCAGCCTGCCAGGCAGCTGGGGAGCTGGGCAGCAGGTAAATCAGCCAGCAGGCAAAAGGAGGGCTAGGCAGGCAGCCAGCCGGGCAGCTTGCGAGTCCATCTGCCAGTCAGGCAGCCAAAAAGCTGGCAAGCTAACACACTGGTTGTCTCCCCGGCTGCCCAGCGGGACAGGCTGGGAGCTGGTCAGCCAAGCAAGCCACCTGCCTGCCAGGCCAACAAGCAGGATAGCCCTGCTGCCTGCTGCTTTCTGTCAATGGCTCTGAAGGAATGCATGTATTCTTGTGGAAAGTGCCAATTCTAGTCTTCTGACATCCAGCTATTCCAGGAGAATACATTTAACCAGCTCTGCTTCTTACAAGAAATATTTATTTTTAATACATTGAGTTACAGTCAGCTACAATGAAAGGCTTGGCTGTGTACAGAAAGACTTGGGTGCGATTTAGGATTAAAATTATGAAATGCAATCTACCTGCTTCTTGGTTGCATTTTGCTCACTGCTCAAATTTGTATTTTCAAGGTGTTCTGCTGTTGTGCATTTGCAGAAGTATGTCATATTCAGCATCTTGCCACCTTCTGCCACTTAATTCCACATCAGATCGGGCATTTTTCTGCCTCAGTTTCTGATTAAATTTTATCATCTAGTGCATGTTCTTGGAGTATATCTTGGTGTTCCTAGAATACATGTAGATGTACGGCACTCTGATGCTGAAAAAACCACTTGCAGTTGCTACTTAGAAAAAGTGGTTATTCCATTTACTGAGGGCAACACAGATCTGTGCCCTCCTTCTGCCTGAGGGATTTAAACTCATACATAATTTGCTGGAAACACATCCTCAAGACCATGTTTGAAGGAAGTAGATAGTGGAAATCTTGGGCTGCCTAGAGGTGATGGAACCACGGCACAGATTATTCAAGATCAGAGAGAAAGGGCATGGAAAGATTATAGCCTTCACCTCTGCTAGAAGGCTGACGCTCTGATTCTTATTTCAGTGCTGTTTCTGTACGTTATCATAAGGGGTCTCTGCATAAAAATGAAGAATATGGTAAGAACAGGGGCTGGAACTCCCATCTGCCTATTTGCAGATAAGTCCTCTCACCACTGGACATATATAACTATTCATTTACCTTTTTTCCCTGAAGTATTTTATTTCTCTTGAGCACCCTAGCATCAGTGGTTGGGGTAGAAAGTACAACCCCATCCACCCTGTTTCATAGCCTCAGGTAAGGACACTGCCTCCAGCCACTGATGTGGGTTTTAACACCAGCCTCTCACACATGATCTGTTCACATAAAAGTTGGGCAATGCTGTTCCTGCTTGGTGTGAACTAAAGATTGATCTCCTCTCAGAAAGAAAGTCTGTGGGCTCAAGTTCAGGAGAAGATTCCTTTGCTCTGAGTAAAAAGTCTCAGCTTCAGAAGGTAGCAGTCCTGGAGACACATCTGGGGCCACCTGATTAATTCTTTGACTTTCCTCATGTAGTGGATACAATCCTTAGGATTGAGTTTGTGATGCCCTTCCCTCACCTCCCAAATTGCTATGTCTATGTTTCTCTTAGGGCTATATGCCAAGGTTGAGAGGACATAACAGCAGCATGTCCCCAACTGTTGAATTTCTTTGGTGTGTGTAAGCATGTGTGTTCATATGTGTGTATGGGGACAGACCAGGATTGTACAGCAGATGACATTTCAGGACAATGAGAAAAACACTGTAGCTGCTATAGAACTCAGGGTTTACTAGCACTGTTAACTGATCTCATATCGCCATCCCAGAGTCTCAATTCAGTAGCACACTATGAAGATGCATGACCTGGGATCTTGCTCGTATTGCTATCTGCAGCATCTGGGATCTAGCTATGTACTGACTAACCCAGGATAGATGTCATATCTGTGCATGAAAGACTCAGTATATTTTGAATTATACACAAGGTCAAAACAGCAATGAGTAGCATGAGGGAGGAGGAATCCTGCTGGTTTTGACTTCAAATAGGAAGAGCAGAAGAGTCAAGGGACTGACATATAAGAGAAAGATTTAAGAAGACAAAAGAAGAGGAAAAAAGTAAGAAGTAAACAGAATTAAAAGCATAAAAGGAAGTTAAGGCTTTAAAAATGAGAAAGTATAGGATTCATGGGACTCATACATGTACGGGATATTTTTCCTTTTCTTCTGTGTGATTGAGAAAGGGAGACAATGGAATACTATATAACATTACCAGACTTAAAATATAAGCAAATTTATTATAAAGTATTTAATGAATCAACAAGATATAATTTTAGATTACTATTAGAAAACAAACTGACTGCTGACTGCAAAAAGGATGAGAAAGCAGAAGCTCAGGAAAGGCTTTTGCAGAAACTCAGAATAAAAATTCCTTCGTGCAGTGCTTAACTTGATTGTCATTGCTTGATAATCATGTTCATCCCACATGTTCATTTCCTCAGCCTTCTTTTGAGGGCCCAGCATACTACTGCAATGTCGAGGAATCATGCTTACTGTTTCAACATAACATCTCTCCTTTTCTGAACTTTTTGTTTTTCTAATGGGTGACAAATATAAATATTTTCTGTTTAAAAAAAATACATTGAAGTGCCACAATAGCATAAAGATTTCCTATGCTTTGAAGTGTTGGACAAGTATACAGTAGCATTTTGGGAATCATGGGTGGGAGTGGCATTTTAGCCTTTTAGTGGCACTTTAGCCCTACCTGCTACCTAGCTGACTGCAGGGATTGTAAGAGTCTTGGGACATATCCTTGGACAGAACATTCTCAACTTGGCCAGCTTTAGGTGGACACATTAAGCCAATACTGCAAAGTTTTATTAAACTTCTAAGACAACAGCAATTGAAATGGAATCCTCCTTGTTTGGAAGATGTAGTGAGAGGCAGCTCTGGGGCTCAGGGAGCCCACTCCTCTCTTTCCCAGCCCCACAGAAGGCAGGAATACTTTCCCTAGCCTCTCTGATTTCTGTACCATGACCCACTTATTTCCTAATTTTCCACAAATGTATTGCCTCTCCTTCATCCCAATGCCTTACTGGAAATGAAAGAAGGCAAAGGACCAGGACAGACCCTACAGGAATCAAAGACAGCAATGAAGATATCATGATAATGTCACTGCATAACTATGTGACGTGATATGGTTGCTTTAGAATCACTGCATTACCATAACATCATATGTTGCTCATCGTTCCTTTGTACAGTTTAAGTAGTGCAAAGGAAATTAACTTCAGTTTTCCTGCTGGGAACTTCCCTGACACAAAAACAATCCCTGTCAATAGGAAAACCAGGCAGCCAGTTCCTTCTCAGTAGCCCTGGCAGAAGAGAACTATAGATCTGCTACACTGTGCTCAGTCCTACTAATACATGACAGAAAAAGACAATATTGGTAAAAATAAACAAAGAATATAAAGGGTTCATCTTGCAGCTTCTCAAGGAATTTATTGGCACCTATTCAGCTATATGGTGATTTTCAACATGTAGTTTACAGGCTATTGAAGGACTAGGAGATTTGTAATACCTTGCAGAAAATCAAGCCTGTTTATGAAAGCATAAGCACAACAGGCAAGGGTCTTTACCTCCACTGTGAATTTTTTTACAGTCTGCGGACTGAGAGTCAAATTTACTAACTTACAGCAAAATAACTTTGCAATACATTCACAAAAATGTCAGTGAAGACATGGAAGTAGTTTTTAAATGGTGATCAGTATGGTACGGAAATCGGTAAAACACGACTACAAAAGCTGAGCACAACTGTAGAGACGACATATTTTGACAAATTCTCCTTCATTACAATAGCAGTCTTTGTGCAAGCACTTTCTAATTTAAAAGCTGAATCTGTTTTAGAGTTAATCTAACCCCTGATGACGACTTTCATAAATTTGATGAAGCAAAATGCTGGATATACTTTCCTTTTTTTGTGAGTTAATCATTCTGCTGTTCACAAGATTTTTCTTTCATTTAATTAAACATTTCTATTCTTATGGACTGGTTTTTTACCTCCTACCTTGTGGGAAGGAGGACAAAGATAAGGCTGAAGATAACACCTTTTTTCCTCTATGAGCAATAGCTTTGGTGTTAGATATTCTAACGCTCAAGCAGGATGTGATATTGATCTTTTACTGTTATTTGGGGCAAACATAATTATAGCTCTCTTTTGTTTACATTGCTCAGTAACATTACAAGGTCTGACAGCTGTATGAGCATCTCAGAAGAAAAAAAGAAACTTGTGAGAAGATTGTTCAGATCAAGTTTTGTGAAGTATATGCATTTTTTATAGCTTGCTTTGTACTGCAGATAAACTCAATAGGCAAACGCACATCACAGCTTATTTACAAATCAGTAATATTCTACTTACATATACCAGATCTGAATATAAATTATAATCTCCTGATAAAATTTCAAAACAAATGGAGGAACTTTTTAGAAAACAGGTAAGTTGCTCAGAAGACTGGAAACAGAAATCTTGGAGTCTCTTTCTCACTGCCGCTATCTTATTTCACGACCCTGAGAAAGTCACTTCGTCTTCAGCCTTATTTTCTCTGTAGTCCTTTGTTTGCTCTGTTTAGTTAGGCTGTAAACATCTGGGATAAAGACTGTGTCCCTCTTTCTCTGGGAGGTATCTGGTACCATAGTGGTTGGAGAGTCTTAAGTGACATATTAATGTGCATAAAACTAATAGATAATTTTGCCAATGCATTTGGCAACACAAATTATTCTGAATTGAGAAAGTTTATAATAATTCATGAGAGGACACTGACTTTAAATGATGCACTTCAGAAAACTGAGGATTAAACTACAACATCAACTCTGCAACAATAATTCTGCAGGGAATTTGAACCACAGACGCTTCTGTATACCATATGTTGTGTCGTACTTGCAACTGATATGCTTTTGTTCTTAAGAGTGGATTGTGCTAGTTTTAAAGTTCTTTAAAACCAATATACAGTGAAGACAGGGCATTTGTTCTACAAAAGAGAGAACTGCTGCTGTAGGCTTTAATGTTACAGGCTGCTGCTATGAAACACAGTTTGTTATGTTTTTGAAGTGTCTCTATTAGAATGGGTAAGGTGTTGGTCTCAGCACAACAATAAAATGCAGGCTTAAATCAATGTAAGTAGATATGTAAATCACAGATGTCAAAATAACTGCTACTGTTTTAAGAAATTAAGCATGGTTGTATTATGTTTCCTCAGTTGGTGTTGAATGAGTTCGGTATATTTGAATGAAATATTTACCTTAAAAAGTTTCTCTAGAGGTCAGTGTCACAGCCACTGGAGGTCAGAAAATCTGCCTGGACACACACTCATTACTTTGCTCTCTGTGGTTGTACTACTAGTGCATTTTCATGTGGTGATGTAATTTAAACTCTCTTTCTGTTCATTCATTTGCAAAATGATTAAGACTTAACTGCAGCACCTGACAGAATATCTAAATAATTAATTAGAAAGAACATACAGATCACTGAATGAAGCTATTGTTAAAATAAGTACAGAACACAGCTATTGTATTGTTACTGCAGATGCATAAATAGAGATCCGCCTTTGGAAGGTGGCTATTATTAAAGATTTGCATGAATTTCAGCTTCACAGACAAAACAAATAACTGACTGTCGGATATTAGCAACTAGATTAGCAAAAATCCATAGATATTGTCCCAAACATTTTACCAAATGTCTTTTTTTTTTAATATATGTTAATAATTTATTTTATAGCCTTGAGCCATTTAGATAGAGGCTGACCTGAAGAGAAAAAGTAGATTTGATTCCTTAATCTTCTTTGTTACATGCAGTTTATGAATATAATCCTGTAGCACTTGCTTCCTGATTCACAATTCATGGGTTATAGGACTGAACCTTCAGGTAATTGTTCAAGGTTTGTGAGGTGACAAAAGCGTTAATATCAGCACATTAAGAATTAAAAGGCTGCTGCAGAAAGAAGTAAGTGTTGAAGAGATTGGAGCCATGATGGTCTTGCTTGAATCCAGTTAAGAAACATCTAAAATGTGAGCAACTTTACAAATGGTGAAGAAATTGAATAAATCTAAAATCTTTCTATTAATATTGATAATATAACTCTCAAGATTTTTGAGAAGACAAGGTATCTTGGGATAACTAGTAATATGTCTTTATTATTTGACAAGCCCTCCATTGACTTGATGGCTTCACTGGATTTGAAATGGGTTTATGCAAACATAATAAATGAGTCTTAGATTGTGCAGAGAGAAAATTTATTTTCCCAGTTATGGAACATACCTCTTTCTCCTATGGTTGCATATATACTGCTTCAAATAGCTTATTGACTAACCTTGAGAGAAGATCATAAAAAGCCTTTCATCTCCTGCTGAATTATGATCATACTGACTTATTCCAGGACCATATTAAACAAACGAAGTTAGGTGAGCAATCACAGGATATGTCAAAGTTCAAATCAACAGTGCTTTTTTTTTTCCTGAGAAAAATTTTAAAGTATAATGGCTTGTTTGTATTTAAAAATGTATTTCAGAGACCAAAAGTAATCAGGATGTGGTTTATGAAGATCCAGTTTCTCATTTCGTATGTTAAAGTACTTTGGATAAAAGCGGTAGGGAAACAGAGAAAAAGGTTGTGCACTTATAGAAATATTGTAACAGCATGAAAAGATATCTGTCAATGTGACAAGGCAAAATGGGGATGACAGATGAAATAGAAGAAGGGAGGTATTTGTTTTGATACTTTTAATGTGCATGGGCTTTTTCTTTTATTTCTTGAGTCATAACTTAGATGTGTTTTCTTGCCTTTTTTTGTGCCTTTTTAATTGATTTGGATTTTAGCTTGCCTTATGTTTTCTGTATCAATCCATTAGAAGAACACTTTATAAAGTCACAGAGTCTGCAAAGCACTTGAAAAATCATCCATTTCATCCTTGACTGAAGGCAGGATGAACTGTACCTATATCATTCCTAACAGATGTTTTTTATAACCTCCACTAAGAATTACTTTACAACTCACCTGGACAATCCTGTTACAGGCTTTAAGATGCTAACAATTAGCGTTTTCCCTTATGTTTAATCTGAAACTGAAACTCCTCATAATTCTTTGAGTGCTTTGACATGAAATTCAACTCAGCAGTTTCAACAGATTAGAAAAATATGTATGTAATGCAAGCACTTTCCAGACTCTTCTGCAGTCCCATGTTACTGAGACCATACTCCCATGTCGTTGATACTGGCTGTGATAGGTGTCTGATGACAGCTAGCCTTCTTGACAGTGTCATGATCTTAAGCATCACTACCTTTGCAGCGTGAGTGGTCCATAGCTTTTTTTCTCCGCTAAAGAGTGAACCATCTTTTTCTTTCCTGATCTTGTAATTGTTACTGAATTTATATATTTACCTGTGTTGTCTTGCCAAGACTTTTTTGCTGTTCCCAACCCCCATTTGGTGTTCATTCCTCTTTTTTTTTTTCTTGTACTTAAGAAGATAGCCTGTGTGCCTCTTTCCTGTGTTTGTGGACAATGAGCATTTAGTCAACTTTTCTCATGTAGAATCAGCTTTTTACCTTTTCCTCTGTAAAGAGACATTTCTGTCCTTGTTCTTCCAGAATTATTAGGCTCCAAAAACATGGGCAACTTTTCAATGGTATTTTATCTAGGAATTCTAAGTTCACTGAAGTTGTTTTCCTGAAATATTTTATTTTGTGTCCCAGTCCTGAGAATCATAAACTCAATTGTTTTATGAATATTTTATTTCACACACCTTCTTCTTGCCTTTCTTTTAATAGTCTTTTAACACTATGGAGAGTAAAGCCTGTTCTGAAACCTTTGTCAAAAAAAGCCTTGTTTCTTCTCCATTCTGTTGCATTCTCCTATGTTAATTAGTTTAATGCTTTCCCAATTAGTTGGCAACATAAGGAGTAAGGACACGATCCTTTCTTCATAAGATGCAAACCATCTGAAATACATTTGTCCTTTGACTTTCCAGTAAGAGGACTGACAAAAGCACTATCTGAGTTCTTCTACCTCTATTCACAGATCTCAAGAGTCACATCTGATTTTGCATTTCCTATTATATTGCTAGTGTCTACCTGGAAAAGCCATACTAGGTAGTAGTGATGGTTGTTGGTAAACTGCCACAAACCTTCAGGAGCTTATTACATTCATGCTCCTGTAGGACAACTTCTTTCTAAAAATGCCTAATCGATTCATGAGGAGTATGGGTATTTCTGTCTCCTCACTTTCTTGCCTTCTTTGTGTTGTCTTGCTTTTTCTTTTCCTTCCAGCCTTACCTGCTGCCTGTAGAGAATAACACGTCCTCATCTTAGAAGAGTGGCTCTTTGGAGTGGAACATACCTGGTTTTTGTTACTTACTGTCTTATTTAATGTTTTTTAACACATAGTCTTTAATCTTATACTTTGACTGAGGAACGTAACTTTAAAATTATAATTTTCAAATAAAGCAGTAATAAACTATTAATATGATATGAGTCATATCATGCAACAAGTGAGCCTTTATGTCAGGATCCTGTAGACCTTCTGAAATTTTGTCATATTCTGTAACTACTTTATCTATTTACAAGATAAAAATGAAAGAGGTAGACTTGAAATTCACTGAATGTTTCTGTACAAAGAAATTATTGTTTAGGAAGTTACATGTAATGTAACTAGAAGGCATCCATTTCCTCTTTGTAATAGTCCACCAGATGTTTGCACTCTATAGCTACATTTTGTGGGTTATTGCTAATTGAAACGTCAACACTTACTTATAAGGAATCTGCAGTAGTGACCCCTTCCAGAGCTCTAAAGCTTTGGATTTACATGCTAGTACCCTATATGCTAATGTTTTCTTTCATATGGAAAAAACCCAAACAAACAAAAACAGAAAAAGCAATCCTGGCAGAACTTCCTAGAAATTGTTCTTTAGCCAAGGCGGGTAGAGGAAGAAGGAATCTTTTAATTTACTTTATGAGCTTGTATGGAATGTGTGTTATTGCCTCAAATGTTTAAGACTGTTATTATTGAAATGTTAGGTATCTTACCTCCAATTAAGCTTAAAAATATTAAAAAAAAAAAAGTCAGGAGTGAGAATGTCCTCTAAGTCAGCAGCATCCAAAACCAAAGATATCCTTAAACAGAGTATTTGTAAAATGTAAAATTTGTAACTTGAAGCTTCCTATGTTGTTTTACAAAATCCAGGGCATTTGAGGAGTTATAAGTCAGACCCAATCAGATCTGAATTCACATAAAAACAGCTGTCTGTGAAGGTAGTTGCTGAAAGTACAGATCAAAAATGCAGATAGGATCAAGAATCTAGAAATTATGAAGTTGAATTTGGTGTATAATAGAAGAATGAAACCTAAGACTACCACTGACTGTTACTCTTGCTTCTTCCATTAATGGATTGCAATCTCAACCAATAGATAAGTTCTCATTTATAGTTCCTGAAAACTGTCACATAAGTTGATAATTAAATTTAGTACTGGGAAGAAATTTTACTTCACAACACATTAGTAGATATAAATTTAGGTTGTTTAGTCAGTAAACAGAGGAAGATGCGAATGATGAACAATGCTCCTCCTTTTTTTTTTTTTTTTCTGTTATTACAGGTGTATTTAGCCAATATTTTTGTTATTATGCAGAGAAGGAAAGAAACCTTGATTTTAGATAAACAGAATCTACAGTGAAAAGTCTACTGGTCTTTTGCAACTCTACTTGCTAAGGAACATACTTGCTTCAGAGGAAAGCAAGTCAAGAATGTTAATTTCTAAAGGTCCCTCTTTCCATGGGAAGTCTTGTGTTAGATACAATACAAAATGCTACTTTCAGGTATTGCTTTTGCATGAGCAAACTCTGTCAATGATATGTTCCTTGTGACCACAAAACTAAATTGTTTTATTTTAATTTTCTCCTCCCAGGATGCTTGGTAGGTCTGCTTTCTCATTTGCATCTTCCTCAAAAGGCAGTGCCACTACTGGTCACTGCTTTAATCTATAAACAACTTCCCATATTGCACCTCTTATGCATTCTTCACATTCCCTTCCCTGGCTATGAAGAGGAAGATTGATCTTCAGTTCTTTCTCCCAATTTTTCAGATCACCTAACTTAATAGTTCTGGCCCCGCTTACATTAAAAATCTGCTCTTGGAGTCTGAAGCTGAATGACACACACCACATACATTTTTCGGATCCCATGGTCGTGTCTCATCTCAAATAACTGAATTCCTACAGGGGTGGATCCTGAAATCCATTACATTCTGTCCTGCCTCACTTCTAAAAAGCATTTTACAGCGCCTTCCAGCCATAACCCTCCTGCAAAAAAAAAAACCAAACAAAAACCAAAAAGGCGTTTTCATAATGACTGTTGATAGCCTTTGAATTCATTACCACCTTTCTGAATACCTTCTTTGCTTTGTCTTTATGTGTTTGTATTTTACAAGGACATCATTTTGAGCCATGAGTATTTGCATTCTCCCTTGAATAAGGGAGGGACCTTCATCTGTGGTAGTTTGCATCAGCCTGGAAATCAACAAAAGCATTTTGAGGGGAATTGAAAAGTCATTTGTGAGTCTGAAAGACAATATAAGCTACTTTTGCTGAACTGCAGACCTTAACAAATTTTCCACGATTGGAAATACTAACTCATCATACTTGTAGAATAAGCTTTTTCACTGTCTTTTCATGCTTCCTATATGATTACATGAACTTAACTGTCAACTGCCAACTTTGGAGATAATAGACTTATATGTGTATTAATTTAAAAATAAATTCTTAACCTCGGTTTACTTATCAGGTATTATCTTGTCTAAATGTTTGGTGATAAATCAAAGGACAAGAATGAAGGAAGAAATTCCACAGGAAGCAAAACAGAAGCCAAGTGAAAGTGCTGTCATACAGGAGAATTAAGATTTTTTTGAGAAAATCTATTGACTATTGACTGCTTACTGCCTGGCAATGCAGATTTTGGTAAACCATGTATTTCTCAACTCACATTTAGATTCAGAGATTGCCTGTCCCTTGAGGATGCTGGTTTGAAAGGAGTGGTGGTGGTGAATATACAGAGTGAATCGGGAAATACCAACATGGCATGATGACACCTGCCCACTGGGTTAGAAATGAATAGTCAAATTCCCTCAGACAGATACCAAACCAGCTACATAACCAGCTACATCACAGAAAATAATAGATTTTTCTTGTTAGACAAGGGTGGGCCAAAGGAACGTTAAATTTGTCTACACTCATGTGCCAGGGTTAGCCTGCTAAGACAGCAGACAAATAGTCATGTGATTCAGATAAACATAACCGTTGCACAATTACTGAGTAATTATTCTTGTTTCCCATCAAAACTCTGCAGATATCCTGTACACAACCATAAACTATATTTAATTAAATAATATCTCAGTGTCTAGAGAAAGATCTGTGCAATGACTGTCTCTCTTTTTCCTGATAAAAATGCAAATGAAAGCATTAATAGTTTATAAATGAAGTTTAGCTAGAAGTGAGCTAATGTGCATCCTGCTCTAAGCTAAGTAAGAGAAGAATTATTCCATAAAATTCATTTATATAAAGTCCCAAATAATTTTTTATTTTGGAAGTGTACCTTTAAATATTCATCTTTGGGCTTTCTCTCAGGAAAAGAGTATTCCTTTATACCCTACTATGAGGACACCTGAAAAAAATATTAAAGAAACTGGTGGTGACTTTTTTTCCCTGCAGAATCCTAAAGTTATGCAGTGAAATGAAAATGCTCATATCACAATGTAAGTTTTTATCTCAGAAGCAGAATGCAACTTAAACAGGATATTGAATATTGCTGCAATGCAGAACCACATATTTAGATTCTACGCAGAAAAAATACTGTTGCTGCAAGACCGTATGATGGAAAAAAATTAAATACCTGTCTTTCCTGTAGCCTACAAAGTGAATAAAAACCTCAGAGTTTGCAGTTTGCTTAGTGTATTAACCTATGGACCTCAATATTGTAAAGTGAAAATATGGATCAACTCCGACACTTCATTTTCATAGGACAAATAGAGTTTGGATTAAATATTTCTCTGGAATCTGAGGGAAATCAATAGTGTTTACAAAACTAGTAAAGCTTAGTTTAGATGCTGAATCTTAAGCCTTTTGTTTATAATTTCTTATCAGCAAAGCCTTTAAAGTAAGCTTCGTTCCTAGAATTTCCATCTTGTCTCTGTGACTCCAATTGCGAATGTAGAAAGACTTAAGGAAAAAAATTAAAATAAGTGGAACTGAAACTGGCTTAATGTGTTTTATAGATTTTCTGTCCCCAAATTATTATTACTGGCCCCCTGTTGACACTGTTGCACAGAGAGGTCTTAAATGCAACTTCCAACTCTTTGATTGAGACTTTTCTATAACAAAGTTAAACCCCCTGGTAATTGTTGGTAACCTCCCTGGAATGTTGAGAGACTCTAAGAGACACAAAACCACAAACATTCAATAACCAGAACTGAGGATAATCAAACATAACCTTGCAAACACTTCCATATTTGGACTGTATAGGAGGATTTACATGAAATAAGAATTTAATATTTAAGATAGATGGGTAATATACAAAGATAAGGGACATTATTAAAATTAAATTTTAGAGAGGAATCAGTGATTGATAACGTGGTCTAAATAACAGAATTAAGCACATGTCTGCTTTTCATAGTGCTAGGTGATTATTTTTTTTAAAGTTCTTTCTCTGAACCATTCACTTGGAAGGAAAGAAGACCACTGAAGTGAGAAATGACTTCATTTACATGCTTGCAGAACTTCTTCTGTGTAGTGCTGTACACTGTAATCAACAGCAAAAACATCAGGGATTAAACAATGACCTTACAGGTCATGCACATGCTTTGCAACACTTTTTGCATCTTTGTGAATCTATGGTACTTTACTTGATACTGAACAGTGAGCTAGAACAGCAGCAGATGAGGAGGGTTCTTAAAACTAATAAAAACCTTACAAGCTAATGGAGACAGATGCCCTTGCAAATTATTTCAGAGACTGGTTTTGAAATAGGGACTTCAACTTGGTTTCCATTTAAGTTACTAGGAGTTTAGGACTGGGTTCTGGTTTACAACTCGGTATTTTAATGATAGCACCTCTTTTAGTGGTAGGAATGTTGGACAGACATGGGAGTGCACTTTAATTCCGGAGGAAAATGGACACACTATTGTCTGTGGATGATTCCACATAGATGATATTTTGCTTTTGAACTTCATGTTGTGCTACTGCATTACTTTGTTTCTCTCAATATTCTGATGACTTTCTGTACATACCTTGGAAGAGAATATAGAATATATACATACATCTGTGGACACCTCTGTTTCTTTTCATTGGTGTTAAAAGGAGCCTGAAAAAAAAGAGACCACACATTAGATACCTAGTTTTTAGGCAATTACAGTTAAGTAAGGAGAATTTCTCCATGCATGCACAGAATTTATTCCTTCACCAATTAACTTGCTAACCTCCACCAAATCCTGATTCAATTCATTTCCTTCAGGACAGTTTTTAAACTTTTTCACTTTCTGTAAAACACCTTTATCTCTGGTTAAGTTTGAACTATAAATAGCCTCCCTCACCGACCCTTATTGGCATTCCCAAACTGGAATTAAACCACAGCCCTTTTTCCCTGTCACTTTTTGTGATCTTATATTTTGTGCCCTCTATGAACAAAGAAAAAGAAAAGGCTTCACTCATTCATTAGGGTTATATGATTTCATGACAATATGAGGGTAGACCAGACAGGGAAATGGCTAAGATAGAGGTGGGAAGTTGCTAGCGAGTCAGAAAATGACAGAGCAGCAATACAGGAGCCGAGCAAAAGGGGTGGTTCAGTTCAACCAGTGCCTCTGCCAGCAAGAAAGAGAAACAGGGAAGGAGCAGAGAAGGGGTAGACAAAGGCAGGAAAAAAATACCCTGCTCTGTTGGTGTAGCCAACAAAACCCATAAAAGAACTTCCCAAAAAACTCAGTATCAGTTGACAGAAGCTGCTTATGCTGCCACTTTTTTCACCAGGTTTTGAGAGATTATTTTTCTGAATAGTTTCTATCTCTTCTGGAGAAGCTGTCCTGAAATATGAAGGTAGTTGTCCAGTTTTGAGGACTGTCTAGATGCCTATTACCTGCGTATTCTTAAGAAAGAGGTTACAGGTCTAATGTTTTGATAAGTAAATATGTCACTGAACTTCCATTAACATACATGAGAAAACAGTTGGAGAAGGAAAAAAAAAAAAAAAAAGCTACCAGTAAAATCAAGACCTATCAACTGAAAGACGTACTCAAAGAATACTTACACAGTGTGTAAAGCTATGTCTAAAACACACTTCCACTTTCTTTGGGCTTCACATCTGGTGTTCATTGTCCAATTTTAGACAGCTACAATGCACCCGTGTTCGAACTAGTCACCCTGAGCTCCCCATATAGTTACAAAGGTGTAACGTTTACATTGGGGCTGCTCTGGTTTACTTAAATCATACTGATGGATGAATAAGTATGATGAATCAGTCCCTAAAGTACCTGTGTCTCTCCACTAATCACAGTTCATGATACCTGGATAAGTCATGTGTGGAGATCTATGGCTGGACAAATGAACCATGCCTCTACATCCCCTTTGTGTCCTGAAATATCATAGAAGTAAAGTACACATCATGCTGTCCACTAGCGTTCAAACTTTGCTCATAAAATGTTTCATGTTACAAAGAATTTATCTGAATATGTTTCTTGGTATGGCTTTTCAAGAAAATGATGGACTTGGGAGAAAATACTGGTTTATTATCTTACTAGTTCAGATAATACTCTTAAATCATTTTACTAAAGTGAAGGAAGATCTCTGGCTATCAACTTGTGTAACTTTTTAAGTAGTTATGCTCCAGAAAACCCAGATGAAGAGAACAGAATTATTTGTCAGCTAGATCTATCTCTGTGATTTTTTTTTTTGCTGGCAGTACTCCAAAGACAGAGACTCTGAGACAGGGAGTCCATGAAGGATAAGTGGCAGATATGAAATTATTTAGTTCATAGCCGTAACCCATGGAGTGTGTAACACCAGCTAAAATGGGACATGGCTCAAGTAAAAGCTTTACTGATTTAGTGTTTTCCCTTAGCAGGCTCCACCAACTAATTAAATCTAACTGCTTACCTACAGAGAAAACTTAAAGGAGCAAAGAATCACTTTTTGGGCCTTTTTTTTTCCCATCATGACTAAAAGTCAGAGAAACCATGTGACGCACAGCCATATATGTGCACTAGCTTAATTTACAATAGCTTATTCTCTGAAATAATTAAAATGGACTTTTACAGTCCAAGGGGAAAACAAGGTGTAAGTGATTAATAATTCTTTAATAAGAAAAAAATTCCTGGTTTACTAATAGCTTTTCTGTGGTTAATTAAAGGTCTAGTTTTCAAAAAAAAAAAAAAAAACACCTTTAGAAAGTGGTTTCCACTTTGTATGATGAAAGCAGAACTGGGAAATGGTGAAGTGATAATGGTTTCCTGGGTAGGGAAAGGTAGTGGATACTGTAGAGGCTGTAAAAATCATTGTGCTGATGACATGGCATCTGAGTAGTTCTTCACAGGATTTCAAGAAAGAGAATTTAACCAAATGAAAGAGAAAGACTTAGGGATAATATCCAGAAGAACACCAGACTTTGTAAAACTTGCAGAACAGCTCTTGTCAACAATAGACTCTGGACAGCAGACATGAAGAAACGGAATTTTGGGTCATAGTATCCAGAATGTTCCAAACACAAAAACCCCAGCTTATTTCCCTTCACATATTACTATCCATTTTACAATATGTTTTAATATTTATACAGGCTTTAAAATTACCTAAATGGCTTAGATGGGCATTTGTTCTTACCTGGCCAGTACCCCCAAAATTTCTTTTTATAGCCAGGAAAGACATTGCTTAGTAAGTAACTTACATCAAAGGCAAAGAACTATAATAATTTAAGTGCATTTCTGGATACCATCATTTAACCATATCTGTTCACTTTATCTTGGCTGCAGTCTCTGTTACACTGAGGCCAACAGTACCATTTGAATCTAGGCTGAAAAAAGTTCCAGCAATGTAAGTGCCAGCTACTAAACAGATGAGCCAAGAGAAGAGCAGTTATGATAAAATAGATGGTAGAAAATTCTACAAAAGTGGAGGCCATGGGAAAGGGAAACAAAGCAGGCAAGCACTCAGGTATCTAAATCATAAAAAAGGAGAAAAACAGATTCTGCAACTGAAAATAAATTATCTGTATATTTCTCTATATATCTATATCAACTTACATACACATATATAAAAATTCTTCTAGGTATGTATAGAATGGTTAGAGTTGGAAGGGACTTTAAAGACCATCTAGTTCCAACCCCCCTGCCATGGGCAGGGACACCTCCCACTAGACCAAGTTGCTCAAAGCCCCATCCAGCCTTCCCTGGGCAACCTGTTCCAGTGTCTCACCACCCTCAGAGTAAAGAATTTCTTCCTAGTATCTAATCCAAATACTCCCTCTTTCAGTTTAAAACCATTACCCCTCGTCCTATTGCTACACACCATGATAAAGCTACGTATAGCTTTATGTATAGCTATTATACGTACAGATAAATACATATATAGACATAATCCATATACACTATATGGATTGTACATATGTCTATTTTTCCTATGTGCCTGTATATACAGGCAGAAAACAGACTATAGCCGCAAGACAGCTCGCACCAGTGCACATAACAGATCTGAGCAGAATTCACGAGTCTATGCATCCAAAAGTTTGAAACTTTAAACCTATTATGTAACCATCACTCCAGCTTTATGTATGACAGCTTTCTTTTTCGGCAAATGATACCTAGGGCATAAAGAAGTTCATCTCTCCCTGCTTTTGGAGGGGATCTCACTGTGCGGTGAAGTCACATGCTGCTGCTTTTGTTCCTACAGAAGCCTTAATCCCAGCCAACAAGGACAGGAGCAGAAGAAACTGTTTGTGCATCAAAGGAAACTGGTTTAAACATGTTCTGCTTTCCTGCTGCATAGTCATGGTTTGGATTAGGAAATAATAGGCTGTAGGCAGCCAGGAGTCAGAGCTGAGTAAATTTTTAAAATCTTTAAAAGGAAGGCAGAAAGCTTAGAAGCTGTGCATAATTTATAGCCATCTATCATCTTCCATCTCTTGATAACCCAGAGCTCTGAACCCGGGAACTAAAGTAACTGCTTAGAAACACCATTGCAGATCTATGTCTGTTAGCTGCTATTGATTTAAACAATTTCAATTTGTTTTGTTCTAATCTCAGATCGTAAAGCAATGGTGGCCAAAATGGTTTGGAATGGGATTGGCAGTATAACTTTTCAGTGAAATAAACACTTTTCACGATTTCTAAATGTGACATTAATCTTGTTCCAGGATATTCTTAGGGTTGACAACTTTTCATTACTATGCTTATCATATAGTATACAGTGAACTAAGCTTTGAAGTAACTACAGGCAGACCTGAGCCACAAAATTAAAGTCAGGAATTTGCTCAAGTTTGTTGCTGCCTGGATACGGGAATTTTGTTCTTACTCATTAGTGAAATAAGAAAGAATAGAAAATAACCCATTATATACGGGGAAAAATACATAGGGAGTCATGTTTTATTTCAATTCCCATATGTTTAAAATGCCTGCAGTACTTTTAGAGGGTTGGGGTTTTTTGTTACCTATAAAGCTAGTATGAACTAAACAAAATTGTGCATAGAACAAATGGACTTCAGTTTAGCTTTAATTTAAGATTTTTTATTTAGTTTATTTTATTGTATTGCACTTCATTTATAAAGGTTAGTGATTTAAATGTTCATATAAAATTTCAGGTCTATGGTAAAGGTAAACTGAGTAACATAAAATAAGAAAATGATTGAACACTCATAATAATTGAGATTATCAAGATCTGTCTTATGCTGAAATATGTTCTCTTATCCATAAAAAAGACAACCCAAGCTGCCACATTATTATTTGTGCATGTTCTTTGAACCAGCTTTCTTTATCACTTATAGTAAATTACTTTTTCCATCCCAGAATCTTTATTTGTGTCTAGGAAAGGTTTACGATCAATAGCTATTTGAGGATTACATGACTGAAAAAATATTATTATAAATCATCAGCATTCAAAACAAAATTTTGCTTTCCAAAGTATCTTTTACAAAAAGTCTTATCTGTAGATGAGTTTAAATGATCTTAAAAAAGGATGTTTTTAATGTAGAATTTCTTAGAAATACCTCATCAGAGGCTATGCACAGATACAGAAACATGGAATCTGGAGGAAGTGCCCCCGCGCAGAGAGAGCAGTTTAGCTGTGGTAGCAGGTACTTATGACACAGAGATTGAATGCATTTTTCAACAGTCCACTTAATAAAAGCCTAGTTTGCTTTTTACCACACAATCTTTCTGTATTATTATCCAGTATATAATACTTGAAATACTTTTTTTTCTGCATTTTCATTAACAAGTTAAAAGTTTCTTTTTCCCTTAAAATGCTACTTATTTAGCTCACAAATCATAATTTTCATAACTTTCAGCAGCAGCTTGCTAACTTTTAGGCTATGTGCTCAACTTAGCTAGGGAGAACAAAAATGATAATTCAAAAGAGGAGTGTCTTGCTTCATCATTCATATTATAACTTCGGAAAAGTAAACAAAAGTAAGGCAGTCTTAACAAAAATAACACCATTCAACCTCATTGCCAAAGATGGCATTCACTGAAGATGGATTAAACACAGCTCTTTAAGACTGATTTTATTATACCATCCATGATACAGGTTTTTGTCTCCATGGTATTAAGGGTATAGCACTGTTATACATTTCCTTTCTGTAGTTCTACTCACACAAAACTTCTGAGCTGTTCTTTTGGGGACAAAATACACCCATTCCAATTACACCAGCTCATCAAAAATATTACCACACAAAATTGCCATGAACAGAAAAGGATAATTTGGGCAGTGTTTCCTATTGTGACAGACACTTAATAAACATGCCTTGCTGGTTTGTGTGCAGTAGGGTTCCTCCTGCTAAGAGCTATGAGCAGTTCAGCTGAAATCCATTTGGCAGCAAAGCCTGCCAAAGGAGCAATTTTAAAACAATGAGTTGCCAAGTGGCAGGAAAAAAAAGAAAAAAAAAAGTATATAAAAAGGGAAAGTGCATTTTGATTTAATAAATATCAACTGAAAGATAGATCCAAGAGGAACAGATGGCTTAGGAGACTGGACATCATTTGTTAAACAACTGAATATAATATAATGCATTTTATAAAGGGCTAGCAACCCACACGCACCCCCATGCTGATACACAGCAAAGACCCAGAAGTCTCAGACCTAAGTCAGCTCTTTTCTTATTTTCCTTTAGTTTGACAGCTTGAATTTTAACTTTCTGTTCTTTCTTTGCTTTCCCATTAGACTTCAACCTAGGGTCTTGACCATACCACATCGGCAGTCAAAGTGATGCAATTCTGATCATTACTTATAATGATGGAAAATGCTTTGTTTCCTGCTCCTAGTCATGTCAGCAAACCACGACAGTGTGGTCTTTGCTGATGCACACGCTGCATTCTGGGATGTAAGCTTTATTGATCCAAATGGTGTTTGCTGTCCATGCAGACAATGAATCTGGAATTATGTTCTCAGGTGTTGCCATACTCTGCCTACCAGAACGCCTGGGATCCTGCCTGCCAAAGCTCATCTTTGGCATCTTTGTCTGTGTTAGCACAACACCAGTTCTGCTGCAAAGCCCTGCTGACAGTCAGCAAGACAACTGGACAGGGAGGAAAAAGTAGAGATTATTCATGGCCATGTTCCAAATTGGTCTTTAATAGGCTGAGTTTTCATATCCAAAAGCACTCCTCCAGGAGTGGTGATTGTTCTTAGACAGTGGTGCAAGAGTTGAAGTGCTCTGGTCCCTAAACATTAGGGATCTATGGTTGTACAGTGAAAATCTTAAACAAAAGCTAGAAACTAATGACTGGCTTGGACAAATGTAGAAGACTGACATGATGTATTTTCTGTGACACCTCCCTCAAAATAGACGAGTCTCTTAGCAAAACTCCAGCATGCCTTGTCCAAGAGCTCTGCAACACGGAAGTTAATAGCATTGAGTGACACAACAAATCATGTTAATCCAGGAAATATGTGAAAGGAAGTAACGGAGACTTTCAAGTTGGCAGATGTAGAAAAGAAAAAAAAAAAGAAAAAAAGTTTAATAACATTATCTCATTACAGGGATTAGAGGCCAATCTGTCTGCAGTCTGAGAGTACACATCACTGGTAACTGCTCGGCTGGGGCCTATAACAGAGCATAAAGTTAGTCTTGGTACAGGTCGTTCTTGTATTCCCAGTAGTATCACTTTTATTAAGTTTCAGCCATCTGTTTTGTACCCAAGGAAACTAGTTATACCTTGTGAAACACTACAGATGATGACTATTAAAGAGCCCTCCTATTTGTCAAAGAGGAATTTTTGGAATTAGTTTGTCCTCTACCAGGATTACAACACAGGTCACATTCAAAGCCAGCAGAAAATGAACAGGAAAGGTTAGTTCCACTGACTGTAATGAGATGCTTATTCAGTATCAGAACTATCAGCCAACATTAATATTTACATCCAGGTTACTTGCTAAAAATTCAGGATAGAGCTCAAACTAGGATTTCTCAATTTTTAATGTTTCTTTTAATGGGGAGAAGAAGATAGAAATAAAACCAATCTGAAGACATTGCCTTGGCTGGTTAGTCACTGCAGAAGCAATGGACCATTCTGTGATGGTGGCAGGACTGTATATCCTTTTAATTGATCTTCAACAACCTGACCATAGCCCTGGGGATTACTTGCTTGGGTCTGCTGGGCTTGTTGAACCACAAGCCATGGTAAAGCAAGGATCACACAGAAGACTCCGTTTTTCTGCTGGGTATCAAATATTTGAACAGTGTCTTAATTCTAGAAATGACAGTGGAGTCACCTCTTAGTTGTTGAATTTTACTCAAAATAGTTATTTTATGCAGTTTATTCAAACATGACAAAAATTTATGTTGGCCTCCAAAAAACATGAGTTTATTTCATAGTGAAAATAAGCCACACGATATAATTAGTAATGATGAGTAACCTATAAATAAAGAGCAGTATGAAAATTGTGCTATTTTGGGATATCCGAATTTACAGTGACTGAAATCCAAAGATTCAAAAACTATAGCTAAATATATGGAATTTCAGGTTCCATATGACCATCAACATTTTACATTACAGAAATAAGCATACTAACAGAGACATCAACTAGAATTTTAGAACAGCATGAGGAACGAATGCGCCTCTACAAACAAGAGCTAATTCTTATTGGAGGTGTGTTTATGTTAATATAAAAAGGCGTTCATTTTGTGTTGGTAAAGAAGGTCTGGAAGATGTGAATAGGGAGTATTTGTATAAAGTACACATCTTTTAATGTACATAAATAGAATGTACTTATATCAAAGTACTATCATATTAAAAGTATCATTCCTTAACCAGAATTGCTGAGAGCTTTAAAAGATGCCTGAAAAATACCACTTGTATGCTGAGAAGAACACTGCTGTCCTTTCTTATTTTTCTGTGAATAAATAAAGATGTCAGACCTTTCCTTTTAATGCTGTACCTTCCAAAAAAAAAAAAAAAAAGAGTAACCCACTGTAACAGAAAGCATGCTTTGTTCCTTTAAACTGATTTTTATGAGGGGTTAATGTGTTACATTTTCTATTTATGCAGTTAATAAAAAACAATGTTGTAGGTTTTTTTCTTTTCCCTGTAGAAATCATTAAACCTCAATTTGGACATTAAAATAGTATTAGGAAAGCTAACAATTAAAAAGATATTCCTAAAATCATATGAAATAAGCAGAACTCCGAATGATACATTTTTTTCAATACAATGCTCAGTAGTGAGTAGTTGATGAAATTCTGTTTAGGAATAAAGGCATATATTTTAGAAAAGCCAAGCTGTTTATACAGCACATCCACAAGGAAATATGAAGGTGACATTGTTTACACTGCATCCATCCATCAGTGAGATAGAAGGCTGTTTCATGTAAGCATAAAGCACAATAAGCATTGTAAATCTGCAGGTTAGATTTCACACACTTATAGTAAAGTGTTCATTATTGCTTCAAAATTATTTAGTGACAATATTTAATCATATATGGCCTTTGACTAAGAATTTTTTACCTAATATCTTTGAAACTCAAGCAAACATATCTGTGTTTCTGATATTAAAAAACTGTCTGCAATTAATATTTCAAGTTCCTAGTATTAATACGCAAGCTTTTAAACCTCTGGACATGGATTATAAAGGAAGTGAGCTTAAAGTTAACAGTGAAAAATTCAGCATGTTAAGTGACTGTTAAGTGCCTTCACTGCAGTTCACTGAATCTCCTGATTAAATAAAGCAATGTTGCCCCAGATGAGAAGTGCTACAGAAAGGCAGTGTCAGAATGATGAAGGCATGAGTGGCAGTAGCCATATTGTAATTTGGAAGAAATAAATTCTCATTTCTCTGCAGGCAGAGAAAGCTTGACGAGGCAGTACCTTTAACTCATGTTTCCAACAGCAATAGCAGTGTTAACCAGAGATAAGCACAAGCCCTCAGAAACAGGGAACCTCCTATTTTATCTTGTAGATTTCTCTGGCAATGTGGCTTTGATTCCAGTGAAGGTTCCCAGCTCCCCTATAATGTAGCCCTTTCCAGAGTTGGAGTAATGAAGCAGCAGTTCCAGTGGCAGCAGCACTGCCATCTTGACTACTGCAGACCCTGAGGTTCATCCACCCTTCTTAACTCTGTCTAACACTACACGCAGCAGTCGCATCTTGAGATGAACAGGCAGGTTTGAGATCTCTTGTGCAAACACTAGTTTTGGGGAAAAGAACAACTGGAATCCTGAGATTGCTCTGCAGGAGAAGATAAGGTCACATAAGCATTCTCTAACCAGAAGGGTTAGTTTCCTAACAAGCCACTGTGTCTACCTTGTCATCCGTTTCTCAGAGAGCTGGCAAGTCTCATGTTACCACAGGGGTTTCCCCGATTAAACCACCAGATGTATCTTTCCTTCAGGACACAAGTTGTTTGTTCACAGGAGTGCCTATTCTAGGACCATATCTTTCAAAAATTACACATTGAAAGTAGCAGCCCTGGGTAATCTGTCTAAAAAAACAGTAAATACAGGTTTGAAGCTTAATATTATGTACAGAATTGCTTCTGTTCACAGATCTCTGGGACGGTAAAAAGATGATAGAAAGATCCTTTCTAAAATAAAGTACATAACATTTCACAACTGAAGGCTCAAAACATGATTCTGTTCTTTACCGTTGATTTTCCCACAGCATTAGTTTTTTGATACTGCATTTTTGGTGTCAGTACTTTACAGTAATAAATAGTGAGACCATCAGATTTGTATGGGATGAGTGACATACCTTGTAATTGGATACAGTTGAGCATAGACCACAGATAATCATGTGTACCATACTGAATATTGAATAGTATACTCAGAATTCTAATATACAATGATACGTAGATCATAGAATCATACGGGGTTGGAAGGGACCTCTGGAGATCATCTAGTCCAACCCCCCCTGCTGGAGTGGGTTTACCTAGAGCACGTTGCACAGGAACTTATCCAGACAGGTTTTGAATGTATCCAGAGAAGGAGATTCCCCCACCACTCTGGGCAGCTTGTTCCAGTGCTCTGCCACTCTCACGGTAAAGAAATTCCTCCTCATGTTTAGGTGGAACTTCTATACCCAAGTTTGTGCCCATTTCCTCTTCCAGTTACTGGGCACCAATGAGAAAAGACCAGCCCCGTCCTCCTGACGCCCTCCCTTTAAGTATTTGTATGCATTAGTTACGATTTCCCCTAGGCCTTCTCAAGACTAAAAAAACCCAAGTCCCTCAGCTTCTCCTTGTAGGAGAGATGCTCCAGGTCCTTAATCATCTTTGTGGCCCTTTGCTGTACCCTCTCCAGCAGTTCCCTGTCCTTCTTGAACTGGGGAGCCCAGAACCAGACACAGTATTCCAGATGGGGCCTCACCAGGGCAGAGTAGAGGGGCAGGATGACCTCCCTCGACCTGCTGGCCACGCTCTTCTTAATGCACCCCAGGATGCCATTGGCCTTCTTGGCCACAAGGGCACATTGCTGGCTCGTGGTCATCCTATTGTTCACCAGGACTCCCAGGTCTTTCTCCTCAGAGCTGCTCTCCAGCAGGTCCCCCCAACCTGAACTGGTGCTTGGGGTTATTTCTCCCCGGGTGCAGCACTTTCCAATGTTATGAGAATGTATTTTCTTTTGATACATATTCTTGCATGTCACCTACTAGACTGACATCTGCACATTTTCTTCTGGACAGAAGCATAAGAACTGACCATAATGACTTGTTTCAATAGCTGTTTACTCCTACTGTCACTGATTAAAGCCACTTTGCAGTGTCTCACCCTGAAATAAGAGAGATGCATTTGTCTAATGACACTTTTTCTGACATTTTGCTACCCTTTGAGAGAATTTTCAACACTTCTGGGAATTACAACCAGTGGACAGAGAAGCAGTTACAGACCATGAAGGATGAAGATATGTTTCAGATCTGTCAGCCCTTCAACTTTTGCAATTTAGAAATAAATCAGCTGTACTTGAAAAAAACCAAAAAAACTGCTGTGTTTGCTGACCTATGCCTAACTCTGATAAACAACAAAATCATTGCAGAAAAATATTAGGAAAGTAGGAGTAACTGTACAAGTCCAGTTTGTGAACAGGCATTTTTGAAACATTTTCACCAAAGCATGAAAATCAAATGAAATTAAAATAATTCCATTTAAGCACAACCATTTACTTTTAGTGTTAGATTTATAGTCCAAATATCAAAACAGTGAATCCAGAATCCATTTGTGCTTTCACATTTTTGCATAAGGTTATCTATATGTACATGCATTGGGGAATTTCACTGATATCATTTTTTAGAATACCTCAGGCGGTCATTTCACATTGGCTTTGACTTGGATTTTAACTCTGAAAGTCACTGCTTGGTCTTCTGGGTGTGTCAGTATGTCTGTGTGACATACATCAAGGCTTCTGCTGCTGTAAATGTTCTGCATTAGCACTAGAAGTGCACATTAACATTAGAGGCAATTAAATTCTGTTTCACATGTGAATGATAAAAAAATGCAGCATTTAAATAATCTATGATTAAGACTTCTTTATTAAATCACTATAAACTGTGAATCTGTAATTATATGTACTGATGTATCTAAAGATAATATGACATGTCTAGAAGTAATATGACAACACTTGAAATACTGATGCAATAAGCTCCAGAGTTGGTCTCATCGACATGTAGATTAAATAAAAATATGGGAAAAGTCTCTTTCTTGGTGATCCAGGATGAGCAGGAAAATGTAGGTGAATTGTCTGCTGCCTTAATATAGGCAATGTAATACAGACTACACCATTTTTGTCTGTATGCCCGCAACTATGTCACTGCACTGCCAAAACCACTGTACCATGATTTCTTCCCTGTCTTACATTCATTAGCTAGGCTTTACTTGATTTCCTTTTACCTCAAATTGCTGTTCACATCCTCTGCTTCTGATCTTTTTTCCCCCCTCTTTCCCCCCATTCACTTGCTCTTTTCTTGCTTCTCTCTGATCTTCTGCCTTTTGAGCTTCTCACATTGCTGTTTTTTCCCATGTCTCTTCCTATGCTAAGAAACATTTCTCATTCCTTGTTCATGAAAGCCCTGTCTCCTTCTTCTAAAAACCAATTTCTTTTATCAAGACTCTAATATTTTTTTATACTGAAGCTATTTTTAATCTCAGATGATAAAATGTATTAATTTATACAAACTAAAACTGTAATGAATGTATTTTATTTATTTTTCTAAAGAAGTAAGTGTCATAAGTCTTTTATGTATCTAAAAATAAAGGTTTACATACAACACTTTTGTAAAAAGATGGTGATTCATCTTAGTTCTTCCTAGTGCACACCAGAGAAGTAGGCAGCTGTCTTTTAAATGGACGGAAAAAGGTGCAGAGAGATACAGGTCTCTGATTCATTTGGAATAAAGTTGATTGTCACTTTCATTCTGCAGCATCATTATTAAACCCAGCAAGACAGTTTCATACTTAGTGTTGCAGCAAAATATTTATGTTTTCATAGATGTTTACATAGATACTTATGGTATCTGTTGCTGGTAAGGCACAAGATGACAAAATGTACGCATTAAGAGAAAACACCAGAATATGCAAATGAAATCTTAATGACTGAAAAAAAATGTTCAATTGAGCAAATAAACATATATGCAAATAGTGGTTATGCCAATATAAGCATTACAAATTGGTCTGGTATGAATGCGCAGGATCCCTACAAAAGAAAGAGGGAAAGAAGAAGAAAAGGCTGGAAAGGAATAGGGAAAAGCATGAAGGAAAGGCTAAAAACAGCAGGAAGGCATAAGAAATACGACATTGGGAAAAAATGTCTGGAAGACCTAATTCTTGAAAGACAAGTTTTTAAATGGTCCTTGGAATCAAGCTGCTTTGACTTCCAACTTAAAAATGGTATGACTACTTCTTATTCCATATGAATTAGGTTGGTAAGGAATACAGAAAAAAGATCATGGCTTCAAAGAATTGCTCTGTGTTCACAAAGGTAGATGAACTAAACGCCAGACAGTATCACCATTTTTACTAGTAAGCAGATTTACATTTGAGTCATATGAAAAAGAACAAAGTTACTTTTAGTGACTGTATCCATATATCTACCACCTGATTATTTTTTTTCTTTAAGAATTCCATATTTTACTACCATTCACATGGTTACTTTGGCAATACTGATGATAGTAATTTTAGTGGGGGGCTGCAGACTGATGTTCGAGGCTAAAGCTATATTTAGGTTTCTGTAAAATGTCTATAAGATATAGCCTTTTATATCTATACAACAGCTGAAACTCTGAACCTATAATTTTACGCCATGCTTACTTCAGCTGCCTTTTTCCTGTCAATACATGACAGCTTATCAGAGATGGGTACTCTTTCTCTGACCTTCCTTTTCTGGTTGACATACCTGTCGAAGCCCTTCTTATTATCCTTTGTGTCCCTTGTCAAGTTCATCTCCAGCTGCGCCTTTGCCTTCCTGAACCCATCTCTACACACCTGGGCAGCATCCCTATACTCTTCCCAGGATACTTGTCCCTGCTCCCACTGCCTGTGCATCTCTTTCTTGCCCTTTATTTTGACCACCAGGTCTTGACTTAGCCACACCAGACTCTTGCCCTTCTTTTCTGACTTCTTACTCCTGGGGATTGAGAGCTCTTGCACTCTAAGGAAAGCGTCCTTAAAGATCTGCCAGCTCTGTTCTGCTCCCTTGTCCCTGAGGACAGTTTACTGGGGGGGTCCTATAGACTAATGCCTTGAAAACTGGAATTTTACTTTCCTAAGATCTAGAGTCCTAACTATACCCTTCGCCTGACCCATATTCCTCAGGACTGCAAACTCCATCAGTGCATGATCCCTGCAGCCCAGGCTGCCTCCAATCTTGATGTCACCAATTAGCTCACTTGCATTGGTGACCATCAGGTCCAGTATCAACATTTGTCTGGTGGAGCTGTTTATTACCTGGATTAAGAAATCCTTCGCAGGTTATCTCCATTTTACCATATAAAGATCAGTTTATGCCTCTGACTGACCTCTTACTCATTGGTTTTCTGAGGGTTTTCCTTTCTTGCATGGTATTTCATTGATATCTACAAATTCATCCTCATAGTCTTCTTCCAAGCCCTTCTTAAAACTTCCCTTTCTTATGTTGTCTCCACAAGACCTGACAAGGATCATGATGCTGGTGCACTTAGATTATAGCCAATGAAGTTAAAGAATCTTAAAACCTCTGGAACCTAGATTATTTTTTTCTCATGTGTCATGCTAAACTAGTAATCTCTGGGATTTTTTTTCTCTTTTCTTTAGTCCCTGTTTGGCACCATGATGGGAATGCACAAACACTACAAAGGATGACAAATGAAAAAAAGGAGCTATGGTATCATGGTTGTTATACATAGCCTGTCATAAGAAAGCCTGATTTTCTTCTCTGTTAGAAACCATGTTTATGTGAAACTTGAAAGAAACAATAGAAGAGAAGGAAAAAATCCTGACAAATTAAAGGTTTTGACCCAGATATTCCAAACATCACCTACTTTTGCATTGCAAAAATAATATCCATGCCTTTTTGGTGCTGCAACTACAACATTCTGTAAGAAAAATAAACCATAAAGGTAAGACTTTAATTTTTAATTTAGGCTTTTCTTTGTCAAGTTTCAGGAGTAGAGCAAGGATGCCATAGAAAAGTGTACAAGCCAACAACTATGTGTAAATGTTTACATATCCTGCCTTGTTTTCAAAGTGCCAACTGTACAGTTAGTATTTCCAGTGGATTGTCCTAAACAATATTCCACAGCTGTATAAACTTTGCAGCCTAGTCATTATTTCTTTTTCTGCAAAGGGAGCAACATTTAACAGCTTCGAATTACTTTATTAAATTGATCTTTCTGCAAAGGGAGCAACATTTAACAGCTTTGAATTACTTTATTAAATTGATCAGAACAACGAGACTCCTGACTGACAAGGACAACACTAGTTGAATAAAATACCTTAACAAAACGAATTTTCCCAATACTCAGATCAAAGTGCTATTTCAGCTTTTCTTTAATTTTCAGCACTTACATCATCTGTACGTGGATAGCAGAGCTAGAATTCATCCCAGTTTACTGTTGTAATGTAAAATCTAAGAACTGGATGTCAAAAGTGAGGCAGCTACCCGTGCCCATTCTGCTGTAATTGACAGAATGACAGATGTATCTCTAGAGAACAATTTATTATATTCACCTTAGAATTAGATCATTCTCTAGACATGTTTATTTCTTGATACTGAATACTGAGAGATCCTAAGCTATTTTATGTGGCTAGAATCAGGATAAATGATTAAAATCCTTTGTTTAAATACATTTAGAAGCTCTGCAACAGTGTAAATAAGATATGGCAAGGAGATGTGCTCAAAGAAGAATCTTAAAAATCTTGTTCAACATTGCACAGTTCAACATTAAGTAATTATCACAATCTCTGGTAAACAGACAATGCACATAGGTATAGGTATCTATGTTTGTTTATAGAGTGCATTTATATATGGAATGCCTACAGGAACACAGTTTAAGCTAATAGAAAGCCATTGACCAGAATTGCTGTTAATCAGGATGTGTCTGCTTAGCACAGTAGGTTTGCCATCACGATACAGCTAAACAGGAGAGCAAGAAGGACAGAATTATGGAATCAAAGAATAATTGATGTTGGAAAGGACAGCTGGAGGTCACCTTGTCCTTCCCTCTGCTCAAGAAAGACCACCCAAAGCTGGTTGCCCAGGACTATGTCCACATGACTTCTGAGTATCTGCAAGGATGGAGACTCCACAATGTCTCTGGGCAACCTGTTCCAATGTGCACTCACCCTCACAGTAAACAAGTGTTTCCTGATGTTCTGTGTTTCATTTTGTGCCTATTGCCTCCTGTCCTGTCACTGGGCACCACTGAAAAGAGCCTGGCACCATCTTCTTTGCACATTCTCTTCTGGTATTTACATATGTTAATAAGATCTCACTGAGCCTTCTCTAGGCTAAATAGTCCCAGTTCTCTCAGCCTTTCCTCATAGGATAGATGCTCCATTCCCTTCATCATCTTAGAGGCCCTTCATTGGGCTGTCTCCATGTCTCTCTTGTACTGAGGAGCTCAGAACTGGAGACAGTACTGCAGTGTGGCCTCATCAGTGCTGAGCAGAGCTCAACCTGCTGGCAATATTTTGTCTAATGCATCCCAGGATACCATTCACCTTTTTTGCCACAGGGACACATGGAAGACTCATGTTCAGCCTGATGCCCACCAGGACTTTTCTGACAAGCTCCTTTCCAACTGTGTTGCTGCTAGCATACAATGATGCATGGGATTGTTCCTCCCCAGGTGCAGGACTTTGCAATTTCCGTTGTTGAACCTCAGGATGTTCCTTCACAAGGGAGCCACAAGGGTGTGGGCCTCATGAAGCTCTAGCAGTTCTAAAGAGCATCATTGTGTGCCCTTGACCCAGAGTGCATGAAGCCTTTGTTGCAAGTGCTTCCTGAATAGGGAAGGTCAAGCAACCTTTTAGGTGGTGCTCTGGAGTGCAGAGACCTTTGTAAGAGCTAGGCCTAGAGCATAGCTCCCTGAGGGTAGTCAACAGCCGTGGCAGTTTGCTCTGTGTTCTTTGGGTTGTGCTTTGGGAGCTTTTGGACCTTCTTGGTAAAAGCTACAGGATATCAGGGAATGTCTGGTAGCTTTCTGAGAAAAGGAGAATAAAGCAAAAGTATTCAGTGTTTTTGAGTCTCATTTTTTTAGGTTTGTACACAGTGTCGTAATGCAAAGTAGAGGAACAATGCCCTAGTTATTGTCACCTATTTTTCTTACTTTCCTCAAATTTCTTTTAGTTAAGATTTTTTACAACTTCTAAAATAGTTCCATCTCCCTGCAGTTCTGCCAATCTGACACATTGATGTGTACAACGTGTCAAATATCTCTGGGATTTTCCAAAATCACTGCTTCAGGCTTCCCTCACACAACAACTACATGGTGATTCTTTTCCCCAATAGAGGTTCCTTCATTGCAACATCTACTTTGGACATCAAACTCAGACATCAATGGGATTGAAATGCTCATTCCTACTGGATTCAACAGAACATGAACTACAGCTTACAATGACCATTATCTGACCATATTAGGCATGTAATGTATGAACACAAAGTGTTTGGCTGGTACTTTAGAGAGATATTATTTTTTTTTAGCCAATACTCCCATTTAGTGCAACTAGGCCACTAAAAGTCACTTCATTTGTTGAACTTATAAGTGATAATAACTTAATACAGAAAAAGGAATGACCATTTTACATCAGTGATATTACTTTTGAAGGTTTTGTTATTGCTCAGGTTTCACATTTTCATAGCATAACAGAATTTAGAAAAACACATTTTTTTTAATCCAATTGATAGTGCCTAATATCTATCAGGCATTCACAATGTTAAATTACAGAATGTGACTAAAAATTGGCAAGCATTGGATCCATTTTGAAGCTAGGTAAACTGAAATATGAAGTAGCGAAATTATTCATCAGATGTAATATAGTAATTGATCCTAAAAGGATCTTTAAAGTTATCTTTTATGTAGGCACACAGACAGTTCTTCCTGTGATTAATCCTAAACACCCATTTCAATTTTTGTAGGACCAATAAGGATATAGTTAGCAAACTCCAGCCATCTGCAAGTAAGACAGTTTTTTTCAAATCTAGTTGTCTAGTTATCTCAATTCCTTCTAATGAAGAGATACAGACATTTTCAGAGTGCTTTTCTCAACATAAAGATAGGTCTTGGAGATGGGTTGGGTAGTAGGATTGATGACACTTATGCCATTTCTACTGACTGAGGTGGAAATCTACATTCCTAGATCACATCAGAACTACAGCTTTACTAGTAAACTACATGTGCTAAGGACCATTCCCTGGCACTTGAGAGGAACCAATGTAGGAGGATCGTGTCTGTTATGCTGACTTTTCTTATTCTCCAAATTAGAAACTAAGGTCCAGACTGAATTTTTTGAACAGTCCCTGGCTTGTGTTAAATCCCAAAGCAAATGAGTTGTTTAGAGGAGTGCTAGCTGGTCGAGAAGAAAATCATGCCAAGGACCACCCTAGCAATTTAACCATACAGACAACTGCATTGTTGAAATGGAAATTCAAGAACACGTCAGATTTACTTTTGATGAGATTTTCTTCTAAATTAATTCTGCTTCTTGAAGATTAATGTCTCCAAGCACTTCTTTTTTTTTTTTTTTTTTCATACAGATACAGCTTAGATACTCAACTTTAAGAGAACTGAAATTTCATTTCACTATTGCCACTTCAAGCTTTTGCAAATTATGTGTAAAATGAGATATATAGCAGCAACTGATTTTGCAAAGTGAAAACTTCTTTCAGAGATTGATTTACCATACTACCCTGTAATAACACCCTGAGGAACCCTATGTAAGATGCCAAAATTTCCAACACCGTTTCTTCCCAGTAAAAAATGAGCCAAAGCAATTTAACATGAAGATTTAATGATTGTTGTTCCTGAAAACTATTTAAATCTCAAAGCACTAGGGAATAATAGTGGGTGATTAATGAAGCCATTGATTATTTGGAAGATAACTTCTTCAGATCTCACTCAGTGAGACAAATATGTAAACAAAATAAGCTATAGAAGATGGAACTTGCAAGGTATTGAATGGAAACACTGCTATAATTTGTCCCAACTGAATAGATTTTTTCACAAGATGTTCTTCTCAAAAGACATAAGAGACTGCTGAAAAGAACATTGGTCATTCAGTGAACAAATGGAAACCACAGGTCACTTCCTTGTAATTTTCTTATTTTGATGACACTAATTCAGTGCTTATAAACTGGACCACACTGAGAGCCACAAAAAAATAGGTAATGACCCTCATTTAAATAGTCAAGTGGTTTTGAATAAAAACAAACCGGAAATTAATTTCCAGCTCCGGACTGGTATTTAAATGCATGATATTTGAATAACTGCATTTGAATGAGTGATATAAAAAATATTTTCTGCATATACTACAAAATTCTGCAATTTATGAAACATTGCTTTTTGTAACAACCGTCTTTGAAAACAGAGATTCAGTTTGCTATCTTTTTGTCTTCCACAAAAAAAAATAATTCTCAACGTTAAAAATGTAAATTAATGTTTTCAAGCTATCTTGGTACAATTACTCATGCTATGCTAAACATATCTCTCAAAAATTAAAATATTTCAGTGTATGAAAGAAAAAGCTATGAGAGCTATACTTTCAAAAACAACCTGAGTTATGTGAAAAGGTAAAATAATATAACATAACTATTTCTCTTTCTTTTATATATTATAAAAATAGGTTTTGAGTACAAAATAATAAGAAATATATGAGAACTACTAGTCAGCACTTTTTCGGGAACTGGGTTCCATTTTTTTCTGGCAAATAAAATAAATGACATTTAAGGGTTTTCAATCAGAAGGAACTTCAAAGTACAAAAACATTAATGCTAAATACAAATATATCAATATTGACTCTTACTAATTTTCTGTCCTCAGAATTCCAGCCTCTGAGTAACATTTTTAACTATCAAGCATCATGAGAAAAATGATTGTGTCATACAGCTTGACATTTTCTTTAGCAGTAACCAGGCTCAAAGAACATATGGTAAACCAGTCAGATTTGCAGATCATAGGAGAATAAGGAATGTTTTGAAACAATGTTGTTTCAAATATATTTTAGTTATATAATGTGATTTTAATTTGAAGGCTCTAAATACTCAGTGGCTTTCCCTAACGTTTTGCAACACATTTAAGTGCTCTAAATCATATGTAATCTTGCTATTTCCAAAAATAAAACCACAAAATACTTCCCATTCCCCAATCATACAGAAAAAGGATAAAGTTTAAGCGTTACATTGTTAAAGCTTCCTAGAGATAATGCTATCAGTGCAAGGCTCAGGTGAACTGTTAAAAAATTTCATCAAAATAGATCATACTGGTCTAATACTGTAGGTGCATGATCCATTGTAGGCATAGAAGGAAAATATTATTTATAATAACTGAAATGTACAGAAATCGGACTCAGGACTGAAGTATATAGAAATAATCAGTAACTCGTGAGTTTCTCAAAGTTATGTTTGACATAGTAATCCTTAATTTGAGTAATACCATGGCCATCTTCAACATATTTCCTTTTCCAACCAACACAACCTGAATTTTGTGCAGGTTTCCTTCTAACAGGTATTTAATGACTTCCTAGCTCTCGAATGGCATGCAGATGTTAGGAATGCTTAGTATTAAGGACATACAGAGTAGTAAGCTGTACTCACGTGGCTGACATTTTAGTTTGAGACATCATGTGACTACCTTTAGTCTCTCTCTTTGGAGGCAAGTTAGGGCCATGACTTAATATGAGATTCCCTTCACAGAGGAGCTATTAATCTTTATAGTTTGCATAAATAGAAGCCTTTTGGACTTGATTACATTGCATTCAGGTTCACTTCCTGAGGGATATTTAGTGGCAGACCACGCAAATGAGATCAATACCCAGAAACATGACTCGTGCCCAAGGGCACTACTTCCTTATGGTTTCTTTTGTCCTCATTCCCATCCATCTCTTTTAGCTATTACTTAAGTGGCAAGCACTGAAAAAATCTTTTTGGTAACATTTTAATTTTCTGATCAGTCAAATTTTTGTCTGTCAGACCAAAACTGGTTTTCTGTATTTATTCATACACTTATAAAAAAAATTCTTCTATAAAAATACCTATGAAAAATAAAAGTAAAAATATTCAAAGATCTTGAAACATTCGGGAATAATTATTATCACTAGGTGCTGCATGCTACACACATACCTTTTATGATCACATTCTTTTATATATTATTTCTCCAAAATAAATCTCAGGCATGTTTTGTACTCTCTACTGCAGAGTCCACTCTTCAAACACTGACATTTATTCAGCATATGATTTAGATATAGCTAACATGATTGTGCTATTATCAACTAGGAATATAGTCAGAAGGATAAAATTTCTTAGGGGTAAATTCTTCAACAAGAATACAAGATATGCACATATGCAGAAGTCTTGTTAACAAAAAAAAAAATTATGTGCATAGAACCTGCTGTAATGGTGGGGAGAACTACTTTGATACTATATTGCACCCCATGGTCACATGTTTTTCTATTTAAAAGCATTCTAGTACCCCCCCACCAGAATAGAAGACTTACGCAGTACTTAAGAATATTTTAGATATGAGCTATTCTTTGTTTTAGAGATGACACATTTTTGTAAGATTTGAATTCATATTTTAGATTCAATTTTCTGACAGGTCATTAAATTACTCACCACCAGTTGCATATTGGAACATTGATGGTTCTATGATGACTATCAATCTGTTTGCATCAAATTACCCTGGCTCATAGAGGTCATTGCATCTATTACAGTGAAATGAAATAGAGAGGGCTTTCTTTGCAAGAAAAGACCATGTCTTTCAGTGTGTTTAGTGGATTCTTTTTTTGTGCGTATGTTTTCTAAAAAAAGAGTTTAATGCTGACTCTCCAAACTCTGTTCCTTGCTGTTTGATATAGTGCCCTTACATACTTACTTGCTGCAAAAGGAACTATTAGCTAATTAGATAGAGATACAATGTTTAAATGCCTTACACCTTGCTGACCATATATGTTTACTTTAATCTGATTGTTAGAAATAATTTTTGTAATTGTCTCTTCAAGTTTTTTTCCCCCTACTCCAAGGTAACGTAGCATGAGCAAGGTAAGTGTTTTAGCAAGATCTGCTTGAAATATTCCCATTCCTGTTGTATGTGAGCTGAAAACATAAAAGGAGGATACAATCTGCAGTCTGTACAGATCAAACTGTTTTCAGCAAGGCAAAGTCTAGAGTTACATTTGAAAAATCCATGCAAAATTATCAAGCCTTTTGAAAGCCCTTCCATAAGGAGATAGCTACTAAAATCAAACACAAAAATAAAATGAAAAGTTCCTGAGCTCCTGTTTTTCTAATGGAACATTTAATCACATAGAACTATATACTGTTAGCAGAATATTTTTTATGATATCCTTGAATCCTCTGTTTCCATCTTCATAAAAAGAAAGGAAATTTTCATCTTTTGTTTGAATAAAATAGCTCAGGTTAGATGATGCTTGTCTAAATTTACATGCCAAAAATTGGGCTAAACTCATGTAAACTAGATGTGCAGGTTCCACCAGTGATTCATAGAGATTCCACAAGTATCCTGAGAGAGACAGTGACCCTAGTCTTCTCTGACTTAGCCTAAGCGGCTTGGTCTAAATCTAAATGTCTTCAGTTAGGTGACTGAAACTCTTTTGTTAGCCACTCATGTTACCTGAGGAAATTCTGAATCCATAGAGATGAAAAAAGACTGTTGAGTCAGAAACGTGTTGCCCTTTCTGTCTCCCTCACTGAAGCTAAGGTCTCCAGGGCATATTTTATGACCAGTGAACACCATGTCCTCCTATGTCCTCCTCCTCCTATGCCAAACAAAAAGTTACCTGCCTTCTGCCTTGGAATGTGTCCTAACATGTGCCGTATTGCTAATTCAAAATGCTTCCAAAGCAGTGATAGTAAGTGTCGAGAAATACTAAGGAGAAAGCAAACAAAAATAAAATTTCTATAAAAATACTCTTGAGATCTTAATCAAATGCTTATTTTTCCTAAAGACAAAGGGAATTAGGTCAAACTGAAGCTGGTAAGATATACAATCATCATATCTCATGAGTAAGCTACCATTTTTTTAATGGCATTTGCTATGATACATTTGACCTCATACGTATTGGTTTTGCTACAGTGAGAAAAGGTGATTTATTGCGGTAGTTAGTTTCTAGTATTCACTGAGGAAAGAGGAAAAAAAAGTGTCTTCTACTGACCTGATAATATGATTTTAGTCCACTAGTACTATATAATATCAGTAACTGAAGCCATACTTATTCCATTAAATTCCCATAGGATTTCACTCAACTGAGTGAAACGATATTCAGAAAAAAACAGAAATGAGAAAACCAGCAAAACCCCTGCAAGATAAATCGCTATATATATGTGGATTTTATTAAATTTGTGATTATATCTAGCTGCCACATTGTCTGACGTAGGGTTTTTTTTGTACTATTACCACTATGGCTTCCATTCAAATAATATGAAAATTGAAAAAAAAGATATAGGTATTTTTTCACTGATACTTTGAAGTGAAGGAATGTGTTCATGTTCTGAATAGACATAAAATTCAAGCCTCTGTCTTTGAATTCTACATACACATATTTGAAAATACTTATAGAAAACCAATATAGTTGATGTTTCAGTTTATTATGAAGAAATTAGTTTTTTTCATAACAATTAAAAAGTTTTACATAGCACTTGTTTAAATTTTGTAGATTGAGATGATGAGAACTAAACACGTTTTTTTAAGAGAAAATTCCATAGGTTGGTAATTCTCTTTGAGCGAAGACGGTTTTCAAGACATTTGGCCTATGCTTCTTAGCTTCATCCTTTCCTACACATTACATATCTTTGTATGATGTTAACTAGCTCTTATGATGGTTCTAAAAAGTCATCACATTGCCCTTTATCCTTGTCGAGACAAACTATCCAGGTAGAACTTTCTAAATTAGTTGCTTAAATTATTTCCTCCTGATTATAGCTAAAAAAACCCAACAACTCACACCAAAACCCCCCAGCAACAACAACAAAAAACTTGAAAAGTTTTCAAGTGGCATTCTGGAGAACAATTGTTGTTTTAAAATGAATTGCAAAATAGGCACTATATTATCATACTAGTTTACTGTCCAGTTTAATCTCAAAGCTTCTATTACTATTTCTTATTTCAGAGTACTATTTCAGAGTAGATTTCAGAATACTAACAGTGTATTTTTCAGATTATTTTGCAGATGTTCTAATTAGTTTTTTCACCATCTTTATCTTGTTTACAAAGCAATTTGAATTGATGTTTCTAATTAAGTATTTGCATAATAATAACAAAAACTTTATTAAAACCATTTCTAAATTACTACAATTCGGTCTTGTATTTATATTCTTTAAATTTGACTACACTTTGTCTACACTGATTGCTCATTTAATCCATGATTTTATTAAACACAAAAAGCAAATTGCTGAACACTAAAAAACAAAATTGCATTAAAATGAACAAAACTGATGTGTTGGGTTCTCATGAGCTCTCTTTTAGCTGTTGTCTGACTTTAATATTATAAACACAAAAAGGTAGTCTGACCATGCAGAAATAACATGGTAGAAGTTTTCCTTAACTTCGCTTTTCCATCTCTTAGGGATTAAAATCTAAGCAGCTCATTTTGTTTGTTTGGTTGTTTGTTTGTTTTGGTTGGTTTGGTTTTTTCCATATTCTACCTTTATAAATTATTTAATTTAATTTATTCTTTCCCAGCCAGTCTGTCTGTGCCTGTCTGTCTGCCTCTTTTTTGTGGGGGGAGGTGGAATATTAGTGCATAGTTTTCTACAATGTCACCTTATGTTTATTTTGACAGTTCTTTGCAGATACACAACTTGAATCTGAAAACTGTACAGGCACTGTGAAAAATAATACCACCACAGTTTTGTTTTGTCCATATTATTACTCTTTATGTCAACAACATGCAGCAATCGTAAGAAGGTGTTTAAAACATTGATATAATGTGATCCACATCTTCAAATAGCTTTGCCCAATGGCATTATTAAAAGCTGATTTTAAAAAGCCATAATATGCACTTCTACATTGTCACAAAGATCTCTAAAGATCTTCATCAAAGATTGCGCGTTTATTTCCCAAATGGAATAAAGTACCCTTTAGAAGTTACATTGCCATACCTTCTATAACTTAAATTTTCTCATATGTCAATGCAGCAAACACTATGCAAATAATAAAATTACATGTGACCATACTTTATATCAAGATCTGTATGGAAAAGGAAATAAAACCACTTTTTTATTTGACTGCCTTATTTGCTAATCATTCCTTCCTATACCTTACTGTTATGTGAAGGTAACCATGTTTAGGCAGCAGGACTTGAAAGATTTCTGTTAGATATAAAGACATTTTAGACAGCTTGCAGTTCCATAAGCTGCAAATCTTTATTGATTATTGCTTAGGAAGGTCTAAGTAGCTATTGAACACCACTGCTTAAGTCTCTCCTTAGAAGACTAAGCTACTTTCCTTCTTTTACAGGCACAAAATGTAATTAAAAACCCCAACAACTACAGAATCACAGAATCACAGAATCGTAGTGGTTGGAAGGGACTTCAGAGATCATCGAGTCCAACCACAAAAAAAAAAAAAAAAAAAAAAAAAAACAACCCCTAAACACACAACAACAACAACCAAACCAAAACCATCACCCACCCACACAACATCCCACCACAAACCAATAATCTTGGGCACTAGAGCATGCCCTGAAGAGCCATGTCTACACGTTTCTTAAATACCTCCAGGGATGGTGACTCCACCACCTCCCTGGGCAGTCCATTCCAATGCCTGACAACCCTTTCAGTAAAGAAATGTTTCCTAATATCCAACCTGAACTTCCCCTGGCGCAACTTGAAGCCATTACCCCTTGTCCTATGGTCTGTAACTACATAGTTAAATGGTTTAGCTAAAGCTTCTTTTCGACATTTGTCCCACACACCGTGACAACCATTCGAAAGGGTTAGGTTATTCCCCACTGCCTCTGCCTTTTCACTATCAAAAAGAGGTATATTAGGTTCTGGGTCTGGGTCTGTCGGCCCAGGGTCAAAGGAGTCTCCTGAGAGACTCTCTTCTGCACCACAGGTGTTGTCTGCGGGTGGCGGTGGCGGGGCAGAAGGACTCATTAGGTTCTCCTTAGAGGTCTTTTCTGTCTCTTTGCAGAACTCTGCTAGGGCTTCAGATACCAGCCGCCACACTACTGAGTGTTGAGCTGCAGCTTTATCTGTCCTTGCTTCAGCGTCCCAAAGCTTTGCGCCAATTTGGTCCCACATCTCTTTGTCAAGGGTGCCCGTCTCGGGATAGCCCGGAACATTTTTTCATACCCAGTCTAAGAAAGTTATTAAGGACAGGGTAGGTACAGATCGTTTTTGAGCTTTTAAAATACACTGTAATACTTCTAGATCCCTTTGCTGCTCTGTGGGCAGTGTGCTTCCCTGCTCCCTTTTCAGCAGAGTGTTCCCCAGAGTTCCCTCTATGTGTTCCCGCTCACCTCTGACCTGCGGAAGGTGATGGGCCGGCGGTGAAGAAATCCTGGAGGCAACCCCTGGTTCCATTGGGCTACGCTACCACTCCGGACGGCTTTAGTCTCCTGATTAATGCCCAACATTGGGCCCCGCTTTAGTCTCCTGATTAATGCCCAACATTGGGCCCCATTTGTAGCGTATAAAGGCACGGACCCCCGTGCACAACCAGACTCCTTTATTATAACCACCAGGCAGCTTATATAGTACCAGTGTCTATTCTTTCCCAACTGACACTCCCCTGCAACCCCCAACTGCCAGGCAGGTGGAATTCCCCTCCATCAGTCAGGGGCGCCAGGCATTGTTTACAGTCTGGAGATGCTTATGGGCCATCTTCTGCCATTGTTCCTGCTTCTTCTTCTGGTCTCTGTTTCTTCCACAATCCTGTTAACCCCTTGTTCTCCCATAAAATGGGATTATTAAAGATTTATCTTAATTCTCTCTGGTTTTGTTTTTTTTTTGTTTGTTTGTTTGTTTGTTTGTTTGTTTGTTTCACATCCAGTTTGCTTTTCTACAACAGTAATTTTTAAATAAACAAAGAAAACAACAAGGTGTTGGGAATTTTATAGATGCAGTATCGATAACAAAGGTGTCATTTGTTGCCTACAGCCCTTCTCTCTAGAGACTGCTTCGAGGTAGATCTTCCTGGTTCTCAGCTACCCAGAGCAGTCTGGCCTTTTTCATTCTCCTTCCTTTCTGATGGTGCTTTTTCTGCCAGACACGCTCAGGGACTTGCAGCCCTCTGCCTTCCTTGCTTTAGAATAAAAAGCAGGTTGTTTTTGAATAAGGCTGGCTAGGCTTGGTCAGACCCTTTGGGAAACAAGTTGTTCTGTTGCAAACTTTACAGATTATTCTGCAGATACGGTGTAACTGATATCAGATTTTCATGCCTTATAGTTGCTTACTATCTTACACAAGATACATAAATATTACATGCATAGTGACTAACAGAAGCGATCAGATTGAATCTGGAACAGTGTTGCATTAATACAAAATTCTGTTATCCTTAAGTATCTCAAATCCTTTTCCAGCATCAGTAGCATTCTCTAAGATAAAAGTAACTGCTCAAAGTGAATAGCAACTGGCAGTAGAATCTGTCACTTACTGTCTATGTAGCTTATGAACTTGAGGTACGTTGACTTTGCTTTTGATCTAGAAGTTCATTAAAGGAAGAGAACAAATCAGGGCTGCTTTATCACTCCATTCTTTCTTTTATAATGTTTTATAAATAAATGGACTCTCACATCATGTTATCCTAAGCTAACCTACCAGCTGATGCAGTTTAATGTAGTTCTGGTATTCCAGAAGGAGGTGGCAGCATATGTTACTCTCTGAACCTCTGTACTTACCTAGGAACTAACAGAAAACTAGTGTAAAACTGATGCCAATGCAAATTGAGGCAATACCTCCAAATCTCCAATGTGATGCTGAGAAGAAGTAGCAAGAAAGTGCCATGGAAGTTATGGAGATTGCCCAATTGAGACTGCACCATGGCAGAGATGGTGGCCTTGAGTGACACTCTCATTTCTGCTTACGGCTTGTGCCAAAGCCAAAATGTAGCTTCTTTGTTGTTTAACATTTCTACCCAGTTCCCAGTATTTCACTCATGCTAAGACTTCAGGTACTCCACAGGATCTCCTGACTAGCAGCTGCTATTGAATTTGCCTGAATTTGATTTGCAAAGCTGAAACCTCCATCCCTGTTCAAATCAATTAAGAAAACCAAGCACAAAACAAAATGGATGCCTCTGTAACAACCTCTTTGTGGGAAAAATTCTCATTCTTTATAGTATGAGATTGTAGAGAGAATAAGCTATAATTAATCATAGATGTTGCACATAAAGTTACTTTAGTAGTTTCTGGCTCTGTGTTCTTTGAATTATGAATTAAGATTTTTTTTTCAGTATAGAAGCAGGCTAGACAGAGCTAAAATTAACACAACATGCATAAAGAGACAAGAATAATAGACAAAGTGTTGGAGGAAAAAATACTCTAGTATGGAGGAAAAACAACTCAAGGCTTATCTTTAAATTAATTTAAAACAAAGGTTTCTGAATCTTGAAACAATTAAATGAATATGTTCCACGATCATTTTAATTTCAAACTTATGGAGAAGAATGGAAATAAAAGTACTAAAATACCATAATCTCATCTATTCCAGTGGCTCTTACAAGTGCGTAAGTGAGTATTAGTTGGATGTGTTACTTTTTTCATAGCAATTAAGCACCCAAAATCCTTGGCTTATAGAAAGAAAAACTGCTTCTAAATCTGTGTATTGATCAAGTTTTTCTTCTTTTTTTTTTTCTTAGAATGAGAGGTAAAGTCAAAAGCAAGGGTCCCAATGGAGTAAATTTGTTCCCAGATCAATGTACTTTTACCTGTATAATGCAGGGCTAAATGCACAAATGAATTCAGCTGCCTAACTCCCACTGAAGTCACTGAGAGCAAGGCACTAAAGTAGCTTTGTGTGTCTTATTGTATTATTTTATTTTATTTTATTTTATTTTATTTTATTTTATTTTATTTTAAAATTTCAACAGTAGTTAGGGATGTTTGTTCCCTTGATGCTTGCATAAATAGAATAGAAAACATATTCTTTCTTGCTTGTTGATTGTAAAAGTTACGAAGAATTGATAAGACTGGCTACATTTGAATAATATTTATATTATGAATCATGTCAACTCTAACATATTAAATCAGATTTCTGGACCTATATCATTGCATTACTTCTACAATCATCTTAATTATTTCAGAACAAACAAGGGCTTATATCATATAGACCTACCATAAAAGTAATTTTTCAAAGGTCATTTATGTTCAGTTGCCTGAGCATTCTATAAGGATATTCTTGTTAAATCTATAGACAAACAAACAAATCTGGTCTCTGGTTAAGACCAATAATATTGGTAGTATAATTTGAAAACAGATTAACTTATCCCTTGCATTTCTTTACAGAAGTTTCATTAAAAAAAATCCATATCAAAATAATAAAAAAAATTAAAATAAAAGAAGGCATGTATGCAATTATTTACCCCTGGGAACTAAATTTTAAATTTTGAAGAGATGATACGTGAAAATTTTCTTTTGCAATTGAACTATTTAAAAAAAAATCTATGAACTGCTTTCATATAAAATGAATTTTCTGATTCTGTGTGATCATGTTTGATTCTGTATAGGTTACTGAAGAAAGAAGTTGTATTTTGCAAGAGGGATTAAGAAAGAGAAAAGAACTTTTTCTCAGAAAAATAATTCAACACTGGAAATTGGATAAGGAGCAGGAATACCCAATTTCATGTTCTTTTTTTAAACATCAAGGGTTGTTTAGAGTCCAGGTAGGCCACTTTACTGAATTTCTTTTGTACAGAACCACTATGGCAGGGAAGTAGCTCAAGGAAAAAATTAGAAAATTTCCTACCTCAAAGTTCACTAAAGACATCTTTCACTATGAGACAGACATTGTCATTACAGATTAATAGGAATGGATTTGCCTTTAAAACTTGAATGCTCAGCGCTGCAAAGTACAAATCTTCCAACCACTGATTCAGAAATGTCTCACTAATGCAGTATTTATTCTTTTTTTGCTCTGTAGATGTTTTCTCCCTGTCTATGGAAAACTGTTCCTCCCAGTACAAATGGTACCAAATGCCACTATAAAGACATTTTTTTCTTACCTTGACAATCCCATTTTTAACTTTTCCTCTTAGCACTAGGAGTGGAAGATTCTTTGATGATTTCTTATATTTATTGTCTGCATCTTCATTTTATAAAGGTATAATATCCATTAGTTATATTGTCATAAGAGCTTATTTTCATTGTGCAGTAAGTGCTTTTTCACTTCCATGACTTCAGAGGTAAGGTGGCTGTTCTGTTGAATGACCCGAGAGTTAAATGGCGATACAGTATTAATCACTATGAGGGGTAAGCTTGGAAATTCATAAATTCACAGGAGAAGACTGTTTTCAGGACAATTTACTATTCAGACCTCATGTTCACACTGTGAATGATTGTAATTACATGCTGTGACAATAACACGTTCATAATACAGCACAGAAATGAACTCATATTTTTAGTTCATTATTTAGGGCAGCAATTCAAAACCAGCAGTAGAAATAGGACAATACACAGGAAGCAATTTTACCACTCACTGCAATCTAGAAAAGGAGAAAAGTAATTTCATAAAGTTTCTGACCCTTTCTCTTGGAAGAACTGTTAGTTTACTCAAAAGTCTTTTCAAGAAGTCTTAATCACCCTAATAGTAATATTGATGCTTATAGAATGCTTGTAGACCACTACTATTACAGAGTAATCTTCAAATAGTATAACATTATGGTCAGGGATCTGAAAAAAATATGTCTCCTTTAATCCTGGCATGTTTGAGAAATTTTTCATGTTTCTTAACAGGATACATCTTCTATTTATTAGGACTTACTGCATAGATGCAGGTTAATAAGCACAGACTCTCCTTTTGTGTTGCAGTAAATGACATTGATTTGTCAGGCATATAGAAAAACAAATTTTAGGATTTTAGGTGATGATCACATTTCCCTAATACAGGATATTATTTTGAATGGTGTAATGATTCATTACACCTGCTATGTTTTATTTCTAAGGGTGACTGCTCTGCCAAGTTTTGCTGAGGTGCAGAAAAAAAGTCCTTACATTGTGGGATCTCTAACAGCACAGCTTCTCAGATTTTTAAGTGCACAGTTTTAATTGTTAAAATACTATTTATAAAATGCAAATTATTTATTGGGCAGATCAGGGAGTGCATCAATGTATAAGTGGATCAATGAAACCAAATGTTACAATCCAGATATTTTTACAGTAATAAAGCATCAGAAACTGGGATGAATGGCCAAGGAAAGCATCTGTGGACTACAGCAGAAATTCTGTATTAAATGAGAAAGGCCAAGGTAGATAATAGCCTGTATGAGTAGATAGGCTAGGCTGTAGTTAAACAATGGAGATATCATATTGGGCCAATATGAGGGGAACGATCTCTACTACCACACTTCAGAGGTGTTGCAAATCTAACAGATGCTACTAAGGGTTAAAGAGAGTTGTAGGATAAAAATCATGGAAAGAATAAGGACTGAAAAGTGTATTCTCATGTAGATAATGGGGTTTGAAAAAAATCCCACAGCCACAGGGATACCTCTCATTTAATTTCACCTTCCTGGAAGGTAACCAGCATGAGCAGAACTAGGAAAAGTCAGAGAAGATCCCACAGTTTGGGGGATTTTTTCGACAAATTAGAGCATACATTTGGGAAGTACCTCAAAAGCTCTGTGTGGGATGCTGGAAGGACCAGGACTACACCCTGAAATGCTAAGAGTGAGTCTGTGTTGGGATAGTTCTCTTACAGTGGAAAGACAGTAAGTGCTACTGTAAGGAATGCAGAGGCAAAGGAGGATAACTGCCTCTGCAGGTACAGACAATGCCTTCCCACCCCAAATCTGTAAATATTTTCTTTGCTTTGGACATAGTGTGCTGATACCATAATAGAGATTAGCTGGTTCATACTGGCAGTCTCCCAGATAATTCTCAGATATAGTTTGGGAAATAAAGCATTTACGGGATTTATCCTTTCCCATAGGTTGTTTGCCTTAGGCCCCAAATTTTGGAGGTTGAGGAATTAGTCTAGATGCGGGCCATTTAATACCAGTTGGCTTTAATTTCTGGAAATTTTCCCAGAAATGTTTAAGATGCCAAAATAGGCAGAAGTTAAAATAATCAGTGAATACTCAAGCTGGAATGACAAAAGCAGGAAATGGCAGTAAGCGGCTGTATTCATCAAAAGTCTAGATATCCATGCAAGTCCTACTGAAATTTTTCAGTGGAACACAGGCTCCTAAATTATCTTTCAGAAGCCAATCAACTGTTCATCTGTCACCTTGTTTTTAAGTTATTTAGGACAGGGACATTATTGCTTTTATTTTTATTGCTTTCAGCAACCTTTTGGTGCTTCGTAATAAACAAATACATTTTTGCAGGACAGAAATTGACTGCTTGTTCCTGCTGTGGTCAATTTGCACTCGATTAATTTTTTCCCAAGACCCTTCAGTTTAGTAGAAAGAATTCAGATTCCTTGTGGTAGGCTTACAGTAGGGCTCCTATAAAGTTTCTGAAGGAAATATAAAGCAGGACAGATATTGCCTTAGCAAAGCCCCATTCATCCTTAACAAAATTCTCAGAAGACACTCAAAAAGTTTCAAACATGGTATTCCAGTTCTTACCACCTCATTAGACAATGCTGCAATATATCACATGGCAATATCTTCTCTTTTCCCAATACTCATTTAGTTCTCTGATTCATATCAAACCTCTATCAGGTCAGTATGAATTCTTGAGTGTCTGTGGGAAGCCTCCATATCAGGAACTTTTTGTGCGGTCTCTGCTAGGCTGATGAGTCTTCTTTCTAGAAGCTTTATGTTTAGATCCATTTCAAGAAGGTCATTGTAGTATAATAGCATTATTTAGACTTCATGGATCAATGTGGATCTGGGGAAAGCCAGATGACTACCCAGAATTGGTTTTTCTTATCTAGCTGAAAAACTGAATTAAATGTCCCTAAATTTTTCTTTCCATATAAAATTGCTCCCTTTACTCTAGCCATGAATGTTGAAAGGCTGTGAATTGGTGGAATATGTGATTTGTGGCATCAATAAGGCAATGTCTCTGTTTAGATGTGTTCTTTCTTGTGAAAAATTTGAGGACTCTTCTATTACAGGAAAAAGTCACAAGCTTGTGTTAACGATTGCAGGAAAACAATTTAGAGGCAAAGCATGAGGATCAACACTAGAATACATTTGAATAACATGGAGCATAATAGATAGCCCTGGAGTAAACACAAGGCTGTATTTCACTCAAGAACTCAGCTGCAGTCATAAACTGTGAGAGGTTTATGAATGGCATTGGAGCCTCAGGAATTAATTCAGCCTTGTACTCACAGCGATGCCATATGTTGTTATTTATAATACCCACTTTATAATTGCTACTCTTAAACAATTTAATATTTGCAGTCATAATATTTCAAAAATTAAATCATTAACTTGAAATGCCGCACTTCCATTAGGTAACAACTCTAAAAACATACTCAATTCCTTGTCAAGTAAGATTTTTAGGGGGACTATATTTAAAACAGACTGACTCCTGCTGGTTTTTAAAACCGCAATAAACTATTTTCTTCAATAAGGTTATGAAGTGAGGTGTTACTAAACATAAGAGCTATGGTCTCATTTTTTTACCTGAGAAGTTGTAGATTCATGTTGGGTCCATTTGATAGTTATACAGTGTAAGAAGGTGATTAAAGAATGAGTATTTGTTCTGTAATGTATTGCTTTTTTGAAATTAAAAGTTTTAAATCACTACCTATGATCCTCATTGGAAACTGAGACAAACAAAATACACCAAAGAAATGACTCAGATTAAAAAAATCATATACTTGAAAAATCTCTTCCTGATTTCTACAGACAGTCAAGAACAATCCCTAAAGACCATACTATTCTTGGAGGTTAACTGTGATTTTTCTTGCCATGATAATATTGTTCATCACACTTATTCTTGGCATCTTCCCACATATGTAACATTTTGGCAGTACAACCAGCGTAAGAAATCAAACATCAATAGGGGAAAAGCATTCCTGCTCTCTGAAGCAGCTTGCAAACAGGCTATTTGAGTGCAACTGAAAAACAACTGCATGGAATCAGAGCAATCTCACAGAATCTTCCTGACCTGTCCACTCCCATCTCTATCATGTTTTTGTCCTTTCTATTTTTCCTTTTTTTTTAATTACTTTTTTTTTTTTTTTTTGATTGCTTCACTATAGGGATTGCGGGCAAGAACATGCGAAATCTGCCCTGAACTGATGGTGTTTTAGCTGCTTACTGTAATCCTGCATAAGTGATAGCCTTTGTCACGCGAAGCAGCGAGAGCAACCCAAAACGAGGAGAAAAAATTGTAGTCAGATATTAAAAATGTAATGCCTAATTCTGAGGTGATCAAAGAAAAAGCCGTGCTAAAAGCCAATTTGGTGGTGCTGTGAACAAAGTTACAGTTGTCTGACAAATGGGAAAAGTCCTTTTTTTTTAATTTCTTTTTTTTTTTTTTTTTTCCTCTTGTGGGACTTCTACTCAGATAAAAATGAATGCAAAGAGAGGCTTTCAATCAGTAGATACTATTTACGAAAGGCCTTCTTTTCACTCAAATTCAAGTTCTCTGATATTGGAACACATGCAAAAAATCATCTTATAGAAGACCCTGCATAGCTTGTCTAAGTCATGTCCTCGTATCTCACAAGTTTCATTGTATTGCTGAAATCTTTATGCTACAGAATATTAGGTATTCTTGTTATGCTTTCATCCTTGTTAATATGGCATACTGAGAATAAGAGATAGAATGAAGCAAGCTAAGGAGGATATTAAATGCAATTTAATCCAGTCCAGATCTGGTGCTACCTAAGCCATGATCTGTATATTCTCTAGTCAAGACCTTTCAAACATCTTTATGGAAGTATTCATCAAGATTCAGTCATCCAGGGTCAGCAGGTCGTGCTCCAGTTTGCCAGGTTTTTGCAAAATATGGCTATCTTCCTGTGTATATTTACTGAGGCTGAAAGGATTTCTCTTTTCATCATGGTTGTGAAAAAAAAAACAACAAGAAAGAAAAAATATTCCAGTCTTGATTGCACTGACCTTTTGATGAAAAGTGTTAAGTGATTATTGTTATTTATTCTTTTAGAGCTCCAGTTTGACTCTTGCATTTATTGTGATTATTTTCAGTGAAAATTTGAATGCAAGAAAATTACTTTGAGTAAAATGCTGCAGTAAAATTTGAGCCTGATTTTCAGAACTTTTTCTCACTGTCATTTAATAGACATTTCTGTGGGTTTTATTGATAAGTAGTGTAGAATATTGCTATGTGTATGAGCAAAAGCAAAGCTGAGTTCCCAAAGCCTATACTTCATGATTCTGATCTGTGAAATACTAAATGTCATATAAACTCTCTTAGTTATACAACTCTTACTCTTACTTAAGAAAATGCTTTCTTCTCCTTTAATTTCCACATTTTAGTATAGGTTCAACGCAGACATCCTCTTCCTGGTAAAGCATGCTAAGCTAATGAAGCCAAATGTTTCTTAGAGCACTCAAGGAGTCTCACTGTGATTCTTATTTCCCCTCAGCCCTCTAGTATTAATTAATGCTAGCAGGAATACAGATAGGTCATATTCCTTCTTCCCATTGCACCTTTTTTTGTCGCTTCTCCTTTCAGAGATGCTCATATCGCTCTGGTAAACCATGTACCATATGTTTATCTACTCTTAAAGACCTTGTTTATATGTAACATATAGTACATGTAAACCTATTGAGATCTTCATCCTGCTATTTTCATATTTTATACCATCAAATAAAAGGGAAGTGTACCCAAAGAAACCATACAAATTAATCTTGACTAAGATCTGACAAGATAACCTTTGTCAGAGCCCATTAACAGGACCAAAAAGCCAAACCTCTTTTCAAGGTATATAGCAATAATGTTTCCTTTTAATTTAATAATTAGTCCATCTTTATATTAAAGAAAACAATGCAATTCAAAATTGGAATAACTCATACCATAAATTTGACTTTAACCACTGGAGTTACGTATACAAAAGAAAGCCAAAAGCTGATAAATGAAAATTGGTGTTTAGTCTTATCTGACCACAGCATATCAATTGACTGAAAACTAAAAGTGCAAATATAAAGTACTCCAACAATTTACAGGAGGGAGTTATCAGGTCCTATGGGGCTGAAATAATGCATTTTAATAGAGGAAACACAAGCTTTTGCTAGCTTTGAAAACTTTCTGCTGTTGGGAAACACTGTCTTCTAGACTTCCTTTTTAAGAACGAGGAAGTCCCATTACAGTAGTTCCTTAGACAGAGATGAAGTAAAAATAATGCCTACTCTTTATTCTGTAAAGGAAGAGGTTGATGGCTTTCATAACAAAGATGAGGGAGAAAAGTAATTGATCTCAAAAGGATTCAATTTTTAAACTACTATTGTTTCATTTATGATGGAATCACAAAACGGTTGAAGGACCTCTAGAGGTCATCTAGATAAACAATATAGTGCAGGGGTATCTGAGTTTATTCTAACCAAGGAGACTTGGACATCTGGGGTCAAACATAGCCATGCTAATTTGACACATCAAGTGAGGCATGGGGTCTTGTGTGATTTCCGATTACTAAGCCAGATTTTTCAAATAAAAGCTTGGGTTTTTCTAAAGGATTTTCATCATCTTTAGGTTGCTAGTCATGCAGAGCTGCATTTAGTAGTGTAACACGAGATTTAAAACCATGTGATCATTTCTGGGCCAAGATTTACAGGATAGTCTAGGTAAAGAGTGGTGGACAGAGGAAGGAGTTGCAAGGGCTTTTAGACCTTCTTCAGCTTCAGTTCCCATTGTCATGCATGATACATTTCCACAGACACAACCCCAGCATTTGGATCGGAGAGGGCTTGTCACTGGATAAAAAATACAAAAGGAATTCCCAGCAGAAATCTGTATTCTTATAAAACTACAGTGCACTGCAAGTAGGTCATTAATGAAAATATGAGGCATATGGGCACCATAGACCACTTGAAGGTGAATTATCTTATACTTTTTATCCACTTTATGGATCTGTAGTTGTGAACAAAAGAGCTGACATCTACTAGTTGGTGTCTTGTATCAGGTAGTTGTCAGTACTGGAAACTTCAGAGGAAGAAATTCTTCTATAGCAAGCTGTAAGATATCCTCCTTCGTCCAAGATATATCATCTTCCCATGTGCCTCTGATGAGAGTTGGTTGAAGCCTGAAGGTCTAATGCTTCTTCCATAAAAATTAATGTTTTGTTAAATTAATTAATTGCGGGTATGCAGATTAATGCCTTTCCTTCTTCTGAGACCTGCTAAATTCTTCACGTCAGTATTTCCATTTGGCAACGAATCCTGCAAATAGATTATACATTTTGGCACTAGATATTTCTTTTTATTCATTGCCAGGGAGCAGCAAAGAGCAAGGCTGATGTGTGTGGAAAGGGTAGGTGGGAGTCAAGCGTGGCCACTGTGCAGACCAGGAAGAGACTGGTCAGTGGGGAAGGCCCATGAGCTCCATCCAGTATCTGGCTGTGAACTGAGCCCCCTCCTCAGTCATGATGCTGTCGGGAGGGCTATGGTATCAGAAAGCATGCTGTAATAAGTGCTGGGCAGCCTGTGTGGCTGTAGGCAACTTCCTGGGGAAAACGATGTAAGCCACAGCGGTGATAAGGCCCAAACTCACTGCGATGGGGGTGCTCCCTGACTAGAGGGGCAGGTCTACCCTGAAACCTGTGGACACAAGGTACAGTGGCTCATCAGGAGCAGGGACCCAAGGCCTGGTGAGCACAGAGGACATGCAGACAGCTCCCAGGGCTGTCTTCTGCCTCTGCATGTTAGCCACCACCAAGAGGCTTGACGGACATAGGGGGCTTCCATGGGGCTGCCCTGGGGCAGCCTCAGGCAAGGCCTGATGAGCTTTGGCCATCAGCTGCAGGTGGTCTGAGATGGCCATTGGGATGCCTTGTGGGCAGGGAGCTCCCTCAGGGACTGGACCAGGAGCTGAAGGTGGTTGATGGCTTGATGGGATGCTGCCCCACAGTGAAGCTGAACAGGGCAGGGAAGGGTGGTAAGAGCTATGGGCCCCACTGGCCCTGTGAGCAACAAGGAAGTCAAGGCAGTAGGACTGGATCAGCCCAGGAAATACAAGCAATGATCCAGTGATATGGATGTTGGGGACGTCAGTGTGGCAGGGGCTGGTGGCCCTGCGGTCAGCTGACATTGGGTCCTGGGGCATAGAAAAGGTGGTGGGAGGCACCTGGGAAGTTGGACAGGGCCATGAGGCCTTTTAGTGCCCTTGGGTCCATGAGAATCAGTTTTAATTCCTCCTCATTTTAATTTAATTGAGCACACTCTTGTCTTCTGCTCTGAGACATAGAAAAGAGTAATTTCCAATCACACTGCTCTGTCTTTTAGATGCTTCTTGAAGTACTTCAGATACTTTGATCGTGTCCTCTCTTCTTATTTCCAAAGTAAACAGTCCTAATCTTCTCAATCTCTCTTAATCTCTCAGATGTCCTTGATGATTCATCGCTCCTCTGTGTGCTGTCTCTGCCTCTGCTTCCATGATACGTTTTTGGAGACAAGGTGACCAGTAGCCTAGCCAGAATGAGACTACAGCACCCACTGATTTATAGAAAGACAATGTATTGTTATTTATGTATTCAGTCTCTTATGCTTCCTGTAATGTAGTGCCTTTTTAGCTTTTCTGAGTAGCTACTGAATGGCACTGGTACTTTGAGCTCTGTTGTTAAACTGAGGTCCCTTTGCCATGTTGCTATAGATGTTAGGTGCTATGCTGTTGGTGTTAGAATTTGCTAAATAGATAGCTATATAGATGTTGCTATGATTGCTGTGTTGCTACAGATATTGTAAGATGTGGGAACAGCTTATTTCCAGTGCACCTTTGTTTGTGTGTATTGACATTGAAATGCATTTGCTATAACATCATCCTTTCAGGGCCACTGCACAAATGTGCTGCCACAGCATGCGTGAAAGCACGTGCTGAGTTAGCTGATGTTGTTGTGGGGACCAGAGGCTCTCTGGCCTCCTTCTGGTAGTTCACCTGTGCCTGCTTTTCTTCTGGGATGCAGGTATCTACCTTAGGAAGAAGTCACAATGCCTTCACCCACTTGGGATACAGACCAGGAGTCATGAGGTAGTCACAACAATATCCTCAGGAGTAGTGGATGGAGCAGGACTCACCCTTTTTAAAACACAAAGACAATAAAACACACACCTGTGACAATTGGCTCAGTTTATCTCACTCCCTTCAGACTGGAACAAGTTGTTTCCCCATCCTCTCCTACCCACAAGCTATGTCCCAGGGAAGGGATGAAGAGAACAAGCTGGCTTACTGCAAAAATAAAATAAAAAAAACATAAGTGGTTGGTTATTTACACCAGAGGAAGACAGGGCATGGGTGAAGAAACTTGGACATTTTCTCAGGACATTCATCTGAATTGCCACTTTTTGGGCAAATTCTTCATGGCTGTCTAGAAATTCAGCTAGTATGCATTGGTAGCATTTTAAAAGAAATGTGATTTTGGAGTAGCCTGCCTTTACTACTGAATAGCCAGTGTGCTCTGAATCAGTAAGTATCCTTAAATCAACGGACTTTGTCAACACCCTACCCCTGCATTTTTGAATCCAAAGAGGGGAAGCAGCTGATGTGTGCATAAATGAAAATCAGGTAAAAACTAGTAAGTTTTGAATTTTTTGTTGGCTGAATGGCAGTATTATTTTTTAGAGTGTGAAAATTTAATGGCTAATGGAAAGTTACTCTCATATAATGGCAGCAATTTCTTGTCACCACATCAAACTCAGATGGTCGAGGTGAACAAAGAGTATAAAAAAAAATTACACAGACCTCTTCATGAAGGTACCAGTGTTTCCATTGTTCTTGAAAAATTTTGTCAGAATTTAATAAGATCTTTTCTGTTTACCGCAAACTTTATGCAGTGGGATACCACATCCTCTGGTTTTGTATCATTCACTGGAAGAGTCTGAATGAGTCTTTCCAGATACGTGTTTGATTGCTTAAATTAAAACACTCCATTAGAACTATAGCAAATTATATTTTTTCCACAAATTCATTTTTTCATCCACTGCATTTATTTAATAATGTAATGATAAGCTTCAGACTTTGTGCACTCATCTTGACAAAGTCCTGTGCTCTTAATTTTTTTTTAAATCAAAGAAGTTGCAAATGAGAAAATTAGATCTTAACTTTGAAAATGGATTGTTTTCACTACAAAGCTAGCATTAGTGCTTAATGAGATTGCATTAATGTGGTTACATATCAGAGTATAGCCATAAACATCATAAGCCGCAAAATAATTAGGTGACCTTTCCCCAGACTATTTTCAGTGGCAGAACTATGACCTTCTTAGATTGTGCTCTGAACTTCTGGTGTACCATTGATTGCAAAATCAGTGCATGTAATGAAAGCAAGTCCTAGGTTGCCATAAACTATTTCACAAGGCAAAGATGACAGCATTTGAAATGTGTTGAAAGCTCTAATGTAAATTATTTAGACTCCTTGCATGATGCAAACCTCTCTGCTTGAAGAGACTAATCAATTCTTTCATTTGATAGGAATTTTAATTGGATACAACAGCCAGGGGTGTGAATATTGTTCAGCTACTTAATTCATTGGCCATTTAATTGAGGCTAGCCAAATGTTTTCATTGTTGCTACATATATTAGAGCAAAACGACAATATTAAGATGATTTAATTGTGGATCTTGCTACCTTAAACCTTAAGTAGTATGTTGAAAATATAGCATGCGTATTACAGATATAATTATATAGTCTTGAAACAGTGTGGCATGATGTATACTCCTATCCATCACCAGCAGTGGAACCTTCCAATAGTATAAGCAATAAAATAGGCACATCAAATTGAAGGAAACATCTGCTCAAGACATACTTCATTGATTTGTCAATTGTCTGCTTCTTATTAGTTTCTTAAGTCTTTATACTTAACAAATGTCAGTGTAAATATGTCTTTATTTGGTTCATTTTAACTTCTGGAAATACTGTTTTCTCTCATAAAAAGACTATAAAGGCCAATCATTAAAAAACCTATCTATACAAATACCCAGCAAGCTGTGTTAAACACACATCAAGGTACAATTTTCTGCTGAAGTATTTCTCAAAACAGTTTTGCAAACAGAGGGCTAGAAATAAGCATTTAAGATAAATTAGGAAAATGTTCCAGTTGTCATTGAAAAGGTGCATGCTTTGAGGTTAATGCATTTAGGAAAAGAAATGAAGAGAAATTGCTCAGAAAATAAGACACATGCGATTCAGTCAAGGTCAGATTTGCCTGGTATGAAATATAGTTTAATGTCATAGAAGCTGAAGTCCTGTCCTTCCTTGCAGCTCAAGAAACTGGGAGTGGTGATTATTCTAACCTAGCTATTATCTTTAGAAATAATGTTTTTGCAGAAGCTAAGTTAACGAGGTAAGGGCTGGTGATCTGCTAATTAAAAATCTAAAAATAGGACCAGTGATAAATAGGGTGTCAAAATATCCTAGCTAAGGAAGAATCCTTAAGTTAGCAGTGATCAATGCACAGCTCTGATTTCATGACACTGCATATTCATTTAATGAACCTCCTCTTTTATCTGTTAATTACTACAACACTCTCTGGATTAAGACTATAGTACATTCTTTGGAGAATCTGTGCATTGTCTAGTTCAAGTTTATTTATGAATATTTATTAGTTTTCTAGCACACCAGAATCTTCTTAGTAACTGACACATTACCTCACACTAATAAGGGCTTTTGTTTGACATGGAAAACAGTTGCTTTACATTGGAAGGGCCGCTAAAGCTCAGTGTATGTCTTTCAGAAAAGCAAAGAAAATTGGGAAGCTAAATATACAGACTGGTGTTTTAAAACAGGCCCAGCTGAATTAAACAACCTATTTGCATCATACTATCTTGAGAGCAGTACACAAACCCAACTTTAATCCTAAACAGAAACATCTGGCCAGTAGTTCTACAGTTTGTGGTAAATGATCTTCTCAGTTCATTTGTGAAAACAATATTTATTCCAAACTCACTGCAGTGAAGTGTGCATTCAAATATCACAAAAAGATATTTCAAACTGAGCATAATTTATCAGGATAATATTATTGATGTTACTTGCCATTTTGCTAGATTGTGTTATGGCCTCTAGTTAAACCCAAGCACTCTATTTGACTTGACTTGCAAATGCAAAAGTGTGCTGAAGGACATTTTGTTGCAAACCAAGGCTAGTCAGAAAACAAAACAAAGGAAAAATGATAAGAAGAATAGGAAAAAGTAGCATGGCTGCAAGAATGCACTACAAATCCTGCAAGATTTCAGTATAAATAAGAAATCAGTACAAAACTTATCAGTCTCTGGAAAGCTTAACTGATAGTAACTACTGAAGATTGTGCTGGCAACAGTAAGGCTCCAATAAGCAAACTCACCCATTTTCTGCTGACCCAAGATGTACCTATAAAAGTTAACAATTTCACACCTATTGATTTCACTCCTATTTAAGTTATTAATTAACAGAGCTTGAGAGATCTGACAGAAAAACATGGATTTGAACTGGGGATAAGAAGGACCTAGTGCGTGTCAAATACTCCTACATCAGCCTTTGAGCATCACCACGTCATTGCATCTGGTACTTCAGATATAATCACAGATTTTAAGGCCAAAATGGACCTATAGATTACTCAATCTCCTGTACAACAGAGAGCATTACATTTCATCCAGTTACTTTTGCACCAAGCCCAATAATTTGCACTTGACTAAAGTTTCTGTTGTGCTCTGCTAAAGCATATTAATTAATACATAATGCAGTACTGGAAAGAAGCCAGATCCAACAGCAATGAAGGCTTATGTAGAATGGAATATACAGAAAGAGTGAAGCACATTGAAATGCTGTGGAGGAAGAAGCAGCAGCACAGTCTGGATATGGAGGGATGAACTTAACTGTTAGAAAAAACTACAAGGACTGGTCCCTGGTCCCTCTGTTTCTAAACAGAGAAACAGAAGGAAACAACTACAACCTCCATGTTACCTCAACAGATTTGCACAGAACACTTTTAATCCAAATCAGCAGTTATTTAATACATTACTCTTAATGCCTGTCATGGCTTTGCTAACAAGCATTTAATTTTCCACTCTCTGAATCATCTTGGCTGCAGTATGCTTGTCTTTCTAATTGTATCTTTTCTCTGACTTGACCCAAGAGTGAGATGATTTACCACCTGTACTCTTACCTTAAACTGTGCCAGCCTAATCGGCTCCAGATTTAATGAAGCGTTCATAATATCAATGTTTCATTTTCACCTTTGCTTATTTTATGTGAAGTGACATTGATCACTAGTCAAGTGATCAGCCAAGATTGTGTGTCTTTGTCTGAACTGTTACAAATATTATCTGACTTTTGCTTTATTTTTCAGTGCTTACTTCAGTGTGCAACTATTGTCACAAGAGCCTTGGATTCATAACCTGTGTATTTTTACCAGTGTCCCGGGACCGTAATGAAATGCAGGCTCTTTCTTTTAGGTTCACATCCAGCCATAATGTGTCTGCCATCTGTCTAATGTGTAGGTATGCTGTTTGCATGCTTTGTGGGGTATTGGTACTTCACATATTTACATTCTGAACTCTGAACTGCCTCTTCAGTGGATTCTACCTCTCTCCATTGACTGTACAGGAACACAGATTTTTAACTGTCATATTCAAATGTGCACCTAAATTACTTTCTACAATAGATTGTGTGAATAATCTCATTGCATGTGTTTCACAAGCTGATTGGAAGAAAAATTATGTCTAGTTTAAATCCTTTTTTTTTTTCCTGTCACAGTACAATTATATTATTACAGCAATCGTAAAGACTGCATTGTGAAAAAACTAAAATCTGTACACCAACTGTAATTATGCTGTTGGGACCTTTGATTTTCATTAATGCTCCAGGTGATTTTTGGCAGTATATACCTGACTTAAATTAATTTCCTGTTACATTGACCTTCTGAAGTGTATATATTCATACAGACACATAGAATATAAAAATTAGTATACATTGTATAGTATATAGCTACTACTCATCTGACAGTTTCATATAAATGAATTTTTGCAATGTGGGGGGTACTAATCCTGTAATTCAGTTTCTAGGAATTAGTAGGATCTTGATTTTACCAGTGGGACCAGAATTTTGCCTTTGGTTGGAACAGAGCTCTTCCAGCCTCTGGACATTAAAACAGAGATGATGTCCCACAAGCACCGGTGTGTTAGTTACAAGATCTTATTGGCTTCTTTTCTGAGTAATTAATTTTTCAATTCACTGACAGAAATTAAGAAGCAAATTAATAAAAATCATCCAGCTATATAAATCCCAAATTAAAATGTGTAACTTCTCTCACCCAAACAAAACACTAAATTGTTTTCATGCGAGATATAACAAAACATTTTATTTGGGACACAAGCAATAAAAAGTGAAGAAGCAAAAGAATGCTGGGGATGATACATCTTTTTTTTTTTTTTTTTTTTTTTTCTCCCAGTGATTAGGCAAATACTTAAAATGAGAATATTTGACGTCTCAATTTCTTTCAAGCACCTTAGCCTTCAGACTAACAGGTAAACTTGGTAATTTGAAAGAATGCTTTTCTCCCATAAAGTTGTTCCAGGATATATCCATTGCAACTCAGATAATCCTTCTCATATCGAGGCTCAACAACTGGATCGGAACAACACTTTTCCTCTCTCTGGGTCAACTGATATTTAATTGGGACACATATAGCAGAGAATCAACTCAAGAAAAACCCAAGGTTTTAGACACACATGATCCTCAATTGTTGTCCAACTGAACTGGTTTATCTGAGTAAGTGTAAGGTAATTTGGATGACGATAGCCTTCTTCATTGTAGTCTGAACTGACACTGGTTACTTTGTGTTTGCCACCTAGGCAGAGCACGCACACACACACACATATACATGCTTACCACGAACAGGTTGATGAAAGGTACTGTTTTACAGAGTACACTGTATCTTTGTCCCCTTTTCTTCCTTATGTTATCCTGGTACTCAGTCCTGATGCTCATATGCAGTGTTGAGGGAGAACTCTGATTCAGTCTTACTTTGGCTGCTTTGGTGATCCCAGATGTGCAAAACTGTATTCAAATGTGAATTTTTATTCCTTCTGTTTCAGAAGCTGTGAACTACAAAAATGTCATATATCAAATATAAATGACTTTTGGAATATTCAAATCAGTATGATACAGATGATACTAAAAATAGGACCTGAACCACAAGTTTGCTAATTTCTAGTTAACAGCTGTAGAGTAAAAAAATAAAGTTCAGAATGTGTCTCAAATTCAATGATACCACGTTCTTACACAATTTTCTAATCAGAGAAGAACTGAATGCATTTCTTAAAATATCACAACGTAAGAGATTTTTTAATACTACAAAATACAAAAGATGACTATAGGTAATTTTCAATACAGTAAAACCTGTCTTTTTTTATGAATAGACACATTAATTTTGCAAAACCCCAGGCACCCCAATGGAATACCTTTTGAAAGTGACAAATAAAAAAAGAGTTCTTGTTTTGTACCATTTATTTATATCTTTTATTACCATTACATCCCTTTTCTCTCTCTGTTCCATACTTTTCAGGCTGTAATAGAAAAAAATGACATGAGAGTATGAAAAGTAAATGTTCTGAATTGCTTGCTGTATTATCAGAAATAGTGTGATTCATGATTTTGCTAAGTAAACTCCACAGGGGAAAAATATGTGAAAGATGTATAATCCTGGCCTTCTGGAATATTTATTCACATGAATGCAGTGCACAGTTAGAATTGCCTTTGTGCATGTCTGTTTCAGACCAGTTGTAACAAAAAGGAATGAGGAAGGTAATTATAAATAATTTAATGAAGCTCTGTCAATCGAAATTGGAAATTTTGTATGCATGTAAGGGTGTTTAACTTTGCCAGGAGGGCTTCCTATATACACAAAGGAACTATGTAAACAAATATTCTGCATATGCTTGTGAATAATTAAACACATTTAAACAAGAAACAACTACTCTAATATATCTAGACATAATGACCACATACTATAGCTATGGAAACTGTAGTTTACTGTTCATTGATTGTGTGTGTACAACACAGGGATTAGAGTTTGTAAAATGCTCTGAAGTCACATATGCGATCTTGTAAGGTAAAGAAGACTTGCAGAAAAATAAGTGGTAAGGATGCTTAATGTGTTTTTTTCAGGTGATTATAGTCTCGATTCATTGTATTGAAGGATAGTGGTAATAAGAAAGGTCACTGCTGATTTCCAAGGGTGATAATCAAGGGCAATATTGGTTCTTACAGATGTTTCCATAACTTCTGAATATGCAGGTGCTGAAGTGATTGCCTAACTCCTAAAATATTTTACCAAGAGTTTAAAGATAAGAGCCAAGAAAATTTGGTATGTCAAAGGTTCCTGTGCCAGCAGAAAGCCTGACATAATAATGGGTACAAATTATATTTCAAAAGAATGCTATTTTAAAGATAGACTGGCTGGTGTGATTCCCAATACTACTTCAAGAACAATCCATTTGTGGAAAAAATGGAGAGTGTGGCAGGCTCAGTCACATCGACCATAGTAAATATTACATTTATACTTCCACGTGGTAAGTGATGAACTATGCTAAGGAAGACTGAAAAGGGCAAAGTGTCTGCTCTGGTGTGGATGCATAAACAGGACCAAAAAAGTGAAGTTGAGAGATTTCCCATAACAGTGAGTGCACAGAACATCAGCTTGCCTCAACACAGTGGCAACACAAAACATTCACAAAATGTCTAACTGGGTCTGGTTTAAAATGCATAGCTTTTATTCCAAACAGCAGTTAACATTATTTATTTTCTTTCTAGTTCTATATAAAACTACACCTTTATCAAGCTCTACTGTCAAAGAGAGTTTCTGTCAAGCTTCTTTTTTTGACAGATCAGCACATGTTGCTGCAATAACCCAGGAAAGGAAAGGAAATGTTGGAATCTTTTGTGGTCCATCCAAAAAAAGATGGGAATGGTATACTGTACTGGCAGCAAATAGACTTTCAAAGTTCGAAGGCAGAAGAAGTACTTGTGCAAGAAATTTTATTTTGACAGGAGCTTGCTTTTGCCATTAATATCTTAATCGACTAATAATATAGGTACTATACTTGTGTGTGTTTGCCTTTCTCCACGATGCCTTGCCTTAACCTGGAATAGAATTCTATAGAAACTCAACACGTATTTTTGTTCCTGGTATCTATTAAAGCTTTGCCTTCAACAGACTTCATGAAAAATCGATGGTGATTCATGGAAGAGTTTTTGTACAGTGAGAAATCCTCCACTGAGAAATTCACTAATTCACTAAGAATTGCAACCGTTTCTCATACTGTAAGAGACTTTCAGCTCGTACAAAGCCTATCAGCAGTCCTGGAGCATTTTTGTGTGAATTATTCCAGTCATTGAATATAGGAGTATAGCATAGACAAGAAAACACATCACCAACTTTGACTGAATTGAACTCGTACTGGTTATTACCCACCCTGCAAAACTCTGTTTCTTGAGTAGTAAGTAACCAAACTATATTTCTCTTAAGTGGACTAGCTGGTTCAACACATATAAATAGATCAGTATTCCTCTTAATCAAATTCATGGAAGATTCAATAAGGTACAGAAAAGAAACATAAATATTTTATAACTTTTCTTTGCTGCTACAGCAAGTTTGCCACTATTTATCTGTATTTTAAGATCACTTTTCTGCACCAATTTAACATTCTGCTGCCAAAGTGTTAAGATAGACAACTATTTAATACCCCTGTTCCTGAATTCTTAACATACACTGAAAGTAAGTTAGGGAGATAAGACTGTAGCTACTGACATTTCAAACTATAGTGCTGTGCAGAAAATGTCATTTAATTTTAATCGAGTGGTTTGTCTCCCCAACATTTGGATTTTTTATGTTTCAAACTAAATTTCAGTGGTAATACTTACGGGTTTAGCACCCTTATTTTTAAATTATCATGCCAGATTTGAAAATCTATCCACATGTATATGGTGGGGGTGAGGTCCTAAAGGATGTGTAAACTTCACAAAAGTATATTAAAAGTTCAGATACTACTTTGAAACCTAGGTACACCTGGAAACAGGACACAGCCAGGTCATTGGAAGACATAACGCCAGAAATTGTCCTGTGTAAGTTGATGGTAGAATATGTCAGGCAAAAGGAAGAAGAAGATCTACATAAAGATTTCATCCAGCATGGAGATTTACTCCACTGAGGAAAAGAGGACTTCCAGAGATTGACAAGAGAGAATGAAAAACAGATGGAAGGGCTTTATTGAGAGCTGTCAAGAATCAGCTTTCCTGACTGTAGTCTTTTGATGAGTCTCACTACCCTGGAGTTGTTCCTTGTGATATTTCTACTATTTGCCATTTCAGAGCAGTCCCTTTGGCATTACATACCTCATGCAGAGGAGTATCTAACATTCAGTCAGATCTCCCTCAAGTCTACCCTTTCCCATGACTTCTGCCTTTCATCCTGAATAGAGTCCTATGCCACTGAAGAGCACGTTTCCTACATGTGGGCTTTCCCTCTGTTCCAGTGACTTCAAACAAAAGGTTAATGTTAGTTCTATCCCTCTCACAGAGTTGTTCCTCTGCAGTTCATCTTTCCCCTTAGGATCCACTCCTGGAGCTAATCACAGTTACTGCCTTTTGTTCTCCTCATTTTCCCCAATGACTGATCTTTTTCCAGTGTCTCATGATCCCTGTGAGGCCGTCTTTCTCCCTATCCTCTTTTAGGATCCCTTAAGAATCTTCCTAATCTGCTTTAGATTCTTCCTTTCAATCTCCTGTCCTCACCATGAACATGGCCTCTTCAGATGTCATGAAAAAGGGTGCATTTAAGCTACTTAACTCTTACACTTGTTTCAGTACGACCCTCTGCAGTCAGCCCCACCGAGTCACCCTTGCCACAGAGTGATAGAAGGTAAACGGGCTGCTGTCCTATAACAACCAAGAGATGTCATTAATGGCATTAGCTTCTGGAAGGACCATGTCTGGCAACAGGAAAGGAAACAAAGGGTGCAGGAGAATAAAAGGCTTATTAAGCAATATGTACTTTGTAATATTGTGCATGGAATGGAAACCATGTCTACAATAGTTGCAACCAGAAAACCAGGACTGAGGAAGAGCCAAGCTTTCAATGTGTGTATCAGCTTGTGTATTAGCCTTGAATGGAAAGGAAAAAAATCAGGTTCTAAAATAGACCAGAACTGGAGGACTTTCCTGTTGGTGCTGGAAAAAAAAAGAATCATTCCTATGTTTGCTCCCAGCACACTGCAACTGCATGCTATCTTTACTCAGGATAGACTGTAATTATGGAGCTAACCCTTATGCTATTTTAATTGTGTGCTCCCAGAAGACTGAGGATTTTGTTATTGTGCTATGAGTGACACAGTTGAGATAAGTTTTCTTTCACAATTACACTTACTCTTGTTAGTCTTGTCACTGAAACAGAGATGGAGTTGAGTTCAGTGGCCAAATTACATCAATAGGTTTACTTTGTAATGTTCTGCATATATTCATATTTAATTCAAATTGAATCCAAAATGCATTCAAAATACTTAATAACAGTGGTTTGACCCCCAATTAGGTGATGCGTGTCCACAAGTAACTGTGAGATACAGCATGTTTTCAGTGTTTCATTATCTTCTCTTTTTTCAGTCACTCTCTCCACTACCTGCTCAACAGACAGATGAGTCTCTTATCAGAAGTAGCAGATGGCACAGTCAGTCTGTTTGAATTTTCCAACATGCACTCGTAGAACATTTCTGTGAATTCTGTTAAAGTGCATTATATTATAGCACAATTGGGGATATAAGCAGGGGGATAGCACAACTTCTGTTCAGGAGTATATTTTTAAACCTTGTCACTGAGTTCTATAACGAAAAGGCTGTATTTTGTAGCTCAAAGAAAGCAGACTGAATCTTAACTGGCATTTTCTTCAGTCCCCTTCATTCTAAAGTCAAAGAGGGGATTCAGAAGATGAACTGAAGAATTGTCTTTGCAGTTTGTGAACTGGGGGAAAAGCCGCCCATTGATTTACCAAGAACTTAATGTCAGTTAAATGAACGAGATCACTGTATAACATTGAATATTGCAAAATTTCACACTCCCATGACTAAGGAATGTATCAAATGGATAATCTCTATTGCTGATTGAAATGTGCAACAGTTCCTTGGTGATATCTATTTATCTATCTATCTATCTATCTATCTATCTATCTATCATCTATCTATATCTATATATCTATCTATAATTATATCAGAGCTGTCCTGTTTTCCAGGTTTTGGACAAAGTCAAGGTATTATCATGAAGGTGCTTCATCTTATAGAACAAGAGAGTGAGAAAATAAACAGAGAAAAAGAAGGAATGGGCAGAGCTCTTGCATTTAGTTGACCAGAATTAATATCAAAAATATGGCATACCTAGTTAAACTGTATGTTCAAGGTTCCCAAGAAAATACATAAGGAGGAGCATATGATTCTCTTGCACATCCTTTTTGCCTTCTGAAGTTGACAGACATGGAATCTGAGCACGCCTTAGAGATAAGAGACATGGGCTTCTGATAAACTATTCTGCTAGTAGAGACTACCAAACATCTTACAATATTCCCTATTCCTTTCTGAACTTCAGCAATGGCTTTCTGTATTGCAAGGGAGGACAAATGGGTTTGAGATGAGTTATCCCACCTGCTATTCATAGCTTAAGGGCAGACCATAAGCCCTCTTTGTGTTATAAGGACATATTACATGCACACAAAAAACTCCCACAACAAACCTCTACATGGAAGCTGTGAATTTATGCTTTGTAAAATCTGGAAATCTTTCAGAATAGAATTGAAGTTGATGACATAAATGTTCCACTTTATTGCTTTTCATATTATTTCCAGGTTCTATCACACTGGGTAGATGGAGATGGGTGAACCTCATTTTAGTACCTATTTATAAATGGTTTTGAGTCATGCCCTGAGATGAGATGCAGTTTAAACCTAGTGAGATCCAAGGTGCTAGTGCCACTGCAATGTGTTATCAGGTGGACAGATACAAAACAGATACAAAACAATATCTATGATGTTGCAGCCTTCACTATAATGTGCAAAATTCTTTTAAGAAGTCAAACTTTTAAACCCATGCACCTATTAAGATTTGAAATGCAGTGTAAATATCACTGTAAGACAACTCAGACAGTGTACATGATTTGACATGACCAAAAATGTTCCAGAAAGAAATAAAGACAATAGAAATCCAAGGGCAGATCTTGGATGAGATCTTCCTCTCTCATCTGGAGGAAATCTGAATGCATATTTTCAAACAACTACTGCCACTCATGTTGGGATAACTTCCCATATGCTCTGAACTGAGAAATCAATTGCTTGTACAACCTTCAGAAAAGCAACTGTGGTGTGAACTTGGAAGTTAGGTAATGTAGGGAGGAGGGGTAAGTTAGAAGAAGATACTGAACAATGAAAATGTGTCAGTATTTCAATTCTTATAATATTCAGGTCAACAGGATGTAACATATTTTTGGGAAGTAAAGAAAATTTAGAATAAAATGCTTATTTCTTTCCTCAGCTTCTAATGCTAACAGTAAAAACTGAAATATCTTAAAAATTGCTATATAGTCAGTTTGAAAAAAAGCTCAATAGTTATTCCTAAAATAAAAGTGATTAACAACCAGCGATATATATTTCTAGAACACCCTGACGTAAGACCTGATCATTTAATTGCACATATTTGATTTATGATGGTGTGCTGGTAATAAAGGGCCATGTTTTCCTTTCAGAAACAAGTATGTACACTGTGTCTCACATCAGAGACAGGGAACTATGCAGTACACATTACAAGCAAGAATTCAGCCGTGGACGTGTATAAATGAAATTGGCTCAGATCGCTGTATTTAGATCACACATTCAGGGAGACTGCATACTTCTTGTGCAAGTCAGGTACCTGCATATGTCCAATTTATATACTACCTCTGCTAACAAATTAGACACATTCAAGCACATTAGTTACTAAATATTCAATTTCAAAGAAATGTGTCCAATTTTAAAGAAATCTGTCTGCAGGGATTTATTTAAACCGACTTTTAAAAAAAGCTTAATTCTATCCTAGCCAGGAGAACAAAATTTTGTGTCAATTCTCTTTTCAATGTAAATGCGTGCAGCTCTACTGTATTTCTTAAGTGCAGATAGCTTGACATAAAGCATGCTTATATTTTTGAAAAAAAAAATATTCACATATTCTGGATGTTTTCCAGCCTTCTGACAGTTTCTTTTTTTCTTTTTTTTTTTTTT